>NW_017728951.1:9289087-9298337 GCF_001723895.1 Crocodylus porosus | reverse complement strand
TACCCTCTGATTTATGCCTGTTATGTTCCCAGTATTAAAAGGTATATGGTTAAGTCCCCATTGGTGGTCTGGCTCTGCTCTATAGGGGGAGGAGAGTCCCTACACCTCCCACAGCGCTTGTGCACCTGCTTTGATCCCTTCAGTTGGGGAGGGGGTACCTCTTGGAGTATCGCCCAGGTTACACTTGTAGCCCTCTCAGTGAACCAGGATATTAAATACTAGAAAAGCACACAGTCTTCCTTCTCCCAGCTGCACTCTTCTATAGTGACATAGATGGAATTGGTCTGTAAATGAAGAACTTTTATGTAAAATAAATCCCCTTTTATCTACTATATAAAGCCTCTTGGGTTCAGTTAGCTTAAATAGATATCACTGACAAATTTTATTTTCATAAGATGTAATACAATGAGGAGAATTTTTATAGCATGCTTAAATTTTCCTGCAACTTTGGACTATATAACCAATTTCATCTATTTGTATCTGGCTTTGAGGAAAAAAAGAGTTATATGCATTTTAACAAATGAAGAGGGAGAAGCTTGTGTTAGAAGTTCAACATTTAAGAGTAGAAGTTCGGCATTAGTTATTCTGAGGTAGTCTTGACAGTCTATTTCAAAACCTCAATATGGGAAGAATTGACCTTGAGGTACACTCAGGAATAAGAAAGATATGAATTGGGTAAAAGTATAAGCATGCTTATAATTAATGTTACACTTTCACTGCTTATACATGAGTGTGTATATGTTTTTGTGTGTTTACATATATGTATGCATGTAGGTATGTATACGTTAATGGTCAAGGTCTTATTATCATGCTTTTTTAGCTGATTGCAGTCTGTTATTACAATTCATACTACTTTCCCATTTTTTTTTTTCTGGACCATATGAAGGCCTGCAATATGAATCCTAGGGATTTTACACGTAAGACTTCAGGCATGTGTCATGCTTGATGAAAGGTAGCTTAGTTGTCATTTTTCCTTCTAATAAGATGATTTGTATTTTCAAATGCATTTTCGTTTTCACAACACAGGCTCATTCTGGATCTTGAGGACTGAATGCAACATGCCAGAAACTCTGTGTTTTCATAATACCAATAAAAAATAAACTTACATTTTTAAAGATTTTTTTCAGCAACCAAGTGTGAAAAGTTGAAGGAATCTGTTAACATATTGATTGCTTTGAGCACTATTTTAAATTAGCTTTCTGTTCCCCTCCATATGGTTTTCCATTAAATTTAAATAAATTAAAGTTCAATTATCTGGAAGAGATATACAGAGTCCTTCTCAAGATGCAGGATGAATTTATCACCCAAACCTTCCCTGTCAGAAATTCATCAGAATATCTGCCTTTGGGTATTGTGAATGCCACGGCAACCTACAACTTTTTCTTTTAGATGAGATTTCAGCACAGGTGCCAAGCACGCTTTCAGAAATAGCCCAATGACTGAAAAAAAACAAACAAACCCTATCTCTCCACACTATCTTGTGAATCACGCCTTTCAAAAACTGCTCATCGACTGCAGAGGCATCGTGTTGGCACAGAACAGTTTTCCATTTGCAACAATGTAGTAGATATAGGCTGAATACAAATGTTTGTTTCTACCAGAGGAAATTTCTTCCAGTAGAAAAATAGCTCTGGAGTAGAACTGTACAGATATTCCTATAGCTCCATGACTGGAGAGCTTCACAGGCAAGATATCTAGACAGAGAGCTGCTGTCAGAGTCATCCTAACCCTACTAATCCCATCCTACTAATTGACAGCCTGCCCCCTGAGAAGCAGTTAAAAAGCAGCAGCTGCCACACAGTTGGAAGCAGTAGGTCCCATTTCAGCAGTAGTCCCCTCCTGGTTGCAGGACAACAGCTCCCACTCCTTGAACTGCTGCAGGCTGACCCAAAGTAGTGCAGGGAGAGTGGGAGCACCCAGTCCCTGCAGCAAGGCTTCGGGAGCCCTGCAGTCAGGGCTCGGCAGCCTGTCTTGGCCTGCACCGTTTCAAACACACCCAGAGCACTGGTCTGGGGCTGCAGTGGCAAAACCCCTGCTCCTTACTACACTGTGGCACTACATCCTGCCTCACCCTGCTCTTGGTCAGCTGGGTAGAACAGACAGCAAAGGGCAGCTGGAGGGGCTCGGAGCCAGGTTGGAGGAAGCTGCTGTATACCCAGCTCCCAGCCCCTCAGCTGAGCAGCTTGAGTGACAAATTTAAAAGCTTTCCCCAGCCCCGCTCCCAGCTTTGCACTTCCCTTTGCTACGCTGCTGCCCAGCTGAGCAATGGAGCAGCAATTGAAAAGCTAGTGTCTGGGAGCTGGGCTTGGGAGAAACCTTTCTGACCCAGCTTTTGGTTCCTGGCTTCCCCTTGCCAGGGTCCCTGAGCCCCACTCCAAACTTCTGGCCTTTAAATTACCCCATGCCACTCAGCTGGGCAGGGAGGGGTGTGCAAAGGGGAGCTGTCAAAACACCCTGGCTCTTCCCAAAATGGGAGACTGCTGGCTTTGGGAAGAGGCAGGAAGCAGTGGCTGATGCTCCCCTTACCTCTTACTCTATGGGAGGGAGGAAGCGCCTGCCTCCACACCTGCCCAGGACTAGGCTGAACCCAGTCTCAAGGAGGCAGGGAGCCTTTCCCTTAGCTTTGCTCCTCCTCATCCACAAGATAAATTAACCTGAGGGAAACTGTATAGCCATTCAATCTCCCAAGAGAAATGTCCATGGGAGTGGTTTAACCCTGGTTGTTGCCAGGTTATTTTCTTCCTGGAACAGCCATTTTTTGCTCAGGGAGTAAAAGCCTAAAAGTCCATATACTTTTGGTTTCCACCAGGACAACAGTGATTCTCCTAGTTGAAACTGAACATCTCTACCTACCATGGAGACAGGAGGATGTGCTTCCAGATTACTACTTTGATTTTGACAACTGTGACTTGTTTCTGCTCCTTGGATGCTCATTACTCCTAAGGAAAAAATAATGCCTTCTCATTAACTAAATTAAGTAGAAAAAAAAGAGTAACTAATGCCCTCCCCCATTATTATACATTTTGTTATGGCATATATACATGGGAACAAAGATGGATTTCTCTGTTTTTCACTCTGTCTACCTCTCCCTCTCACTTCACTGAGGTGTTTATTAAATAGAGCCGTGCAAGGAAAATGACACACAGAGTGAAAATAACTAAATTGCCTCCTGTTTCCTCTAGGGTTTGCACAAAAATAATGCTGCTCCCCTTCCCCCCACCAAATATACAAAGAGAAAGAGAAACTGAAACAATTTAGAGCTGTTTTTGCATAAGAAGTGAAGAAAAAAAAAGCTAAAAAATACAGTATGGGTAGTTTTCATAAAAGAAAGAGAGTCTGGTGGCTCGGGTGAGAGCCTGGGACCTGGAAGGCTTGGGTTTGATTTGCAGCTGTGTCACAGACTTCTGTGTAGCTCTACTAGTTTCTTTGTGCTTCAGTTTCCCATCTGTAAAATGCTCATAATAAAACTCCCCTACCTCCCAGAGGCCTCGAAGGAGGAAAAAGCCCACTTAAACATTGTGAGGTTTTGGGATACTAGTGTATATAAGTGCCTGCAACAGATGAAATAACCAGGCTGTAACATCACTAATCCCAGTAGACTTGACAGTCATTTTATATGCTCCACTGTGCTCCCTACTCCCAAGTTTAAGTTTGACAAGAGCACAAGACTCCAGGGAAAAGCCATTTGATGAGCTGAAGAAAGACTGAACCACTATTTGAGTCCTGATATACTCTTCTTTTTCTGTCTTTTCTTTCTTTTTTTTCTTTTTCATGCACAGCATAAAACATACACATTGTATGGCTTTTGTCCATAACAGAAACTTTCCTTAAAGATCCTCATTACAGTCAGTCCCTGAAAGATCCTATCCACCTCAGTAGCTAGATAATGTAAAACATTATCAGAAGCCAGAATGAAGAATGACTTCACATGTGGTGACCTACGAGAGACATAATCCTTCACTATTCTCTGGAGAAAACCTTCCTATTTTTCATAGGGACAAGTTTCTTTTCAGTGAAGTTTGCATGCGTTGTCAGAGCAATTTTTGATATGCATCTAAACCAACTCCTAAGAGGCACATCAGCAAAAAATAAACCCTTCCTATTCCATACACACTCAGAACTGCTGATTTGCCTTGAGATCCAGCAGCACACCCTAACCCTGCACTTAGTGTCTCACGTGGATGTGCCCACTGTGTGGTAGGGTACAGTACAATGACAGAGAGTCTAACTGCACAGTAGCCTAATAATACTGTGCAGTAGCATCACAGCAGTGCTAATATGCTACTGTGCAGTATTATTAGGCTACTGCACAGTAGCATCACTAAAAAGATGTGAGCCAGTGCTACTGGAGGCAGTCTATTCCAAACCTTGGGGCTTGGACAGTAAAGAAGTTCTTCCTTATGTCCACCCTGAAATAGTCACGGAGGAGTTTGTGACCGTTTGATCTCGTCATCCCTCGGGGCACTCTGGTGAACAGACATTCCCCCAGATCCTGGTGAGCACTCCTGAAAATCTTATGGGTAGGTACCAGATCACCCCTGAGCTTGCGGTTTTCCAGGCTGAAGAGTCTCATGACTCTCAGCCTCTTATTATAAGGTCTGTTTTCCTGACCTCTAATCATGCGCATGGCTCTCCTCTGCACCCTCTCAAGCTTCTCCACATTGTGGAGCCCAAAACTGGATGCAGTACTCCAGCTGCAGCTTCACCAATGCGGAGTACAGTGGGAGAATGACATCCCGGGATTTGCTTGAGAAGCATCTATGGATGCAAGCCAGCGTTTTGCTTGCTTTACTAACCACAGCATCACACTGAAGGCTCATGTTCATCTTATGGTCAAGCATGACCCCCAAGTCTCTTTCGTCTGTAGTGCTAGCCAGCGTAGTATTGCCGAGCCCATAAGCATGGTGCAGGTTTTTCCTCCCAAAGTGGAGGACCTTGCATTTTTCAGTGTTATCGTCCATCAGGTTTTCATCCGCCCATTTGCTGAGCCTGTCAAGGTCTGCCTGTATCACTCTCCTGTCCTCAGGTGTGGATGCTTTACCCCAGAGTTTGGTGCCATCGGCAAACTTGGCCAATCCACTTCTGATACCAATGTCTACATCATTAATGAAGATGTTAAATAGTATAGGCCCTAGGACAGAGCCTTGAGGGACCCCACTGGTCACAACACACCAATAAGAGTAAAGACAAACCCAAGGAAGAAAAATGAAGTAATGACTATTCAATGTATGCATGGGTATGTGTGTGTATGCGCTATGCCAGACTGGGCTGCATTTTCAAACTGGCTCAAGCCAAGTGGGCTATTGGGCTAGTGTTGTTAAATCCTGCCAGTTTTTATAGCTAATAATGACTCAAGAGAATGATGTGGCCAGCATCCCATCCAGCTACCTTTGACTGCATGACTCTTTCACAGCTGGGTGAACCAGGGGAAGTCCACAGCAGGGCTCAAACTCACATCTCTGGGACATGCCTCAACCACCCCAATCCTGAAAACATAATAAACTAAATATTGAAGGGAACATTTATTTTGATAAGTTAGAAAGAAAAGGAACAGTTTTGTACACCTGATTTTGGATTTTCGTAAGCCTTCCCCCTCTTCTCCGTGAAACAGTCCTCCATATTGCTCTCACAGCCCTAAAAGTCCCACCACATCCCCCACTCTGGCTGTTGAAAAAAAAATGGTACCACCTCCTTCCTCCAAGGTTTATGCTATGGCTTCCAAATGGTCATTATTTTACTGAACAAGCTATTCATGCATAATGTGAACTAAACAGTTTTACTATGTGAAAATGCATGACATGACTGAATGATTTGTTTTAAGGCAGCTCACTGTGCAATCACACATTTGACAAGAACTTGGTGCCTTGCAATTTACTCTGCACATGTGGCAGCTCAAAAGGAGCCCTTAGCAGACTAGTGGGTAAATGAACAAAAAAATCCTTTTAGTGAGCTTTGGCATATTCACCCCCAAAAGAACCATGGTGACTATTGTCTATTGTGTAAGGGTTGAGTATTTTTGTAAGAGTGAAATTATGCACAGTAATTGCCCTATCCAGCTGATAGTCTACACTTAAAAAATTCCCAGAGTATGCTTTTATTTAAACAGATAATATAATTAGAGAAATTTTAAACTGGCTTTTATAGGCATTTTTAAATTTCCCAGTAGAGTTGTAAAAATTAATAAAAAGACTGCAGCTATTGTATTAAAAATAAACGTGACAAGCAGTAAGGGCTGATTTTTTTTCAAAGGCTTTGTTGTTGTGCCTGCTTCAACAGGCACAAGTGGTGCTTCATCCCTATCACCCTTTTCAAAGGAGGGAGCAACAGAGCATCAAATGAGTCCCCACAAAAAGGGCCAACTGGAAAATATCTCAAGTAAAGAGTATGTAAAAGGACACAGCAAAAGCAAATAGGCAACGGAGCCCTCTAAAGTTTGCTCCAAAAATTGTGCTTGCTAATATCACTGGCAGCAAAACCAGGCCCCTCCCTCCTCACAATATTCATTGCCCTGTTAGACGAGGCATTTTACGCACAGCAACCATAATCAAATAGGCAGCCACATAACAGCTGCTTGAGCAACAAGCACACATTTCACAAACCTCAGGATCACAACAGGAACAAGAGAAAACAGATAACTCATTCTGATCTAGGATGCTGTCAAGCTTACTAAGACAGCAATGTGTAGTTGGATGCTGATATAGCTACCTGTTGCTGATCTATTTTTCTTCCAAGTACATCCTATGATTGTGCTGCTCTTTAGAGAGGTCCCTCCATCCTGGTATGTGTAAGAAGCTGCCTCTTTCTCAGAGCCAGCAAAGGCAAGAATTCCACATCTGCAGAGGACATCTGTGCCCTGAACCTGCTGAGCTACACGGATATCCCTTGCTCCATCTTCCTCACAGAGTCTCTTATTTACTTGGGTGTTTTGAAAAATGTCAAACCCCCAATCATTTGTGAGAAAAGTGCATAATGTTTTGCAGGAGTGTAGGTTGCACACATTTACTGTGTCTGGGTCACCATTTTTAGCACCCCACTGATGTAATTGGGCTGTGAGCCACTACCAACACATGCATCTCAATTGTGTGGCATGCAGGTTGGCTGAAAAAGCAGCATCAGCGTAAGAACCTGTTCTAAGTATGGTGACTAAAAAGAAGGCTCCCCAAGCACATCTGAGGTTTACGTGTGGTCCAGCCAGCTCTGAAATCTGGCAGCTTCTGTTCAAGTGGGTGTATCTCCTAGTCCCAAACATTTTTATCATTGCTTTTTTTTAAAATGATCAGGCACAGCCATTTCAAGACACAGACCAGAACAACCTGGATTCAGTCTAGTGAGTCCCAGATGGCTTCAGCAGGCAGTTGAGCACTGCACCAGCATCTCCACCTCTTTTCCCAGCCTCTTGCTCCCTGGCTGGAGTGCAAGCACAGCTTCCAGCTAGAGGGGAGCGAGGCCAGGCAGCTGGAAATTGTTGCCACACTGCTGCCACCACTTCTCCCTGGCCCCCAGCTGCAGTGCAGGTGCAACTTCAGCGGGTGGGCAGCTGTGCAGGGACAGGGCAGCTGAAAGCTGCGTCCACACTGCCGCAATGTCTCCCCGCCTCCACTCCTCCTCCAGCAGCAGCATGGACACAGCTGGAACTCGCCCAGCCCCAGACCAGTTTCCCATCTGCTGCAGCCAGAAAGAAGAGGGTGGAAGGAAGTGGTGATGATGCAGGCACAGCTTCTAGCTGCCAAGCCCAGTCCCAGCCCAGGTGTGGATCTGGCCCACTGGCTAGTTGGTGCCAACCCCTGAATTAGGCACATACCAGCCCTCTCTCCACATTTGACAATGCAACTTTTCCCTCTTGTCGATTTATTACTAAAAGTTGAATTCAGTTTTATACAACCAGTTCACATATAGACACGCTCTGCACCATTCTGTTATTTTAGTGAGGAAAAAAATCCTTGCTAGGGTATCTCATGCAAGCTGTTTTAATCAATAGTTATCAATCATTTAATTTCCCTGGATAAGTGCTTGTTCCCAGGAACCTGACTTTGCTTTCCACTGCTGAGGTGGTTTCAACCTGCATTTGAAATAGATGGAACTCCCTCTAGTATAATTTTCATTTTAACCTTGCCTCAATGGCCTAGAAATAACAGATTGCTGGAATTACTTTAATAGATTGGAAATGTAAACATTTTAGAGAGAAGCACCAAATCTGTGCTCCAATTCAGTGATAAGGCAAAGACTAGGATATCTTAAAAGTTACTGCCATGCCGAATACATACGTTTTAAAGCAGCTGCAACAGTGGGTGATATTACAACTCTGCAATTAAATCTAAATAATGCTTTGGTTCTAGACATTATACACAGTTCTGCCAGTTTTAAATTGCCCTGGTTTAATGGTACTTATGGCAGTTCATGAAAGGGTGCATAAATTATTCAGGGAAGAAAATAAATGCTTTCAATAAATATGATCAGCAGCCCTTGGCCCTCTCATATACTCTGATCATCATAAAGCCTGCAAATATTTTGATCCTCCTTCTGTAACCATTTGGGACATTTGCCAGGATCCATTCAGCCAAGTATCTGCCTTTGACATCGCAAGCCTAAATTTAAACAGCTGCAAGTTGTTAAAAAGTTCTTGTAGGCTTGGAACAACCAGGTACTCATGGTGAACCACGGGATGCCGTGTTTATTTATTTGTATTGGTACAAGGTGAAAGATGATTCCTTACAGGATATTTTCCACTGAATTGTTCCTGTGACTGGGTATCTGCCAAACCCTTTGAACTCCTTTGAGGAACAGTCCATCAGGCTAAAACATTCAGCTGTGATTATTACATTTTTAATCCTGTGACCCCACTTAATGCTTGTGCTCTTGAGTGTTTTACATAGAAAATGAATTAAGCCATTTCCCTCTCTAGCACTGGCAAGACCATGCAGGCAGAAAAGCATCTTGCCTCTGAAACACCCCACCCAGGCTGTTTACTCTACTCTAAGTCATGTTTGCAACCCTAAGCATTACTTTTCGGCTTTCCTCATCCACTTCCAGTTCCCACATTTACTGGCAAATTTATGAGGAAATGAAATTGCTGAACAATTCTAAATTATGGTGAGGAAGCAGAATGAGACCAGTCTAATCCCCACTGAAATGAATTGAAGGAGTCCCCCCAAAAGCTTGGATGCTTATCTTGCTGGGATCCTATGACCCCAGCTGACTTCCTGCCCTTTGGGCAGGGGGCTGGACTCGATGATCTCCCGAGGTCCCTTCC
>NW_017728951.1:9285438-9289076 GCF_001723895.1 Crocodylus porosus | reverse complement strand
GATCCTATGACCCCAGCTGACTTCCTGCCCTTTGGGCAGGGGGCTGGACTCGATGATCTCCCGAGGTCCCTTCCAGCCCTAATGTCTATGAAAAATCTATGAAATCAAATGAGTCCTGCACAGTCCTGGATATCTCCTTGCTATGATTCTAATCTCACTTACACAGCTTTGGAGAGATGAACTCTGCTGACACTGGCATTTTTCTCCCTGACTCATACTGATGCAAGTGAGATAAAAATCAGACCCTGTGGGGTGTCAGCATGTTTGTGAAAAAACTCAGCAAAGGCAACTGGATAACAGATGTATAGCAGTCTAGCCCCTTGCAGTGGCTCTCACAAGCACCAAGAGTAGTCCACTGTCCACAGAAGTTTTCATGCAAGAAACCAGGCAACTCTGAAGTTGAGCAGTGAGAGCTAAGGTGGCCTGCAGTACACAAAGGACAAGGAGCATTGGCTTCTCGGGTCTTCACAGCTACATTATCAACAAAGGTAAACAAAAATCAATGGTTGGAGCTGGGATCAGGCGGGTGGGGGAGACACGATAGACGCCCCCCTACAGCACAGGCTCAGTCTGGCTCCCCCAATACCCCAGCAAGGGGAGCTGCACAGGGAGGCGACAGAGATTTTTCTGTCTCCCCTCTGTGACAGCCAGGGTGTGGGGCTGGGCCAGGTCTCACCTGCATGCACCAGCCCAGCCCTGCAAAGCCCCTGGGAGGCAGGTGAAATCACACAGAATTAACCCTCAATGTGAACCTGTACACAGGATCCCTAAGGTGCTCTCTGCCTTAGAGTGCCTTCATCCGATACTGCATCAGGTGAGGGTTAATTTTTCCCGTGGACCACCATTTTTAAAGCACTCTGCAGCCCTGAACGTTTGTTATATTAGAGCTACAAAGGACTTTCATCAGCCTCATCACGTGAAAAGTGCCACTTCTCCGCAAAGCCTTTGTCAGACGCTGCCTCACATATTTGATTATGCTAAGCTGTGTTTTACCAGTCCTGAAGAATACCAACATTTAATTTATTTTGGATGCTCCTCCCATGCAAGAGTTTGGATGGAGACATCATGGGCTGCTCTCTAGTTCTGCATGAAATTTATAGCAAATTATTTCAAGCACTTCCCATCTAGGTCAGCAGCTTGCAAATGTTCTTTCAAAACTCAATTGAAATGTTCTACTTCCCTGACAGCCTGAAAAAATAAATGGAAAAAAAGGTTGCGGGTATATATTTGTCTTTAAGGACTCGTGAAAACCCACAGATTTGAATTTAAATCCATTCCATTCCATTGTCAGACACTAAATCTGCGGGATTTTCTTTATGGCAGAAGATTAAGAAAACAAATTGATTGCCATTGTAGGAATTCCCTGAGCAGTAAAGACTGCTTCTGGACATTTGTTTATTATAGCCATAACAGTCCTCCTCTTCCGAGGTTCCAGATTGCATTTTTTTTCTGTGCAGTAGATGGGAAAGGAAGAGAATGGGAAGAGAATAAAAGGGAAGAGCCTTTTATATATTTATTGTGCAACTGAAAAATGATTTCACAGCACTTGCGTCTCCCTTATCCCTGTCTACTTTGTTTCAGATGAGTTTCACAAACAAGTTGCCAAATCCTGGGTTGACTTCAATACAAATAATGAGCAGATGTCACTTACCGTGTATATCCCATGTGACCTTACAGGTTTCCCTCGCTTTATGCTGTACATGCGTTCCTGTAAAACAGCACGTAACTCCAATTTGCCTAAAGGGAACCCACTTTACAATGTAACAAATAGGAGTACATTCCAAGACCTCGACTGTACTGACCCCCAGACCCATTTCTATCACTTTTACAAGACAATTTTGGTACCCACCAACAGTACACACAAGCACAGGGCACTATCGTAATGGGGATGGCAACTACAGAAACCCTTGTCGCAGCCAACAAGCAAGGAGCACAGGTCCACACAGGAGACTATATTTTGGTGCACGTCACTCCCACAATGCACTGCACAAAGCAGCTGACTGCGGGCTTCCACCACACTGATCGCATAAGTGTGAATTTACTTCCCATATAACAAATTTTTGGTATAAAAAGGGTCATCGCATAAGAGCAAATTTGCACATACAGAATTCTCATAAAGCAAGGGAAACCTGTAATTCATCACAGAAGTGAAAGAAGAATAGGACATATGGATGAACATATTTTGGACTCTTGGGCATCATAGATGATGTCATCAACACACATTTAACATTAGTCATATTTCCAAAGCGGATTTAGAAATATCACAGAAGAAAGGTTGTGATGCAACACATCCTTGTCCAAATGGTATCCGTTATCATTCCAAGACAAATGACACAGGCAGTCTGCAGTACTTTATTCACCTTCAGACATCTATTGAGCAAAAGACCATCAAGAAACTCATCTTTTATACTGAAGGTGAGCTTTCAGCATGCTGCAAATTCTTCCCAAGTTATAAAACACATCAGACCTGCATGGACAGCAATGATGTCTGATGTTATCCACTTTACAAATCCAACATATTGAGCATCTTACTTCCTGACAACATTACAAATGTTTCTGCTGCACATGAAAATAGGGGCCTGTCATCACAACAGGCTTATTTGGCTTTCACAGATTTACTCACCAGAACACCTTCCCTATTTCTAAGATAACAAGGAGTTAATTATTTCTATGATGCTGCTCTAGAGATGCCACTGCAAATTAAATGCCTGACATGGCTTGTATCCCTCTGAACAACTAAGCTCATCTTTAGCAAACACAGTTTAGCTACAATATAGTATGCCCTTCAGTAAAGTTATTCCAAGTAGTAACAGACCACTTACACATGCTGGGACAAGTTCCTACCATCCCATGGTGGGCTTAAATCATCTTGTTGGGCATGTCGAAACATATGACAGCAAATTCCTGTAAAACAGCAGCATATCAGTCAACAAGACTGAATAAACATTGGCAACATTTGTGTCTGTCTTCTAGTGTGATTGCCTCAGGCATGAGAGCAAGTGTTCATTATAATGCACAAGCGATATATGTTTGCAGGAAGAGGAAATGATTACTCACTGCCCAGAGAGTGAGTCAGCAAGTTGCTTCCTAGTATTCGGAAAGTCATCTCCACTAATGGCAAAGATATAAGTTTTAAACCTATGAAATCAGTTTGTATAAAAAAGGAAAAACTGCAAAGCACAAATGCAGAAGAAAGTAGGTGACCCAAAAGCCATTCTCATTGCTGCCCTATTCTGGCAGTTTCTGTATTCCCAGAAATTCTGGGGAGCTACAAAGTTTGTAACAGCATTAACCAATCTGCATTTTTCTCTGAAAAAAATCAATACAAAAAATTCACCCAGCCCTAGTTAAAAAAGCAGAGAATTTTGGCCCACATGTACATGTAAAAATGTATGTTTATGATGCTGGCTCATCTTTTGTTAAAAAAATAGCTTTAAAAAAATAGGTCATTGCCAGAACAGGACTTCTGTATGTCAGTAGTTTCCAGATATTTCATAGATTTCATAGACATCAGGGCTGGAAGGGACCTCAGAAGATCGAGTCCAGCCCCTGCCCAAACAGCAGGAAGTCAGCTGGGGTCATAGGATCCCAGCAAGATAAGCATCCAATTTACTCTTGAAGGTGTTCAATGTAGGTGC
>NW_017728951.1:9221938-9284683 GCF_001723895.1 Crocodylus porosus | reverse complement strand
CACATATCTGAAAAAGGACTTTTTATTGTCCTTGATGCTCAAAGCTAGTTGGAGTTCAGTTGCAGCCTTGGCTTTCCTGGTTTGCTCCCTGCCTGCAGTGGTACGGATGTGATATAGGTAAACAGATTCTCAGCTGTGCTCAGTCACCACAGCATGCAACTTAGAGCAGCAAAGGAGTTCCCTGTACTTTCATGAACCTGGGCCTGCTTCTGCATTCACATCAGCCTGTACTGTGCCTATTTCAAAGCTATTCTGCAATCCAGAGACTGTCCTGGAGCTCCATATTCCTCTTGTGCACATGAGAGGAACGTGCACAAGAGGAGTGGGTTATACTGGAGGTGCCTACACAAGATATTATGTCACCATCGCAAGGAGCTATGGCAACATAGGTAGTCACTATGACAACATAGTGTTGGCAGGCACGAACCATGGCACTAATGCTACTGCACACTAGCAATAAGCTACTGCACAGTACAGTCGGAAATGACCCTTGCGCCACCAGGACTGCTAAAGCAAGTAGAAAATGACTGTGCAGTAACAACTACACAGTTGGGTGCACCTGTAGATGTGCCCACTGACTCTTTGTCAGCTAGAATATTGGGCTGCTTCACAGCTTTTTTTTGCACCAAAAGAGCTAGTCAGAAGAGCCAGATCACATATGAGAATATAATCTAATTGTGGTTGGTCTGGAGAGTTTCACGTGGTTTTAGATCTTTCTATTTATTCCCCCAATGTTACAGTAGTCCGTAGTTTTTCACAGTTTCCTACTGCATAAATGGTCAGATTGGTTCCACTACATTTAATGTTCTCACTAACTTTTGCTGACTTAAGCCAGTACCTAATACTATAAAAAACAGCCAATGGGCACATCTACATGTGCATTTGCTACAGCACCAGTTTACTTGCAAGTAAATTACTCACAGGTAAATGGTGCCAGGCAGGTGTCTACACATGCAGGAAAGCAGGAGCAGATTTTCTGCAATAGCAGCAAATCTGCTCCTGCTTCCTGGGGTCCTGCAATAGGCCCCAGCTGCCAATGGTGGAGCTGCCAATGGGAGAGCCAGCAGCCCTCTTCAAAAGCCAGCCCCACTTGCTGCTCTCTGGTCAGTCACTTTCCTGGCCAGGAGCATTGTCCTTGCTGCCTCTGCCTCCAAACATCATGGCTGTTCCTGCCTCTGCCCCTGCCCTTGTCCCTGGCAGTGACAACCAGTGCCCTTTGCTTCTGCTGGCCACCACATTGGTCCTGCTGACCCACTGTACCAACTACTGGGGCCATCTGGGCCCTCCTAGCTCCCCCCACACATGGTGACTGCCTGCCCACCCACTATGCTCTGTCCCAGGGCCACCACCACACACTTGCAACCTCAACCCCATCCACCTGGCCAAACCCCAGTAAGGACACCAACAATAGGCTCCAGGATGCCACCAGTGCAGCCACCATCACCCTTACAGGGCTCCAGTTCCATCGCCTCCAGGCCTGCCAGGCCAGCCAGGACTGGTGGCAGCACATTGTCCAGTCAACCTGGGATGATAAGCAATGGCTGTAGGCCTTCAGGATGACCTGGGCCACCTTCCAGGATCTTCTGGTGCAGCTTCAGCCACACCTGGAGTGGCAGGACACCACCATGCAGCCACCCCTCCCCGCAGACACCTGGATGGCCCTCACCCTGCTTACACCCACCAGCCCATGGTACATCTGGCTTGGACCAAGGCTACCACCAGGGAGACCATCCTGGAGGTATATGGTGCCCTCCAGGATTTGCTGGGGTGCACCGTGCTCCACATACACAACCCCCTGGCAGTGGTGTTGGAGTTCCATGCCCTGGGATTCCCCCAGGGCATCAGGGTCCTGGATGGGATCCATACCCCCATCACCTGCCTGCCCAACAGAAACCACCCCTATTACAGCCAAAGGGGCTTTCACTCTGTGATGCTCCACGTCATTGTGGACCACCAAGGTGCTTTCATACACGTGAGTGCCAGCTGAACTAGTAGTGCCCCCATCTTCTGAAACTCTGGCCTGCTAGGTCTAGCTGAGAGTGGGAGCTTCATTCTGGGGATGCTAGATTTGCAGCTGGGCACCTTGGTGGTCCTGCACCTCATCAGGGACCCTACCCACCCACTCCTTCCCTGGCTCATGCGGCCCTACTTCAGCCACCTGGACCCTCACTAGGCCCACTTTAACTGTGGCCTGAGCCAGACCCATGGGCTGGTGGAGTGTGCCTTTGGCTGCCTCAAAGGATGCTGGTACACCCTCACCACCTGCCTCAAGTTCATTAAAGACAACCTCCCCCAGGTCATTGTCGCAGCCTGTGCTGCTGTATAACATCTGAGAGGCCCAGGGGGGAGCTCTCTTGCAAGGCCTGAGCAGAGGAGGCATGGCATATAGAGGATGCCTGGCAGTGGGAGGACTACCTACAGCTGCAGCCCCCCACTGTCATGGCCACAGGAGACGTGCTTACCCACCAGCAGGGACCAGGACACCAGGTGTGGTAGGTGCTGGCCAACCACCTCCGCCAGCACTCCCATCTCTAGCCCACCACCTATGGTCCCGCCAGCCTCCCCGCCACCCCCAGCACCAGACTTACTGCAGACATGTCTCAACAATAAGTTTTTATTCCCCTCACATCAACCAGAGCCCACTTTCCCCCTCCCCCTTGATCACCCAACCCACCTGCCAACAATAAAAAACCTTCCCCATGAAAAGTATGTCCTTTGTGTGCCATCCTGGGGTGGGGGTGCCTAGGGAGCAGGACCTGGGTTCAGGTGGCTAGCACCCTGGCCTCTGGACATTCTCCCATGGGTACTCATGCCATGGCAAGTGCAGTGGGTGGGAGGCTTGCCCAAGGTCAATGGTAGCCAGCACTCCCCCGGCAGGGGCTCCCCCTCTGGCAGCTCATGTCCAGGGCCAGCAGGGCGAGCATGTTGTCCTGGCCCCATTTCAGGCAGATCTAGCTTTGCACCCATGTGGAGCTGGGGTGAGCAGCAGGCCTGGGCACTAATGGTGGGGCTGAGTCCAGGGTAGGGTCTAGGACAGGGGCTCTTGGCTGCTGGGGGCAGTACAGGACCTCATCCCAGTCCCAGACAGGGGTCTGCTGCTGGGCCAAAGGTGAATACCAGGACCAAAATGGTGTTGGGCCAGGAGCTACATGCAGAATTCCTGGCCCAGTCCTGAACCCACCACCTGTCCTGGAAAGCCACTTCCTCCACCTGCCAGGTCTGAGCATCCACCAGCTGGTCCTCCAATGCCATGACTAGGTGGTCCAGGAAGAGGGTCCTGTCCAGCGTCCTCCTCTGGCAAAGCCAGCACATCAACGGAGTCTTGGCTGTCAGCATTGGCAAGCCTGAAGCCCCATCCCAGCTGCTAAATGTGGCCTCTCCCCCACATGCAACTGCAGGCCCCGTAGAGCCATGAGAAAGAAACTGTTTGTTGTGAGTTTGTAACATTTCAGAGATAAGATGCTCTGTGCCAGAGGCCATGCGGTGCCCAGTCTCATATTGGGGGTTGGATGTGCACAGGTGTCCCGGGACCAGAGGTGACACATGCAGGGTACACAGGGTACACAGGGGCACCTCCTGAGAGCAGTGGTGCACCCCTTGTCAGGCCACACTCCCCACTTAGGTGACTGGCAGGTGGGCAGGCAGGAGCGTCAGTGCCCCCTGCGAGCTCTGGCCAGAATGAAGTGCTGGATGAAGCAGCTGCAGTGCTCCTGGAGGTGGAAAGCCCCTTCTAGAAGCTCCGCAGCCACTTTCAGGTGAGTGAGACTGGCCGTGGTGGACCTCCCCCCCTATTTCTGACTGATAACTGGGGGGCATGTGCCCCCCCCAACTCGGATGGCACAAGTCACCCATGCCAGGGACCATAGTAAGTTGGGCAGGCAGGCCTGGGCCCAGGCAGCCATTGTCTGGGTCCTCTTTCCCTGCTCGTTCTCTTGGGGCCAGTGGGCCCTGGGTGCTGCCTGCAGGCAGCCTGCCTCCCCCAACTGATTCCCAGGTCAAGACAAGCACTTGCTGCCACAGCTCCAAACCCCACTGCTCCCCCCCGATACACACAGGTCAGCTTGTCTCCTGTGCTGCTGCTCTGTGCATGGCTCCCAGGTTCAGGAGGTGCAGGGATCCCAGATGACTGGGATGAGCTGCCCAAACCCCAATTCTCTGTGCAGGGAGTTACCCCAGACCCAGCCCCTCCCATGCCAACCCTGTGCCCTAAGCGCGCTCCTATTGCATGTGCCCCAGGCAGTGTGTGAGGAGCTCTTTGAGTGAACTGAGGGGAGCCCAACCCACTACACCCTGCTGATGATGATGACCATGGTGCCCCAGATGCACCTGCACACCTGATACAGCACCCTTTGCTTTGATGGTGTGGGGGCAAGCGGGGCTGCCCCACAACTTCCACCACCATCTGAAGAGTTACCTTTGGCTGTGTTACATGTCCCTGCCCCCTGCAGCTGAGGAGGACATTGCCACCAGCATTGATGCAATCCTTAGTGTGTGAGAGGCCTATACCCACCTAGCTATGGGCTCCTAAATAACATTTTGCACTGACTCCTGCCTCCCTGTGTGCTGTCGGAGGGGAACCCAGGGACAGGGGAGTGTGGGCAGGCTGGGCAGGGATAGGTGGTGGTGCAAGAGCAAGGAGGGCCTTCCCCCTGTGTGGGTCTTACCAAGTGGCTGGGTGGCTCTGCATGGTCATGACTGTTGGTGATGGTGTATGGCTCCAGGCAGTGTCCTCAGACTGTGAGATGCAGTGGGCCCCCCATCAGAAGGAGCTGGAGGTGATGGTGGCCAGTGGTGTCATGGCTGGACATGCCTTGTGGTGGGGGCTGAGGCTGTGGAGTTGGCACAGCAGGTGCTGGTCTGGGTTCCCTGAGCTGCTGGTAGAGGGTGCAGCCAGGAAGCTCAGTGGGATGGGCAGCTGCAGGCCTGAGGGGCCATCCCCCAGTGGCATGTAGCCACAGGTGCCAGTCCAGGCGGGCTGTTCAGGCAAGCTGCCCATGCTGTTCTACACAGCATGGCTGTGGCCTGAGTCCCAGTGCGTGAGGATCTCCTTCAGTTCCTGCATAAAGGGCATGGACCTACAGGCACTCCCTCACTGATAATTGTGCTTGGTGATAGCAACCCACTGTGCCAACAAGGCCTTGACCTTTAAGTTGCACTGCCATGCTGACAGTCCCTCATAGATGTGGGCATTGAAGCACACGCCCTGGCGTGCCCCAGGGCCCAAAATACCTGCAGGCTTTTAAAGATCTGAGGCAGGGGCTGCTATAAAGGCAGCCCAGCCCAGAGCCCTGGGCCTAGCTTCGGGCCAGTCCCCTAGTGGCAGGGCTGACCTGGAAGCAAATTTGCTCCCGGGTCACATCTACACATGCATTACTGTATAGTAACTAATCATGAGCAAACTTGATACCTGCATTTGCAGGTATCAAATGTACTCATGATTAGGGGGTTTTACTGCACAGTAAGTGTGTGCATGAATAGAAACACACACTTACTGCACAGTAACCTATGTTACTTCACTGTTAAGCATCTTGTGTAGACACACCCACTGATGCTTAATGATGGAATCCTTATGAACATGCCTACACATGCACATTAATGCACGTTAGCCTATTTTAATGCACAGTAAAGTGTCACTAAAAAAACCATGCTATTTAGCTAATGCCTATTAAGACAGGCTAATGGAAAGTAAGCATCACTTTAAAATCATGCTTTTTAGTAAAGGCGTATTAAGACTGGCTAATGCACATTTTCCTCAGAATAGAGGTACTACATGTAATGCTTATTAACAAAAGCATGTTAATACACATGTAAATCCATCCAACATGTCTTCTTGCAGCAGCCCAAGAGTTTCCGGTACCTTGGTTTAGAATTTCAGAACTATTTGCTTTTATTTTATATTGCTTAAGAAATAGTGTGAGATTACAAAACCAGTGACTATCATAATCTGTTTGTAAAAGGACAAGAGTTTAGGGTGCTGTTGCTGCCTTAGTTTTAGTATTTCCTTAATTTTCACTCCTTAATCAAACAACATCAAGAATCCATCTTAACATACTGGTAGTTTTCCTATGATTTATGGATTCAGGACAGTCATGAGCAATTAACTTTGGATTCAATCCAAACTTCCACATTGTGTGAGACATTTCAAACCTGCAGAGAGGAAGAAAGGGAGAGAGACAGAAGGGTCTCATACTTTCCTAAGGGCTGGAGGTGAATTTTGTAATATCTTCCAAATAGTAGTAATGGATTTAAAAAAAAAAAAGCTTATTTTTCCATTTAGATGGCATGCCCTCCTCTTCAAATAAATCCAATTCAATTAAGCTGTATTGGATGCATTCCCTTTCTGACTTGGAGGCTGATTTTAATACCTTTAAATCCATCAATTTTAGATTTATATCTAAATCACGCTGTAGCTTCTCTCTTATTTACAGCCAGTTTAAATATTTAAGGATTTCAGCAAATTGTCTTTAAATGAACAGCTTCTAGTCTTCCTTCTGAAAACTTCTTTTCTGACTGGTACACTAAAGAATGCCAGGAAAATCAGGATGTTTCGTTATTTTGTAAGAGAATTATAGAAGACACCCTATAGGGTTCACCATGTTGTTAAGGCTTCATTGTAAATGCCTCTTTTATATATGTTCAGTAGCATCTGAAAAATTTCCCTTTTAGCTGAAAATTTTCCATGATTGTTCTGTAGCCAAAGGTGATTTCTTAATTTTTGATCTTCATCTACATTATATTTGAGTATACGTATATATATAATAGAAACTTTTCCAATTGTTAAAGAAATAGAGATGGATAGTAGGGTGTGCTGTTACTTTAAAGAGTTGATTTAAATTAGTTTGATTCTGCTTTTGAGATTCACTTCTTTTTCAACAGTAGATTTCCATAGGTTGTGTAATATGAGCATTCGACAGAATATAACATGAAGAATGAATGAGAGCATTATTTTTAATTTGTGAGGCCCTTCAACCTTCTGTCTCTTTCTCCATAAACAAAATGATAAGCTCCGTTTTCCCCATCAAAAAACTGGTGAAAGGATAGCTATACAAATACTTGCTCCTGTGTTAGAGGCTGACATTGGTGGTTACCAGGCTACTAAGGTGTGTACAGAAGTGCTCTGTGTATGTTTTACAGCACTGTAATTTAGAGCACTATAAAACATGACAGAAGTACAGTGTTGTTGGGGGTGGCAGGAGAGCCTCTGAGCCTGCCTGCACTTTTCAGGTTAGGAAGCATGGGGCACTTTGCAGCCTCCTGGGGCTTCTCCACTGGTCAGAAGTTTGACCAGCATACAGAATTTAAGTGTGGTAGGTTGTGAAAGTGCTGTAAAATACAGTGCTTCAAATTTAATACCTCATTTAACAAGGGTTAATTTAAAGCGCTGTACCCATTGTGAAAGTGCTGTAAAGCCACACACTTCTATTAAATCACAGTAATAAAGTGCTTTAAATGGTGAAAACAGCAACTGCTATACACACCTCTAATGACTAGAAGAGGAAAAGTCAAACTGTGTTTGGGCTGGGGACACATATGCAGCAGGTTAGCAAATATGAGGCAGAGAATAGACACCCAGTTTACGTAGCACTGGATCTAACCTGTGAAGCTCTGCTTTAGAACTGGTCAGATCAGTGGTAGAGTCCTGTACTGAAATCCTGGCCCTAATGATGGCAAAGACAATACTTCCATGGACTACAACATATGACGATAGAGCTATGACATCATCCCTGAGCTCTATATATTGTTATGGCTTTCTCCGATGAATCTGTCTAGTCCATATGGAATGCCTCCCTTTGCCTTCACAAGTATCATGCAAAATATCACAGGCAAAGATAACATAGCAGGCAGCATCCACAGTGCCTTAGATAACCAGGGTGTGGCAGGCACGGTTTTTGCCTGCCACTTTAAGGGGCCAGAAGACAGCAGCCAGCAGAAACCTGATGAGGGCAGCCATTTTAGATTCAGGGCTGCCCATATAAACAGGGCATTTTGCTACTGGGAGGCCAGGCAACAATATTGCCTGGCTGCAGGTATCATCTGGAGGTAAGGGAGGAGCTGTAGGGGATGGTCAGGAGGCTTCTGGTCCAGGGTACAACTTAAAACTGCACCCTGCTGGAAGTGGGTGGCCTGGTGGGGCCTCCAGTGGCACAGGAGCCCCCAGGAAATGCCAGGCCAGATACCACCACAGTGAAAGGTGGGTTGGGCACCTTAACCCCTAGCCCCCACAACTGGGTGGGTTACCCCCTCTGTAGGGTCTGGAAGGTGGACCCCAAAGAGAGAGTGGGGCCATAGACTCACACCTGTCTGGACATCCCCTGACTGGTCAATGCTGGGGTCAGAACTGGAAGGGTCGAAGGGTCAGGTGCCCACCGCGAGGAATGCCCAAGAGCTGAGGGCCCGGGGTTTCGACTGGCCTGGAGGTGGGCCTGGGCTAGTAGCCAAAGGTCCCAGGGGAACACACCTGTAAGGGGGAAGCAGTTCAGGGAGCTATGTTGTCCAGGATAAAGGTGGAATAGGCCGCCTGAGGAGAGGAGTCCAGGCAGGGTTCAACTAGTAGGATTCTAAGGCCCAGGGTGGGACCAGTGATGTTGATAATATCTGGATGCCATCTGCGAGGTTTGGGCTGCGGTGTAGGGGAGGAATGGAGCCAAAGATAGCACCCCTGGCATTGGGGCAGGAAATGGCCAGCCTCCCGCTTAATTTACATCAGTTAATTACCAACAAGGTGTGGCAAATGAAAAGGTGGGCGGTTAGCCCAAAAACAGGTGGGCGGGCCACAGGGAAATCAGCCCCGAGAAGACCCCCTTACACAGGGTAAGTTTTCGCAAGCCAGGGTCCCCATGAGTAAGAAGGATTTTGCAGGTCCACAGGAAGGATTGCCCCATTGCCAGTGATCTCAACAAACAAATATATGCCATAATTCTTATTTGTCATTTGTGCCAAAAAAAACCCCTATGGTGCTACATGTTGTACAAATACAATTAAATTACAACCCCTCCTCCTAATAGTTAACATATTACATACCAAAAAAGGGGGGATGGTTACCACAACAAGCTGGGAAACCGCAAGGTAACAGCAAATCAATCTAGATCAGCATAGTCTGTGTGCCCAACTACTTACCCATTGAGTCCTAGTTCTTAAAACACCGTGTATCATTCGCTGTGCCAGGTCTCTGCATCAACCTTCCAATTAATTGTAAATGGATGAGAGACCCAATACTTCCTTTCGTTTTTACACAGTATAGCTCTTATCCATTTGAAACTTTTTATGGAATTGAAGCCAAAATCTGAAAGCTTCCTGAATTAGGTAACTTGCTTATAGGTCACACTATCTTCTGTGACAAATTAGAAGTTACGTGGCATAGATAAAGACATGTTCTTTGTGTGCTAATGTGTGCCTTGCTTCAAGTTGTCCCTGTGGAATGTTTCTATTTCATCCTTACAAACCATTATCAATGTCCCTGTAAAAGGTTCTGGCAGGAGAAATGGTACAGAATTGCAGCCAAACTCAGCGTGAAACAATAAATCTGTCAATAAAAAAAAATAATAATAAAAAAGTGATGCCTACTGAGTAACTATTGCCTCTGTGGAAAAAATATCTGACAAGTTATTTGACTATCTAATGATCCTGCCACTATTACTGTGCATCATAATCCAGGGATTCCCAAAGTTTTTATGCTGTGGCCCGGCAAACCACAGCCCGGAAGTAGTCGTGGCCTGGCAAACCGCAGCCCACCAGAATTTCAATCGGGAAGACAGGTAAGGATACCCCCATGCCCTGGGCAGGGTGGTGGGCCAAACCTTGTGGTGCTGTGGGCCCTACAGAAGGAGCCGCGACCTCTCCTCCCAGCTCTGGGGGGCTGCCTATTGCCAGTCCGCAGCCACTTCTGGTCTGGCAGCCTACTGTGCTGCAGACCAGCAGCTGACCCGCCGCAGCCCAGCACCAAGCTGCAGCCCAGGCATTGAGAACCCCGTTAGAAATCAAATGTTTATAGGACATGTTTCAATGAAACAAAATAACTAACTGAGAATTAGGGCTTCAGCTTTAAGGTATTCCATATTCTTACTCTTAGTAAATATGACAGAGAGTCTATTAGCTACTGTTGCATCCTTCATCACTCATGCCAATTCAGTATTTTATCGAAAATTACTTTGTAGTTTATCTTCTTCTGATCAGTGTTTCATCTTCATTCTGTGATTCTCAGCCCCACTCCACTAGGTTCAGTTTCCTGCTCTGACACATCTTAGGTCACACAAGAAGACTAAGTTTCTTCATCTTTTTTATTTTTTGCATCAGAACCTGACTTGTAAAATGGAGCAATACTATTTCCTTGGTACTGGGGTAGGGAGGAAATGGTTCCCTTACAAAATGCCCTTTTTGTTGCGTCCACAATATACTGTTTCTAAGTCAGCATTCCCCTTGAAAAGAAGACGTTCTTCCCAAACAGCAGAATTTCTCATCCTTCCTTTAAACTCTGTGTTCATGCTTCTGACATTCGTGGTTTTGTTTTCGCTGCACTACCTTCAGAAATCTGTTGTGCGTCTCTCTTACATGCAAAAAGCACTTAATGGATTTTCTCCTTCTCTCATGGCTATTGTTGCTTCTCACTGGGTGCATCTACACAAGATGTTTACTGCACAGTTGACTAATCAGCTGCACAGTAAACATCTCAGTGTGTACATGAGCACCCACATTAGGCTGCAGTAAACTAATTTACTCCTCAGCAGCACATGTGTAGACACTGCCTGGCTGGCTGGGGCATGAGAGTGCTTCAGAGTGGGGGCTGCCTTCTGGTTAGCCCTGCACTGGAGCTCCCCCATGCTCCAGCCAGCCCCTCCACAGCACATTTTGCCGAGGGCAGCTGCCCCAGGCTGGCAGGCTGACCCACCAGGCCCTCTGCCAACTGTGGCTGTTTCACCCAGGCTCCATGTGCTGCCTCTGAATAAACTGCAGAGCTTATTGCTTCAGAGTTAATTGCTCCCAGGCACACAGTCAAACATTATCCAGGCATCATAATTGCATGTGTAGATGCGCCCACTGACTAAATGTTTTACCTCCTATCTGTTCAGAGGGATAGCTCAGAGTTTTGGTGATAAGCCACAAAGGCTTTACTTCCTGGGTTATAGATGAAATCTATCCTCTCCCTGCACAGTAATGTGGTATGACATTATCATCTTATTAGCTGTTCAGGTAAAGTAAGTTGATAGCCTGAACACATTCATGTTACTGAAATTAACTTTCTTGTTTATATTCTCACCTTTGATTGACTATTGGAACAAACCACCAAAGGAAGATGTACCGCAGAGACCCATCTGTGGAGGGATACTAGGGGGGTTCTCACTGCTCATGTCTTTGCCGAGCATCTCCGATTGATAAAAGAACTTCAATCTTCACAGCTCCTTTCACAAGCCCTAAATTCACTCCAAAATTGAATAGTAAAAAGAAAAACTGCAGCGGAGACTTTTTGAACACCAGCAAGTGCATTAAAGTCAATATGATCAAAAAGGAACTATAAAAATTATTCTTTCTTTCTCAATCCACCTTCTGTATGTGCTCTGAGTGACATCTGCCTACTTTAGTAATGTATAGAGCCACTTTTCAGAATGCAGTCATGATTTAAGAAATGCTAGAAGCTGAAGAGAATCAGATGCTGATGTCTTCAACTCAACATGTTACAAAGGTATTTTCACTCCAAGAACATCTGAATTAAAATAAAGTGAGGAGGAGGTTATGTTCCATTCTCAGTATATTAAAACAGGCATATAAAAGTGCCAAAAAATTGCCCTTAGGTTCAAATCTCTGTGAAAGCCTTATGACCCTTTCCCCACTTGAACTTCTTGTGTCTTTCAAACTGAACTAGAAAGTTTATGGAAGCACAGAGTTTCTCACAATATATTTAGCTTATCAATTCCCAACTGGACCAGAAAACAACATGAAAATAACATCGTGTAGCATTCCACCCCTTCGTCTGTCACAGAAACTCATTAAGTCCTCGAATACATTTGGTTTCAAAATCTGTATTTTTCAAGTTCCTAATTGCGTAAGAGAGACTGTGTTCTCTTATTCTTTGAACAATAACTTTGTTCAAATAATGTCTAAGTCTTTCCCTGGAAGGGGGCACAGGATGACACTTTTTTGTAGAATAAGGAAAGGTGGGAACATTTGCACTGATTCCATCTTATAGAATCATAAGTTTGGAAGAGCTCAGTGTGGTCATGTGGTCCAGACCTCTCCCTGAATGCACAAAGGCTTTATTCCTAAACCATCCCCAGCAAACACCGCTCCAGCCTCTTATTGAAAACCTCCAGTGAAAGAGATTCTACAACTTTCCTGGGGAGTTTGCCCCAGTGTAGTAGCCTTGGGGCAGTAAAAAATGTTTTGGGAGGGGGATTCCTCTGAGATTTAACCCGACTCTGTGTCACAGCAGTTTAAATCCACAGCTTCATGCCTGGCCTTCTACAATGAGAGAGAACAGTTGCTCTTCCTCTTTTTAATGGCAGCCTTTCAAATATTTGAAAACTGTTGTCATGTACCCTCAATCTCTTTTTCTCCAAACTAAACATATTTAGTTATTTCAACCTTTCCTTGTACAGTCAGCATTTTAACCCCTTCATTATCTTTGTCACTAGCTTCTGAATATTCTCCATTTTCTCTACATCCTTCTTTAAAATGTGTGGCCCAGGGCTTACTCGTACTCCAGCTGAGATGTAAGCTGCATGAGTAGTAATATCAACTTCCATGTTTTACATACAGTTCTCCTCTAAATGGAGTTTTGGACTGTATTACGGTTTTTTTGGCTAGGGGCAGACATTACACACAACCCAGTTTAAGTGATCAGAAACTGGTTTAACAGAACAGAAGTTCGTGCACATAAACCAATTTCAAAATGGCTTAAACTGGTTTAAGATACACCTGGTTGAATGTAGTATCAGACTTAACTGATTTGGGTCAAACTGGTTTATGCAATGTCTGTCCCAGACCCCTTCCTGCTTTAAATTAGACTAGAGTCCCCCAGCATCCCGGATGCTTTGCAGCCCTGGGCTGGGATCTCTGCTCCAGGGAATAGGGCTGGCCCTACCCCTCTCCTCCCTAGCCAGAGATCCAGGGAAAACTGCAAGCACAGCAGCATCTGCCTGGCTTCCCTCCCTGCTCAAGCAGGGATTCCCCCCTTCCTCCCAGCTCCCACACCACAGACCCCAGCCCCACAGACCCTAGGCATGTGGTATGCTAGCTAATACTGAGAGGTGTCTGTGTGTGTGTGTCTAAAATTTCACTGGGACAGGCAGACAGTAGATTTCCCTGGGACAAACAGAACCAGGGTGTCAGCTTAGGGCTTTTTGGAGCTAATCAACAGGTCAGCTGGTAATGTCCCTCCATTCCTTCCTTGGAGAAAGCTGTTTAAGAAGATCTTGAACTAATGAGAGGGGGTTTTGTTTTGTTAATGGGCTCATAAACACTGTGTGATCACCCCTCTGCTGGTTTTATCAGCCCCCTACTGGTTTGCAGCCCTGTCAAGGTTGCAGACAGTATGAAAAAGCAGAGAGAGGGAAATTGAAAAGCTCAGTATCCTCAATAGATGCATGCACTGTCCATCCCATTCCCCTCCCCCTCCCCCGAGTGCTAGCTGGGGGCTGGCAACACTCCCGCCCCTTGAGCAGTGAGCTGGTAAAAGCCTGAGATGGTGCAGGCCGGAGGAGGGGCAGGCTATACCCCTCTATAATCAGAGCATCCTGACAATTACACCCCTCCTTAATCACAGCTCAACAAGGTGGAAGGGAAGGGAGGGCTGCTCTAGCACCCCCTAGCTTCTAGCCTGAGCCACTGCAGGCATGTGCCTGCATTTCTTCAGTCCAGAGGGAATGTTTGTGTGGTTGGAAACCAGTTCAACCTAGGCAGGCTAGACTAACCTGCAAAGTTTGAATCAATTCAGACTTGGGGTTTTTGAATGTCTGTCTCTAGCCCTAGTGACTGCATCACATTGCTTACTTGTGTTGAGAGTATGTGATTTCCTCAGCACTCCCAGACCCTTCTCAGAGGTAGTTCTGCCTGGCCAACCACCTCCCATTCTGCATTTATATTTTTATTTTTCTTCCCAAGTGTAACACCCTACATTTCTCTTTACTGAATTTCATGTTGTTGTCTAGTGCCCAGTCTGCAAAATATATCAATAGCTTTTATTCTTCCAGTTTTGGTAACCCCTCCCAGTTTTGTTTTGTCTGCATAATTGATCAGGAAGCTTTTTATAGTCCTGCATCCAAGTTATTAAGAAAGATGATAAACAGCTCCAGTACCAGAAGAGACTTCTCTGGGTACCTCACTTGAAACCTCCTGCCATTCTGACATGGCCTCATTTGCTTTTAGTCATTCAGCCAATTATGTATCCACCAACTACCCAATTCTATCTAGCCCACATTTCTCCATTTAATTTATGAGACTATAGCATTGGACAGTATTACTAACTTTACTAAAATCCAAGTATGTGCTGTTCGTGTGTTCCCTTCATCCACCAAACTGACAACCCTGTAAAAAAAAGGGGCGGGGGCGGGAGGAAATAGTAAGCTGATTTGGTAAGATTTATTCTTTAACAAATCCATGTTGGCTCCTTGTGATCACCCCTCCCTCTCTCGGGCCTTTACAAACTGCTTGTTTTATCATTTAGAAGTTGGAGTTTACTCCTCCCTATTTTTCTAACAAGTCAGTTAGCCATTTAATAATTGTCATCCTTTCTCCTTTCTACTGGACAAAAAAGATGTCTATTCCCTGCCTGGTGCTTTTCACATATTCAGCTGCTGTTGCCTCTTCTGTATATGTTACCCTTTCCAGCATATAAAGTTTACTCTGCTCATTGGTAATGAAGTTATGTATAACCAGAGATTTAGAGCAGTTCACAAGGGATTAAACATGCTTTCTTGGTCTATGTTATGTTGAATTAAATGATTTTCCACATCTGCTCTACTTACAGGCAGACATTTAATAACTCTCTCACTACCTGAATACAGTTCTGAATTTCTTTGAACAAGCAGCTACCTCTCCATTGTAAGTTTTGAGCTCCAGAAAATCTTTTTAGTCTATCCTATAATCATGCCTTTCTCAGTACGTTGCATCTAGTTTTTTTTCTATCTTGGTCAATCTTAGCTTGCTCTTTTCCTAACCCTAATTCTTTTCATTTGCCGATCAATTTGTCTGATCTTGGATCCAACTCTCTCTTCATTTTTCTCCCTTTTTGAATCCTCCAGCTTTATCTGCAGTGTCTCTGATGCTGGTTTTAAGGTACAACTGTTACTATGTTCCTTGTCCTCCTCAGTCACCCTCAACTATCTGATCCTGTTTCATATTTTATTTTTGAATTTATCCTCCCTTTCATGATCGGCAAGTGTGTGGATAGCAAGAGAGCTCTTTGCTAAATGTTCTTTTTTATTGGATTCCAGTAGGGTTTCAGCTTTTTGCAAATAAAGTATTTTCCCTGCTCCAGGTCTGTTGAGATGGATCTCAACTTTTTTTCAGATAATGTTGTACCAGCAAAGAAAGTTTTAAAATGAATTTAAAGATATGCTTTGAAATGTGTCAGTGAAAAATAATTAGTTCTGAAAAAAAAATCCATCTTTTCCCATTGGGATTGAGAGCGCCAAAATGTGCATACAGATAAAAAGTGAAAGCATCTCTTGTAACAAGAAAAGTGTGTGACCACTTCTTCATGCAGTTTCAAACTAATTTAAAACTTTTTAAATCGGTATATCCCAAAGTCCCTCTACAAATGCAGCTAAGTATCAGCCATATGGGACACAGTTTCAGTTCAAGATCACACAGTTAATTATTGGCAGAGCTGGTCTTGTTCCCTATTTGCTGGGACACATTTGCTACCAAAAATGTTGACTGTGGAGCACATACATCAAAAAACCAAATTGTGTTCTACCTTTTCTTTTTATTAACATATTCCAAGTTTGTTCTTCTTGGCAAAGGTTATCTTGGAGGGGTAAGGAATTATTCTGTGGCCATAAATAGGGATTTACTAAGCATCAAACAGCAAAGAGAGAGTATCTCCCAAGAAGTGGATCAGGGAGCTCTCGTTCCCAATTAAATTTACAAAAGGAAGAAATCTTTTAAGCAAATGTATAACCCTTCCCCCCCTCTCCCCCCAAGAATCATGGGTGGGTTTGGGAGTCAGAACAGAACATGAAATGCTAATAATTAAGTTCAATTAGGATCTAGCAAACCACAAGTCCTAAGCTGGTACTTGCTGTACTATTTTATTCAGAAAGCAGGACAACAATCCCTTTTGAGCATGAGGGGTTTTTGGGAACAGGTCTTCAGCAGACACAAATCAGTGCGACACCATTAAAATAAGAGGAATGAATTGTGCCAGTTTATATCAGCTGAGGGCACAGACCTTATTTTTTTCCTGAAAGAGTCTCTCTCTCCAGCTGGTGTCTTGCTTTGAAAACAAAGGCTTCATTAGGAAAGGGGGTTCCCAGCAAAAGGATGGAAGGTGGGAGTAGATCCTCCGTAGAGTTCACAGGCCCAGTCTTTGCTGGTAGAAATCAGCGTACCTCCATTCACTAGCTGAGAATGTAGTCCTCGGGTCTAGACACAAAACGGCCACTCTGTTTCCAGTCGGGGCCTCTGGTGCAGTGATTCTCAACCAAGTTGATGCAATGTTAGCACTCTTAGGTATACAAACATGATTCACAAGATAAACCTAGATATTTTAAGAAGGAATTCACAGTGTTAAAAACATTTTGACCTGTTACCTTTCTGAGTTCCTAGCAACAGAAGAATTGCTCTGTTATTTTTCTCTAGTCAGAAAACTAAGAGCTAGCATTTTCTGAGGGGTGCCTCAAGTCTAACAAGGCTGAGAGCCATTGCCCTAGTGGCTGCCTCTACATCTTGGTAGCATTCCCCCCTACCCCACCATCCACAAGACTTATTATCTATTGGCTCACAGTTACCATTCTTTCTTATGAGAGAGAATATTTTCTAACTGCTCATAGACATCAGGGCTGGAAGGGACCTCGTACGATCCTTGGGTCCAGCCCCCTGCCCAAGGGGCAGCAAGTCAGCTAGGGTCAAAGGATCCCAGCAAGATAAGCATTCAACTGTTTCTTTAAAGTGTTCAGAGTAGGTGCTTGCATGCAATGACTGTGTGTAACGGTATTATTTTCTCCCATTTTCTGACTTTATTTCTGTCCATTACCTTTATAAATAAAAGAAAGCAACTCAGCTCTGCTAGCACCCACCAGAGAGTAACTCTACGCTTGTGAGTTAATCATTAATACTTGAACTTTCCCACAGGAGACTTCAGAAACTTCCCCTTTGCATTCATTAGCAATTCTTTTACAGAATTAATTACTAACTACAAATTGAATTTAGAAAAAAATAAGTAGCTTTCCAGTTATTCATAGAAAGAAACAAAATTGAGGAATGGCAAGCTACTTGAGGGAGTATGTCAGATGCAGTGTTCTCTCCCATTTTCTTAGCTTTCTGACATCACTGGGAACAGAGAGCTGCATGCTTAATTGGCTATAACTTTTTCTCTTCACATAAAATGAGGTCTTTAATGCAATGCTCATTTTTTCTGAAAATCTTTTCTGGGATGTGGAAATGAATGTTAATATATGCAAGCCCATTACTGAAAATGGTAATGAAGCAGTCGTGTCCAATGGTTAGACTCACATTAAGCATGCTTCAGAACACAAACACAACTCTCCAAATTCCTATGCAACATTTGTAACTGACTAAAACTCCTAATAAAATTTTTTCCCCAAGAAGAATTCTGAAAACTTGATTATATTTACTTGGACCTTCTGTAATGAAAAACTTTTCTCATATGACAAAATTGCTTTCTACAAGAAAACCCAATAAGACAATTATGCAACTGTTTCCTTGAGACTTGGAGAAATGTGTGTTGCTGAGAATGCTCAGTTGGCCAAAGTATGAACATAGAAGCCCTCGTTCTGCCAACATAGTTGTGCCTAACTTGGAGAAGGAAAACTAAGCATATGCATAAGTTTTTGCAGTGTTTGGGTGATCATTTGTGTTTCATTTGTATAAATAAAGATCTTGTAAGTCCTTTATATGCTGTTAAGAACTGGTTCTTTTTTCACTGACAGCTTGTTTATTGATATCATGTAGTTCTCAACTGCAGCTTACTAACAATTAATTTCCTTGTGCAACTCATTCAGAAATACCTGCACTCTTGGGGAAAATAGGTTGATTCGGGTTTATAACTAAGTAGAAAAAATAAATCTAGTATCAAGTTGATGTGTTTTAATGTATGCTGACCACCAAAAAGCTCTCACCATTTCCTGAATTAATAGTCAGTACATAATTAGTATGAGCACGTGCAACTCATGTTAATGATGCATGTTGGAATCACACTTTGACTCCAAATTTTGTGACTAATTTGAATGAAGATTCATTTCTTGAAACTTACAGTAGGAGATTCCATCCCCTCTTACACTAATACCATATATCCTCTGGAAATATTGCCATATATTCCCTTTTTAAGCTTACAGGATGTATTTCCCTACTGTGCAGACAGCTAGTCCAGGATGCATTTATGGCTCACTGAAACCCCAGTTTAAGTGAACAACCAGTGGTAGTTGGGTGTGGAGGTGGGACTGGTTCTCTAATGATCAGTGAATTTTGTTCTGCACAATTAAAACTTTAAGATTTTTTGGCTGCTTTCCATCTGGAACAGGAAGGTAGTGAAAACCAGAGCTGGTTGACTCTGAATGATTCTGAATGACATCTGAATGGCTTGTAGGGCTCGATTCATTGGTATGCTCTGGCTGGTGATGCAAAGCAGCATAAACCTGGCTTCACTGTGTAAAGCCAGTCTACAGCTGCTTTGCATTACCCGAGCTGTACAAAGCAGTTGGAAAGTACCAAGAAATGTAGTCACTAAGCTGTAGAAGGACATCTCACCCTTTGGGTGACTTTGGGATGAAGTTTAACTGTAAGGGATAAAATTTACAAGTGCCTTGACTGGCACATTCCCTTGCATCATCCAACACAGAAGATACACATTGGCATTTTGAATTACTACCCTGGAAGGAGCCAATAAAAAGATCCAACTTTCACTGTAATTTTCCTGTTTGTTTCCTTGACTAATGCCAGTTGTCCATGTCACCCTCTCTAGATTATATGATTTTTTTTGTACAGCCCTATAAACATATTGCTTTAGTCTGTTAGATTTATCTTTGATCTGTTTTATCTGATCAATGCTTTTAAAAAAACTCTTCATTAGTTTAACTGACAATATCAAAATTGACAATTTCAATGAAAGTGATATACTATTGCTACCCAAATATAATCAGGCTCAGTTCTTTCCTGCTAACTCTCCAGTGGGAAGCCAAGAAATAAACAGCATACCAAGTAAGCTCTTAGGCTAGGGACAGAAATTACACATAAACTAGTATAAGTGATTGGAAATTGTTTCAAATCTGAAACATAACAGAAGTTCAGTGCACATAAACCGCTTTCAAAATGGCCAAAACCTGGATATATATAGTATCAGAATTGACTGATTAAGTTAAATCAGTTTCTTGAACTTGTGTTCCAGATCCTCTCCAGATCCAAGTTAACTCATAGTACTGCAGCATCCCAGGATGCTTTGCACCTACCCCCAAATCCCCTCTCACAGGGAGGGCAGGTTGGCCTTGGACTAAACTGTCTGCTCCAGCCAAGCAGGGAGGCATGCTCTAGCACCCCCTGGCTTCTGGCCTGAGCCACTGCAGGCATGTGGCTGCATTTCTGGAATCAAAAGTGAATGTCTGTTCACTTGCTTATCAGTTCAATCTATGCATCTTAGACTTACCTGCAAAGAATGAATCAATTCTTAACTGTTTAAATTGACTTGAATCAATTTTCAGCTGTCAGTACTTAGCCTTAGAGATCTCCTGGATGTCAGAACTTCTAGATCAAGAGGATGAAGCAAATCTTCTTTGTGCTCCTAGATACAGCTGGCAAACTGGGCCTCTCTCTTGTACAATGATTCCATTAAGTGGTTCCGTTAGTATAATGCTATAATTCAAGTTCAGACTGTAGTTTAGATGAGAAAAAAAATATGAGGTAGTTAATAATATTCAGCATGTTTATATAGCCTATCACACTACTGGGTCCAATCCTGCATACATCCACATACAGTACTTTCACTGTAGTCAGTAAAAAGACTCCCAATGGTCAGACATTGGTCCCTGGATTCTATAGGACATCTAATCAAGAAGACCCACAGGATCCAGCCCAATTTTGTGCTTTTAGCTAATTAATCCTTCCAAAAGCTCTTTAGTGTAGTCTGTGAGTAGGGTTATCCATATTTTATGGGTGTGGTAAATAAATATATGCTTTGCCTGAGGTTACACAGGAGGTCAGTCATAGTCATGACACAAATCTGTGAGTTCCTAACCATTAGTTCTATACTCAGAACGCTAGCCTTGGGTGTGCCTAGGAGCTTCAGCTTCACTTTAACAGAAAATTTATTATTGCTAAAAAGAGGCAGCCTCCTTTCTTATCACAATGTTCAGCTGTGGCATTAAATCATGGATTCAATTCACTTATTAACATCCAGGACATCAACATTAAAGATTTATAGTGCAGGAAAGATTTTCTGAACAAAATACAGGAAGTATAAATATTTGTGTCCTTTTCAGTAACCCCTTCCTTGTTCCAGGAAAAAAGCAGAGGAAAAAAATGACTTGGTTATTCAGGGGAAAAAAATTGTATTAAAGCTCAGCAAAATTGAAAATATTAAGCAGACAGGCATCATTTAATTTCAGTTTTCTAGCTCAAGTAATCTGAAAAATTGAAGCCAAAGGAAGGTCAGTTAATCAGGAGAAAATATTCAGTGGAACAGAGATATACTGGAACAAGCGTATAGCATGTATCTTCTATGCCAAAGATTTGGCAATTTACATGATTTTAACACGTCCTTTTTACCTGTTCCTTCATCTTTTATTCTCAAACTGGAAAAAGAAAAACTTACTTAATTTCTTGATATCATTGAAGCCGTAAAAGTCAACTCCTCCAGAGGCAGTTTCATACACCTTCGGTACAGTTATGTACCCAGAAACATCCTTTTTTCCTACAATAGTCTTAACCTTTCAGACAAGTACACTGGTAAACTAAGCAAACATGTCTGAGTAGCATTGTTTAAGCTATTGACACTAGACTGTTAAACAGAAAACAGATTGGGCACATCTACACATGCCACCGACTGCACATTTGGTACTGCACACTCATTCGGTACCTGCTTTAGCAGTATTGCTGGTATTGTGCAGTCCCGGCAGTGCATGGTTATTTTTAGATGCTACGTTGCTGTAGCGATGAGCTACGACAGTGTAGCTTGTTGCTGCAGCAAGGTAGTATCAGTGTCACAGTTTGTGCCCACTGATACTGTCGCTGAAGTGACAAGCTACTTCGCCATAGCCTGTCACTACAGTGATGTAGCATCTCGTGTAGATGCACCCAATGCAAGATTGTTTACAGTATCAGACTAACAAGCTAGAAATGCAAAAAACTCATTTCCATATCTACTGATTCTCCACTTCTACACTCCACAATAACTTTAATTTCAGTATTTCTGTCTTACTATGTCCTCCCTCCTAAGCAAGTATCAGCAGGAATCATTTCTATTTGTTTATATCCTCATATATCCACAGAAAACTGAGCTAAAATCATTGTTATATGTGATACTACACCTTAGTCCAAACAAGCAAAGGGCAATACTTTAATTTACAAAGCATACTAACCTCCAAATATATTTGACATCTGCCAAGTTCCCCAAAAATCTATAAGGCTGCTTGCTGAAAGGTTTTAAGATGAATGTTATCTATGGCATAACTTACAACAACACCAGCCTGCAAACTCCAAATTAGCTCTATTTCTTTCTGTGTCAACAGTCCAGTGTAAGGTGATGTGATTTGTTAGCATTTGTTTTGAAAAGTGCTTATAAGTTATAAAGCTTGGTGAAAAAATGTTCTTTAATTCATGTCTTGAGCACAGCTGTTGCTCAACTTCCCTCCCCTCGAGAAATAAAAAAAAAAAAGAATGACTCGAAAGCAGTACCTTAACCTAATTATTTTAGAAAAAAACACGGAAATATAGGTGTTCAAGCAAAGTTTCCCATAAGTAGGGTAAGGAAACATCAGAAGACTTTAAGATGTCCATGCATTAGACTGTGTCTGATTTAACTGTGTAATAATAATACGAGTTAGATCCCAAGACTAGTAAAAGCCCATCAAATGCATACCTGGGCAGAACTTTCATTAACTTGATTTTGAGCCTCTTTTGTTTATCTAACTTCCTGAGTGCATTGGGGACCCAATACTTTTAATACTGTAAAAAACAATCATACAGCACTCACAGCACTGAGCTGGTGACAACTGAGCTTTATGATTTTTGATGAATAAATCCATATAGGCCCCTGTAGGAAATTTGAGTAAGGGATTCCTGGCTCTGATCTCTGGATGTCTTGGATGGCAACTATACCTCCAGAAGGCAGGTATAGCTAAGTGTGGTGTCATCCATGAACAGAGCTAGGTGCCATGACTTCAGACTAACACAGCTAACTACCGCTCTCAGCTATACCTCTCACAGGCCACTGTAGAAAACAGAACAGAGGGCTTCCTGGTCCAGAAACACACGTTTCTAACACTTAACCTGAGGAAAACAAATGTTAGCCTATAATTTGTCCTGGTGTGAAGGCTTGCAGTGTAGAAACTTCTGCCTTGTAGATTCCAGTGTACTTGGTTTGTTTGGTGCAATGCACGAATGATTCTGCCATGGAACATAGTATATTGCTGTTCTACTGACCTGCTAAGCCTTGCACCATCTTTATTTTATCTCAACAAATTACATATGAAAGTTTACATCTAGAAAGATAACTTTAACCGTAAGTGTCACTCACTTAACCAAGGATCCGAGGGTAGTCTATACCGTCTCCACAGCATGTCCTCAGGCTGATATTCCACTCTAGGGGTACTCTCCCACCCTCACCCCAAGTCACTCTCAAGACATTAGTCTCCAGCATGCTGGAAGACATCCATGACAGGGTGCCTTCTGAGCACATCCCCACTGCGTTTCCAGGTTTGGTGGTGTGGGCAAGAACAAGTAGGTAGGCAATGCTCAGGTTCATCCTTGCTAAGGCATACCAAGAAGATGGTATAGACATATGCTAAGACTAATACTGGGTGTTTACTTTTCAGACATCATCTTCCATTAGCAAACCAAAATTGGACTTCAGTGTCTTCCTATTATGCTCTGTGATATCTATGTAACTCAGGGCAAAGTATGGCCCACGGGCTGGATTCAGCCCACCAGGCCATTCTATTCAGCCCACGAGTCCCCTAAAAAATTTAGAAAATTAATATTTATCTGTTCCTGGCTGCCTATCAAAGATAACAGGAGCCAGGGGCAGTAGGACCCAGGGAAACCAGCAACAGGATCCAGCAGCCAGGCCCACCCAGTCCTGCCCCAGCCCCAGCCCCCTACCACCCTTGCTCTCCAACACCCAGAGCCTTCTAGCCTGGGACTCTGGGGCTGTTCCTGCCTCCCTGCACCAGAGAGGGAAATTCAAGTAAAAGTGTGGGGGGGGAAGAGTCAGGGAAGGGCCACAGAGATTGCCCCTGTCCTCAGGGCCAGGCTGAGCCAGCTCCTGCTGAGTCCTGTGGTCACGGCCATGCAGCCAGGAGCCATGCAGAACAGTGGGAGGGCAAGCAGGGAAGTGCTGAAAACAGCCACAGGTGGGGGCAAGTGGTAGCAAGTGGGTGCACGGAGTGCTGTGACAGCTGGGTGGGAGCACGGGGCCCCTACCGATGTCCCAGGACCAAGGTTGGTGGGGCCGAGAGTGGAGCAGCAGGAGTACTGAGCTTGGGCTAGCAGGGGCTCTGAAGCTGGGCTGGCTCCCTGCTCTCCCTGCTGGTGTAGCCCAGCCTGGCTTCATAGACCCCTGCTAGCCCAGGCTTCACTCCTGCTACCCCGCTCTGGAACTGGCCCTGGGACACAAGCAGGGGCCCTGTACTCCTGCCCAATTGTCGCTGCACTCTATGCGCCTGCTCGCTGCCACTCCCCTCTCACCTGCAGCCACTTTCACTTGCCTGCCTGCCTGCCCACCACTCTTGCACCATGTGGCCCCAGCTGTATCGCCAGACCATGGGAGCATGGAGCGCATGCCCATACCCTGGGTCCAGGAGCAGGAGGGGAATGGGGTGTGCATGCATCCATGCAATGAGGGAGGGAGGGACAGAGTGTGTGCATGTGTGTATGTTCATAAGGCGAGTCCCACATGTGCATCCCACCATACACATGCACCCACACCCCCCCTTGCACTTCTATACACACAGACCCACACACCCGCACCTCCTCACACACCCCAGCCACCCTCCCCCACACACTTAGCCATACCCCACATATCCACACACATACCCACATACTTCTTCACCATACACCCACACCCCCATACCTTTCCATCTCCCAAAACCCTCCCACACACACCCCACTCCCTCCCCCACACCCCACATACCCATATACCCCCAATCCCACCATAAGCCTATACCCACCCCCACATGTCCACCCCCCCCCACAATACACAAGAGCAAGACTTCATTTTAAGCTATTGTGCAGTCACCTCTGTGTACACTACACAAACACGTGTAAATCAGGACAAAATTATTTTTTGAAATCAAATTAATGAATGTTGTAGATGTTCAATTTTTAGAATATAATTTGTTTTTTTCTGGTTCTGAGATGGCAAAAACCCTTGCTGAAAGGAGTACTTCCAGGGGCCAGGGGGGGACTTCTAGTGGCAAAGCTTAAGGATTAGGGACAGGACTTCCTGTCATAAGATGGCAACCAGGGGGTGGGGCACCTTGCAAGGGGCAGGGCTACCTATGCAGCTTTCGACAGCTTGCCAGAACTTGGTAATTGGCCCTCCACCCAAAATAATTGCCAGCCATGATGTAATTTCACAGCTATCAATGTGGTGGAACAATGTTATTCATTTGGAACTTAGATATGTGTTGGCCGCTGTGGTGCTTACAGAATTAATTGGACAGTAAAGACTTGTTGTTTTCCACAAAATAAGCAAACATGAGTCTGAACAGACACAAGGAGATCTGTAAATAAGAATGCAAGAGTTTTGCATAGGCAGACAAGGTTCTTTGAATAAATCTGGTATCTTTTATTAGACCAACTAAATAGTTGGGGGGAAAGTTTCTTAGTAAGCTTGCTAAGAAAAATTCTGACCAACTATTTAGTTGGTCAAATAAAATATATCAGATTTACCCAAAGAACCTTGTCTGCCTATGTCCTTAGACCAACACGGCTACAACCTAGACCCCTATAACATGGAAGGTTTTTGCATAGCTGTTTTTCATAGTGGAATGGCACATTAAAGATATTTAATAAAAGGCAAAGTAAACCTTGAGCAAATGCACAGTAAAAAGATTCAGAATAAGACACCCACCCCTTCTTTCTCTAAGATACAGCCATTTAGTTTATTTGCAAACTTACCTCATTACAGTTATTGTAAATAGTATAATTACAAAACCAAATAATTAAATTATAGGAGGAAAGAGGAATTTGACAGGTATTCAATACACAAGGAAGACAAAATACATATTTGGTCAAGCTTTGAAATGACAGGGAGAATAAATAAAACAGGGAAATAAAAGAAAGCTGTTTGAGGTGGCAAGAGTACATAAAAGGTTTTTCCATCATCTATGGCTAGATTTATTCAGGCTGCCTGAAAGACAGTGGAAGGGCAGGGACAAGAAGAAAAAAGAGGCCTGACTGGAGTCTCTACTCTCCAAGTTTTACATGGGTGTCACCCCAGTAACTACAACTATTTCTAACAGCATGAGTTAGACCCAAGATCCATGAAAAGCTGGGATTTTCCATGAAGGGTTTTAAAAATAAGGAAGAAGGAAGACAATTTTTGGACTAGCTCTTGGATATGCTGGTAGAGATTAGTGGTGCTTAAAGGTGATGGTATTCTGGTTCAAGAAGCATTGAAACATTCTGTACATAGGCCCCGATTCTGTAAATACCGAGCCAACCACAAAGCTATCACCAACAACAATTGATTCAGGACCAAATGTAAAGAGTCAGCAGTTTTAAGGCCAGAAAAAGAATGAAAAACTTCACCATCTACAGTATTTACTTGACTAGAAGATGACCCTGATAAGACAACCCCCCCAGTACTTACATTCTATATATGGAAAATGTATAAATTTGTCATAATTTTCCAGGTACAGAATCTAATTATTGGAGGTTTGCCTTGTCCCCCTGCCACTGCTACAGCCAGAAAAATACACCTGGGATGTCAGGTAGCCCCTTTGTTCTTTTTTCCCTGGCAGCACCTCCTCCTTCCCAGTACAGTCAGACCCTGCTCTCCCTGAGCACGTGGAAGTAAGGAGTAAATCTGTAAACAGCAACCTTGAAATTAAGCATGACTGTAGCAATTTGCATATAGTACTCACACATTTAATTCATCCAGAATTGATGCATATTACTTTTTTTTAAAACTGCTTCAAGTTTTAAAACAGGTACTCCATAAACAGACTTTTGAGCAGCACTTTGGCACCTACTTATATATAGTACCAACTATGCCTGATATTAGTCCAAAGCCAAAGGCTTGTGATTTACCACATAGCTCATTGGGCTGGGTCCCACCAAAGTCATCAGCATTTCAAGCAACAGCGATCCCACAGCTCAGCTCAGCTCAGTATGTGGGTACGCGCCAGATCCACATGCTAATTAGCATCCACTCCCGCCTGGAACTGGATGTTCTCATCATGAGTCCTGGGATGCTCCAGAAATGTATATGCAGGTGAGGTGGAGGGCAGCCTCATCTGGCTTCACCTTGTGGAGGGCAGGGCCACACTAATCGTATGTGAGAGGCTGAGCTAGAGGGCGACAGAGGGATTCTGGGTGAACTGTCTGGGACCCCATTTTATGATGTTTGCCAAGCATTTAGGCTGGTGAAGAAACAGGAATCAAGTCAAAATATATGCAATGCAGTGGCTCACTATGAACTCAAATAGGGTCAGTGGTGAGGGGGGGCTCTGCTTAATGAGCACTACCATATGTCTTATTCAGGTGGAGTGCACCACTTTGTCCTTATGGCAGGTGCCCATCATATTTTTGCACCAGGGGAGGGTGTTGGAGCTTGCTCTGGCTTCTCCAAGTGCCAGACTGATATTGCAGTACCTCCAGCCCCCATGCTCATTCCCTCTTGAGGGAGGAACTGCCCTTTTTTCTTTAAGGGCCACCCAAGAAAAAAAGAAAGGTTCTCACCAGCATTTTTGGCACAAAGGAAAGATGTCAGTACTCCCACCTCTCTAAGTGCTGGCCTGGTATTGGCGTACCTAATACCAGTTCTGGTGCTTGTTCCCTCCTGGGGGAGCAGCTGCATTTTTTTCTTTAAGGACCACACACAGAGAGAAAAAAATTGTTCCCAGCAGTAAGTTTGCCCAATATGAGCCATGTGTTTTATAGTCACACTCAGTTTTGGCAGCAGTTTAATGATAGACAGTGTACATTTTAAGTGAACTTTCCTTGTATGCAATTATAAAATGAGGGGATGTTTTTCCCTTGTCAACTGGGGGGAAAAAAAACTCATTTTGTGTTAGAGTAAATATGGTAGTCTCATTGTTATGTAAAACAAGTAATAAAATGTACCCCATAATTTGTGTATTAAATGTATAACTTCTGTTTCAGCTACAACATATCCATAATAGAGTTATTGCAGTGGGATTCTAATATATCAGTTTTCCCCAGTGCCATTCTGTTTTATTCAGTAACTACCCTAGTCTATAAATAAGATCAGATTTAAGTCCCTGGGCTAGGGACAGAAGTGACACATAAATCAGTTTAAGTTTAAGTGATCAAAATGTGGTTTAAAACTGTAACAGAATGGAAGCTCAGTGCATATAAACCAGTTTCAACATGGCTGAAACTGGTTTAAGATAAACCTGGTTGAACGTAGTATCATACTTAACTGATTTGGGTAAAACCAGTTGATGAAACTTCTGCCCTAGACCCCTTCATGGTTCAAGTTAAATCAGAGTCCCCCAGCATCCCAGTATTTGCAGCCCTGGGCTGTCTGTTCCAGAGAGCAGGGCTGGCATCCCTCTGGTCCCCAGCTAGAGCAGTGAGGGCTGGCTGACAAGCAGGTAGGAGGGGCGGGCCTAGCTGGGGATGCATTCCAGTCTACTGAGGGGGGGAAGGGGGAGAGAGGGCCACCCCTCAGAAACTTCCCCCACTCAAACTTACTGATGGCTGCAACTGTGGACTACAAATCCCAGAGGCACCTGGTAGCGGGAAGAGGAAGTGATAAGCAACCCTGCAGAGTTCTGCTGCTGTGATCCTGGACTGCAAATCCCAGAGAACTTGGGGACATCAGGAAAAGGAAGTGAACACACAGCCAAGGAGTCATGCTGTAGTGCCCCCACCTCCCCCTGGCTTCAGGCCTGAGCCACTGCAGGCATGTGGCTACATTTCCTGAATCAAAGTTAAATTACTGTTCACTTCTGTTTCAGTTTAATCTGTGCAGTTTAGACTAACCTGCAAAGACTGAATCGATTCAGCTTCAGTCTTTCAGTCTGTCTGAACCTAGCCATAGTACAGCCAAATGCAAGTATACAACTAAAGAAGAGACACAAACTTCTGCGTTTTATTGTCTGTACTTAAACTGGTTATTTTATGCCAGTGTTCAAGCTAAGAAAACAGAAGGAGATTGGAAACAGGGAGGAGAGAAATTCTGAGCCCAGGACAACAATAGCTATATTAGATACTTTCATTTCTGTACTGAATATTTTCCCAATGAAGTTAAACTCTCCTAGGTTTAAAAAGCAAAACTAAAAAGTGGGTATGGTTTTTACTGACTTTCTATGATGTAAATGACAACATTATAAAAGTTTTGGTTGCTTTGCCATGATTTATCTTTTTTTCTTGGAAGATTTAACAGTCGCTGGAAAACCTGAGACATGACCACATTAGGAGGTTGAAACTCAAGCTGCAGTTGCCTCCACCTAGATACAACACTCACACTCAACACTCATGAGTTCATCAAAGGCAGGTCCTGCCAGACCAACCTGATGGCCTTTTATGACCAGGTGACTAAATCCCTGGATGATGGTGTCGCTGTGGATGTAGTCTTTCTGGACTTTAAGAAGGCCTTTGACACTGTTTCTCACCCCATTCTCATTAATAAATTGAGTGACTGTGGCATTGATGCCTACACAGTTGGATGGGTCAAAAATTGGCTGATGGAGCGCACCCAGAGAGTGGTGGTGGACGGGTCGTACTCAACCTGGTGGGATGTGAATAGTGGGGTCCCCCAGGGCTCGGTCCTGGGGCCTACACTGTTCAACATCTTAATCAGCAACTTGGACGAGGGGGTAGAAAACACGTTGTCCAAGTTTGCTGATGACACCAAGAAGTGGGGAGAGGTAGGCATGCTCAAAGGGAGAGAGAGGCTGCAATTAGATTTAGACAGGCTACAAAAGTGGGCAGATAGTAACAGGATGGGGTTCAATGTAGATAAATGCAGGGTGCTGCACCTGGGGAGAAGGAATCCGCAGCATACATACAAGCTGGGGAGCTCCCCCCTTGTGAGCACAGAGGTGGAAAGGGATCTTGGAGTCATAATGGACTCCAAGATGAACGTGAGCCACCAATGCTAGACCGCAGCCAGCAAAGCCAACCGCACCTTGTCGTGCATCCAAAGATGCATCTCAAGCCGGTCCAAAGAGGTGATACTTCCCCTCTACGCGACATTGGTCAGGCCACAATTGGAGTACTGCATCCAGTTCTGGGCACCGCACTTTAAGAAGGATGTGGCCTGCCTTGAGAGGGTTCAGAGGAGGGCCACCCACTTGGTTGGAGGGCAACAGGGCAGACCCTATGAGGAGAGACTGAGGGACCTGAACCTGTTCAGCCTCAGCAAGTGGAGGCTGAGGGGGTATTTGGTGGCTGCCTACTACCTCATTAGGGGAGATCATCAGCAAATAGGAAGGGCCCTATTCCCCCAGCGGTACCTGGGGTGATGAGGAACAATGGCCAGAAGCTGCTGGAGAATAGGTTCAGATTAGAGATTAGGAGGCATTATTTCACTGTCAGGGTGGCTAGGATCTGGAACCAACTTCCTAGGGAAGTGGTCCTCACTCGTACCTTGGGTAAATTCATAAAGAGGTTGGACGAACACCTGTCTGGGGTCGTGTTATCCCAGCATGTGCTCCTACCAGTGGCGGGGGTTAGACTAGATGATCTGTTCAGGTTCCTTCTGACCCCAAACTACTATAAAACTATGAAACTATGAAACACTATACTCTGAAAGGATACAGCTCAAACATCAGTTGTGATGTCATTCTCTCAGTCCTGCAGAGATGGCCAGGACCTGTGTACAACACAGTCTGATATCTAATCACATGTAAAAAAAAATAAATCGGAAATATTTCTAGAAGAACAAAATGAAGCTGTCTTTATACATAACAATGAATAGAAGAAACTTAAAGTGCACACAATCCTTTTTCTTTTATCAGAAGGGAAAAATTGCTTTCCAGACAATTTTTGCCATGCTTTGACAGATCAAGCAAGTATAAAAATATATAGAAAATACATATTTTTTGTTCCATTTTAAAAGCAAAAACTATCTCTGCGATTAAGTGTTCATTATGTGACAGCTGAAAATTCCATTTAGTATTTGACTTTTGTAGTACTGCTTTATCAGCATGCTTGCCAACCATAAATTATCTTCTACTCTTATACATCTTTTTACTGGAATAAAACTACAGCTATGTATTCTTGTGATATAGAATATAGTTATTTCCTCCCATATGGAAGTCAGTGGTTTTTTGCAATGTAAAAAAAAAATGTAAAGCAGAGCAAGACAAAGTGAGTAAAGACGTGTTGACAGTGGAGTGCAATGAAAGTGCAAGTTTTATGACATAAGTTCCCCTAGAAAGGTTAATTATTGTGAATCAGATTTTAGTTTGAGGTGGGTAGTAGCTTTACCTACTAGTAGTAGTAGTAGTAGTAGTAAGAAAGCTTTGCTCAGGCTCCCATGAAAACTCTTTCGGTCTGGTTTTCATGAGAGAAAAAGATTAGATGGGTGGCTGAAATACTGTAAGATAATAAGCAAGAAAGGAAGACAGCACCCAAATCAGATTTGTGCATTATCATGTCAGGCAATTCCAGCCTGTGAAAGCTCTTAAAAGCTCACATTATCTTAATGGGTTGACATGAAAATGTAAGAGTATCCAACCACAATAAGTTTGTTAATGTCCATTAAATATAGATTTCATTCAAATAATTAATCTCATGAGTTACAGTTAGGCCAGGGACTGGATGTACAGAGGTCTGGTAATAGATGATAAGGTCATTAATTTATAGATCTCCTCCAGTTCAAAGGCAGTTCAAGTTAGCAGGAACCAGAAGCTTTCCTCTTACTTTCCAGTGGTTTATGGGAAATCAGGTTGACCCTCAGGCTGTCTACACGAGAAAATGCAGTGCTGTGAAGAGAGACCTGAACCAGCTCATTTAGAGCTAATTTAGGTACTGAAAGCAGTTAGCCAAGTTAGCATATGCCTGGGCTAATATCCTTTGTTTCTCAGTGGGCACGTCCAGACAAGTGTGCATGTGTGGTTTGCAGCACCTCAAAGCTGTTCAAAGCACTGCAAACCACACACAGTGCATGTGCAACTGTTTGCCACACTGCATATTTGACACCAGAGATCCTGGTGTAAAAAAAAAAAAACTGCAAAAAAAGTGACACAGCACATGTGGCAGCAGTGTGTGCCACCAGAAATGAAGCCTGGCTTCATTCCTGCTCTGGCTGCTGGCCAGATCAGTGCTGCTGCTGCCCCAGAAGGACCCCAGCTAAGGCTGTGGTGCTGGCCCATCTTCCCTACCCCACTAGGGACAATTTGGCGTGCTCCAAAGCACCCATGCAGGGGTGTGCCCTGGGGCACAAAGCAGCAGCACAAATATGGACCGCTGCTATTTGTGCCACGGCAAACACATGCCCCTGTATGTGGGGATGTGCCTAGTAGGGCTAATTTGGTTTTATGATTCTGGATACATGAGTTGGTTCATTTAGAGCTAGCTCAGGTGTTTCTACACAGTGCTCCATTTGAGTACTCCCAGTTTAGCTCCAAGTGGACAGAAACACCATAAAACAACAGTACAAATAGTAATTGTTAGACACCGACTCCATGTGCCCAATGACTAGGGAGATGATGATCCAATTGCCCATGGATCCAGTTGCTCAGGGAACAAGCAGGGAGCAAACACCAGCACATATTGCTCGCAACAGCTTTATTCAGAATGGAGACAGCTTGGGGCAAGCTCCCAAAAAAACAACAAGCCAGGAAGCGAACATTCGTTCTTTCTATACTTATACACTTTGGTTCATAATCATTAACATTTACTCCACCTTTGCCCCTCCTTTGGTTCCACCCATACTTCCTCCTAGTTCAAGCTCCACCTCTGTTTACTGTTTACTTCATTAGCATGGAATTGCCTACGCATTTTACTTATTTACATGTCTTTTTGCTATAAGCGCATGTCTAAGACCATGACTCCACTTTGGTCACCGAGTGGACTTTGACCAAAACCTGGAATCTTCTGGAGGCCTCTTCACCAATCACCATTCACCTTTTTGCATATGTTCATCTCAGATTCTGTTATCAGTTATGTGTTGTCTTTCACATTCCATTGTGTTTTTCTGTCCTATGTTGTACCATCTTCCACATTCACAGCACACAGACTTATACAGACTCACCTGAAAATGGCTGACACAGTTAAGATGGTTCCTTAGCATAAGCAAATGGATGGCTTAGCATAAGCATTCATAAGCAAAATCTGCTTTACCTTCTAATGATACATATTTGGAGACTGATTCAGTAGCCAAATCTCTGAATCTGAAATGAATCAAGAGACATTTTAATTTCTTTGGAACAAATTGGAACCCTCCAAATAGATGCAGAGAGATTCGAAGATTGGGACATAGACACAGCTTTAAATGTTTTTTCTGCATACCTCAAGGTACCAGGTGGCTCATGAATGCTGAGATGGTGGGGCAGATGGAGCATCCCCCAGGAGCATGGGGGGGGTCCCCCAGTGTGCTCAGCAGCAGACCCAGAAGTGGACCAGAAACACTTCATGTCCATTGGGAAGCATGCAGAGGGCCCCCCCCCCCCATTTCCCTCCCAGCTCAGCAACTGGTGCATCCTGGGTTAGAGGGGTACCTAGGGTACCCCTGCAGCTGGTTGCCAAGTAGGAGGAGTGTGGGGGGGCACCCAGCACACTCGGCAACAGACCTGGAAGTGGACTGGAAGTACTTCTGGTCCACTTCTGAATTCACCACTGAGCACATGGGGGGCCTCCCCATGCTCCTGTGGGATGCCACATCCACCCCAGCATCACAGCAACTATGAGCTGCACCTGGTACCTCGAGGTATATAGAAAAAACATTTAAAGCTCTGTCTATGGCCGAATCGCTGATTCAGGCCAAATGTGAATTGAATACAGCCCATTTCTCACACTCCTAGTAAACAGTAAATGTGATACAACAATCATCATACTGGACAAAACAAAGAACAGTCCACTGAAATGAGGCAGGAGTGGCAGTTGGGGTTTGCAGGCTTTTCCGTGATTTTCCTTGCTTGTGAGCTTTAAGAGAAACATGGCATCCAACTTAGAAACTTCACAAGTAGATGAGTAGATGTGGAATATACACTGCAGGGTAGAAAGGTAACCTGTTGATGTTCCTTTCAGTGGAAGGTGAAGCCTTCTGAAGTATCATGTCAAACAAAATGAAAGTAGCACTTTAGACAAAGCTAAGGGAAGCGCCACTGGATTTTGACCTAAAAGATTGTGCATCAACCACATTGTCCCTTTAAGAACAATACAAAAGCAGAACATACATAAGGACAGTCTCTATCATGATCTGTTGTGTAAGTCTTAAATATTATGGTACTAAAATAATTAGTTGCATGAAGGATTCACACCAAGACAAAGCTTGCAGCTAAAGTAAATACTGACTTAAGCACATCATTTAACAAAGATATAGTTCTCAGGCTTATTTGGCATTGCCATTGACTTCATTAAGATAAAAAGTGCGGATGGATGCATTACAGGCCTCAAAGGGCTAAGCAACAACTAGAAGAGTTATATATTGCTGATCACAAGTTTCTTTTAGTGACAGCTCAAACAAAGATCAAAAGACCAGAAAATTAAAAAAAAAAAATCTAGTGATCACCCCAAAAACTCCTCATGCAACCATTACTTTAGGGCTAGGGACAGACATTTAAGAAGGCTGAGCCTGAATTGATTCGATCAGTGGCAGTGCATAGGGGGTGCATGGAGGAGCATGTGCACCCTCTGACTGGTTGCGCTCACCATTTAGGCAATGGGCTTGGGGGCAGGTGGGAGCACTGATGCCCCTCCTGCAAGCACTGGCCAATTGCTGCAGCCACTCTGAGCTTGGTCATGGGGGACACATGCCCCCCCCCCGCCTTACTAAGGCGGCACCAGTCACCCATGAATTCAATCTGTGCAGGTTAATCTAACCTGGCTAGGCTAAATCAGTTTTGTAACCAGACAGCAGACATCCCAGAAATTCAGGTATATGCCTGCAGTGGCTCAAGCTAGAAGCCGGGGGGGTGGGACTACAGCAGCCCTTCTTTCCCCAGGGCTGAGATAAGAGGTGTGTAGCCAAGCCCAGGCAGGACACTGTGATTAGGGAGGGATCTGTTATCAGCATTTAACATTCCATCAGAAAACAAAGCCTCACTCATTACAATCTTTTCTTAAACAGCTTTGTGCAAAGGAAGGACTGCAGGGACATTACCAGCTGAGCTGTTGATTAGCTCCAAAAAGCTGTAGGTGACACTGTCCTATCTGCCTTACACAGCACTAGCTAGCTGGCTATGGTCCATGCTGTGGGAAGGAGGGAAGGATCTCTGCTTAAGCAGTGAGTGCTGACGTGGGGGGAGGGGGGCACGGGGAAGCCAGTGTACCCTGCTGGGCCTACAAATCTCTGGAGCTCTGGCCAGGGAGCAGAGAGGAGGGGCCAGTCCTGCTGTGGATCAGAGAGCCCCACCCAGTCCAGAGAGCATGCCAGGATGCAGGGGGTGTCTGGTTTAGCTTAAACCAGCAAAGGGTCTGAGACATACATTGCGTAAACTGGTTTGACCCAAATCAGTTAAGTCTTATACTAGAGATTTAATGTTCAACCAGGTTTATCTAAAACCGGTTTCAGCCATTTTCAAACTGGTTTATAAGTACTGAACATCTGTTCTGTTGCAAGTTTAAACCAGTTTCTGATCACTTAAACCAGTTTGTGTGTAATGTCTGTCCCTAGCCTAGAAGGAAAGGAAAACAAAAAATGAGAGAATTCACATGTTTTGGCAGTAATATGGAAGTACAAGGGGATTTCCAGAGGAACTACTGTCACAAATTGGCACCATTTTAAGCCAGATTTGATCATAAAAAATGTAAAGACTGAACTCCAGATCTTCTACTCAAATATTATTTCTACCTTAAAATATGACATGAAAGCTGGAGTTCTACCAAAGGCAGAGACAGATGCCTTAAACGTCTTCTCCGGCAAAGGGTGAGAATAGTCAGAGAGTTCAATTTCCGAGCTATTAAGAAACGACTGGAAAAATCTGGGACGTGTTAAAAATGAGGCCATGATATGGTAGAGCTTCTACCAGACAGCCTGATGAACAAGTAAAGAGACAAACTGAAAGAATTTATATGACTGAAAAATTTACTTAAAAAGTGAAAACTTTTGGGACTTAACCAGAACCTTCCCTTCCTTACCCTGCTACCAAACCCCACCATACCCCTATGGCTGTGCTTTGGCTCTGTAGGCTATATCCAGCCCATGAGCTGTAGGTTATCAGCACAGCCCTAAACCACCTTTGGCAGGTTGGGTAGGATTAAGATTCAGAAAGGATGGTTAGGTCAAAAAACTGGAATACACATCAGGGAAGATGAGAGGATGCTATACATAATAATATTGAACCCAAGAGGAGGCAGGTTATGTTTTTCTTCAATCTTCCTACCTGCTTAAACCTGCCATCCTTCTATCCCAGCTTTCTACTCTCTCACCCTTATGAAAATGCCTGTGATAGTTGCTCAAAACACTACCACTAACAACAGAGCTACTGCTGTTTTTGAGCATATTATGGTGGAATACTGCTGTTTTTTTCAACAAAGAAAGCTATCATTTTTCTCATGGTTCCTTCCCCTTAAAACTTTGCCACTCACCCTCTGTCAACATAATCTTTCCTTCTCAAGCCCTGGCATAGGAGATGGGAAGGGAGGAAGATACTGAATTATAATGGATATATTAAGTATGTGCCAAGAATGCAGGAAGTAGTTAAGGAAAGGGCAAAGAGAGGTGACCAGTCAGCCCAGCAGTTACATTTCAATCAAAATAAATCCATGGCTTGGATGGAATTGACTAGAACGTCTAGTTACTGTATATATAAAATGAAGTAGAACCTTGTAATTATATACCATTCATGTGGTTTTCATACAACCAGGCCTTATAGGTTAGAGCACACTGAGGTTAGCTTTTTTAGTGGCCTTTTTCTGAGGAATGGCATTCTTATCTCCTCTTAAGAAATAAAAACCATGGACAAATTAGTTTTTCCAGGGTGAAAAAACCACAGAAATGCAAGTAATTTAAATAAATATCATACACTGAAGTCCACTGTTTCTATTTACCTTTACTTATGGTTTCATTAGCGTAGAGTGAGTCTTTATTAAAGCACAACATGAAAATAACTTTGTATAACAATTCTTCATATTAGTAAAAAAGCTCACCAGCACTTCACAATCCAGACTTTGTCACAGTTCAGGTAGGCATCATGGGCACTTGTATATATGACAGCTGTCACAATGTACACGTGACAAAAATGTAATTTGTGTGGCATAATGGCATCATACATTACATGTGCCCCAGTTTGGAGGGGTTTAGATAAGTTTGCATCGTTGCAAACTAAACTGCATTTGCAACTATACTTTGCAAATTGCAGCGATGCAGTTGTCAGCTCATCCCCCGGCCATGGGAAAGGCAAGCCCTTCACCGTAACACGACAGAAAAATTGAAAAAGTGGGTTTCAGTTAAAAACCCACTGTTCCCATTTAGGGGGCATAGAATTAAACCCTGAGGACTAAACCCCCGTCATGTGTGCAAGCTCCCTGCCTCATTTTTGGCCAGATATTTTGAATTAGAATTGATATAGCATGAACATGCACTGACATGAATTTGACATGCACTTGAGAGACTTGGACTGTCAAGGCACAAAGAGAATTACATCCAGTTCTTATTTATGGCATAAAAGCTACTGAAGAAAATCAGAAATGATATATTAATAAGGACATTTTCTGCTCAAATTCATTGCAATTAAAATACTCTTATTTTCAAGTGGCAAGTAAAGCTTCCTATGAAGACAGTGTAATCTGAAAAATGATATTATCCCCAAAATAAGTCCATTAGAATTAAGGAGAGCTCCAACTAGAATGAACATAAAGTGTGCCCGTAGACATGTAGGGACACTACTCCAACGCACTGTAATTACAGCACATCAGAACAGACTCAATTAGTCAAGTCTGGTGGACCATGCTAATCAGTGCACTCCGGCAGCCTCCACATATTAGGTATTCAGCATTCCCACACTTCAAAATGGCAGTGGGGGCACTTTAATGACAGCTAGTCAAACAAGCTTTAGTTAAAGCACCCTTGCCACCATTCTGAAGCATGGGATGCTGAATACACGAGATGCTGCATGAACTTCAATTAGAGCATCTCCCGGAGCCATTCTAATTACAGCGCCCTCTCACACAGACCCCCAGAACATATGTAGAGATTCCCAGAAGGGCTAGCATGCCTCTTTTAATATAGCTATAGCATGATTAGTTCAAGCATTGTTGCATTTGCACACTACTCAGCAGCAGAAAAAGCTAGCTTTTCACATGATAACAATGAATAAATTAAAATAAACATGCGAACAGGGTCAGCAATTTTAATAAAAACACTACAGCACTAAAAACACTTTATACAGAAAATTTTGTATGGTGGGACTGAGCACATAATGCATCATAAATTGTTTACAGTTCTGGACAGCTATTTCTCAAACCCAGTCTATGAAACCAGTAACTTGTTAGTACTGAAAATATATTTCCTCCTGCTTGCTTTTACCATGATAATTGCTCACTAATTTTAGCAGAGAAATGATTAATAAGTTCCAGAAAATTAGATACAGATTATGTAGTGATGATAACAGTATTTTGAAAGTTTACTTAGAAGCCTGTTTATTAAAAGAACATACAAAGAGAAAGAGCTACAGGGCTTTCTGCCAGGTTAATTAATGGGATATGCACTGCAAAATCAAATCTGTTATAATAAGCTAATCCAATATTTTCAGAAGCAATCAATAATTTTATGTGCTCCACCTGAGACAATTTCAAGTGTTGATACTGTGGGTTTATATATGCTATCTTAATCCTGATTGACAATCCTCCACCATTATGAACCTGCACCTTCTTATTCCATAATATTTATTAACGTTATGAGGAATACAATGGTTTTATAAAACTGTCTGGAGAAGCATATGTGGAACCTGCTTTCACTTAGGCCTAAGCAAATCCCAGTGAAGCCAACAGGAGACATTTTGTTCACCTCAATGGTTCCCAAGAGTACTATTCATTCTGTACTTTCTTGAACATCAGTGCCTCAGACACACTTAAAATTGTATGTTCTTCAAGAAATGACAGCTGAAATAACAGCTCTTCATGTAAAAGGTCATTTTTATTGAGTACCAAAAGCTATACTTATATGTAATTCACATTATTGCTGTGACAAAAAAAACCCTAGAAAACTTAGAAGTGAAAAGAGCAAAATTGCCTTTGGGTGCAATGCTAGACCCACAGAAATGAGCAAAGCCTCTAATCACTTCAGCAGATACAGAACCTTCTCCTGGTTTTAACATATGTGCATATTGTTCATCACCTTCCCCGTTTCCCTCACCTCCCTTTTCTGCTTTTACTGAATCTGTCATGCTACGTTACATCACTTATCACAGGAGCTGGTTGCAACGTAGCACGACACCAGGGGTGGATCTAGAGGGGGTGCGGTGGCACGGCTGCACCCTGCTTTTGGATTGGATCCAGCCCAGTGCCTCTGGAGACATTTTGAGTCTCCAAAACCGTAAGAATCCCCCTCCGTCCCCTTCCTCCCCTCCTGCTCCTCCTGCTGCTTCCCCACCCCTGGGGAAGGAAAACAACAGCAGCAGGAGCAGGGGGCGCCTCTGAGCACATAGGAGAAGGTAGGGATTTTTCTGTGCTTTAGGGGCTTCAAAAAAGTCCCCAGAGGCTATCATGGTGGGTTGTGTCCCTACTAGTTGAAGGGGGAAGAGCCTGGGAGCAGGGGTGCAGTGGGTGTGGCTGCTCCAGCAGGCCCCCTTTGCCAAATCCTGGGTCCGTCCCTGCTTGGCACATAAAACCCCTCTTCCTTCTCACAACAGGCCTAACAACAGCCTATTAATACTACATTTTGAAGCTTTCATTGTTGTCCAAAATTAGCTACTGCATTCAATGCCAGGAAGACTTAAGCTCAAAGCATCACCAACCAGTCCCAGTGGTGCTGGGAACAGGAAAGGAGAGGATTTGCTGTGCAGCAGCATAGCACTATTGCAGGAGGACCAGGCAAAAGAGGATCTGCCAAAATTCCCAGAATCTGTTTTTAAATGAGAGAGAAAAGAAGGCAAAGCAGAGAAAAGAATATAAGATAAAAGAAAGAAAGACAAGGAATTACATTTCTCAGTGACCTGATGGTGAGGGAATAGGAAAAATTCAGCATCCAAACCAACCATAAGAAAGAGGGCACCAGTGATACAAACCAGGAGAAGGACATGGATTTACCAAATGACCTATAAAGAGCATCCAGCAGTTTTACAAGTATTCCCTGTGAGTGTTCTTCTGCTGTTGGCTCCCTGCCCAGGCAAATTGAAAGGCTGTGGGGTACTTCACCTTTTTATCATGGACCTAAGCAAAAAAAAGGAGTCAGACCTGAGTAAAATTACTTGTAGGATCAAAATCTGGAGATGAGGAAGGTATTCTAGCTCTCCAAGCTGTGTCCAGTAATCCTTAAACTGGAACACAAGAGCATCAAAACCACAGAGCCAGATCCTGTCCCTCAAGCTCCATGTAAAATGAACACTCTCGTATCAGTGCGAGAGGCACTTGCAGATCCAAGCCAAAACTATAGCCCTGACACACACTTAGACCTAATGGCAGCCTTCCTACCAATAAAAATGGGCTTTGCACAAGGTCCCAGAGGGATCTCTTTGTCAGAACTGCTGAGCATACACAAGTCCAGGTAGAGGCACCTGGGACTGCAGGCATTCATGAGCTTTGGAAATGAGGCCTTACAGCTGTAGCCTCCCAAACTCCTGTGTCTTTATTTTATTCAAACTACTCCAGACTTAGAATAATTTCTTTAAAATCAATGTTCTTGACAGCAGACTCAACTGGCACTGCATTAACACCGCTGTAACTCCAGTTTCTTTGGTGGTGTTACCCCTGGTTTATACCATTGTGACCAAGAGATGAATTCAGCCTCTGAGAAATCTGCAATAATTAATTTACATCAATTATTTGTAGCTGCAGGCAAGCCAAAACACTCCCTAGCAGCAGCTGGCAGGGAATGCAGAAATTGTGTAAGATACATACAGTGCCAACCATTTTTGTAGTAAAACAAAGAGTTCCATAGGACGTCTCTCCCTCCCCTCAGGAAGTATAAAAGGACCTGAGATAAAAGCTGTGTGCCTGTGTATATGCTGTAGTTCTTTAAAACATGCATTAACAAGCACAAGTAGAAAAAGAAAATATAGGGATGAGGTGAAGTGGTCCTCCAGCCATCTATCAGTACAGACATAGCTGACAAGTTTTGATCCTCAGGAATGGTTTCCTTCCGTGGCTACATGAGGACTGACCCAAAGTTCACTAAAGACAATAGAAAGCTTCCCATTGAATCTGGACTGGGCTTTGGCTCAGTCACATATTTCTCTGTTTAATTATATATCTCCTCCAAAGCACTAGAAATCCCTTTCATTTCTGGTGGAGAACTGCCTATTCAAAAGCAGTGTTTACATTATAAAAAAGTGCAGAAGTAGTATCCAAGCAAGAATAAACTTACATTTAATATTAGCATTGGCATTTACACAGCTCATTGATTACCTGGCTGCAGAGATTTCTTTAACTATATAAATGTATAAATTGCTCCCAGCCTACAATTTTTCCACCAAGTCCCAGCCTCTGACAGGTATTTTTGCAGCTGAATTATAAGCCTCTGAAAGCAAGGGCAAGAACATGCCATTCTGATAATAACAACAACTCATAAATTTATTTAACAGTTTCAAGGATCTAGGGAAAATTAGGAGAGATTAGGTCCCAATCCCTAAAACTTTTCTTGCTCATACAAATAGTCCTTTGTCCATTGCTCTGCGGGACAGTTTACATAAAGGCTTACTCTCAGGTGTAAAGGTTTTCTTGATGAGGCCTTAGGGCATGCGTAGACAAAACAGGGGCCCTAAATTGAAGCAGTGGGTTTTTAAAAACACCACTTCAAGTTAGGGCTGATTAAACCTCCATGTCGTGCACACACCTGACTTACCTGCCTCTCCAGTGGTGGGGAGGGAGGGTGACCTGCCAGCGGGTGGAGAGGTCCGTGGGCTGCTGCGGGGGGGCAGCTGGTGCTTCCCTCCATGGCAGCAGCACCCCCACCCCCAGAGGCACCTGCCTACATGCACCTGGCTCGGGCAGTCCCAGGGGGCATGTGGCTGCGGAGGAAAGCACTGGGCCCCCGCGCAGCTCAGACAGGCAGGCTCTGGGGGGGAGGAAAAAAAGAAGATCATGCTGGCCACTTTTCTTGGGCAGAGGCTGCCTTCCTGAGCTGCTGCCAGGCTGCCGTAGGACTGCCTGCAGAGCCACGGAGCTCCACGGAGCCTGGTGCTTCGCTTCACAGCTGTAGGGGCAGCAAACTAAAATTCCTTCGAGGACTTTTAGTTTGCTGTGTCCCAAGTCATTTAAGGCACATTAGGCTGCCGAATTTCCTGCAGCAGCTGGCATTAATGCACAATATACCACCGACGAGCACAAACACCGACACCATTAAAGCCTTCCAAAAGCTTTTAGCCCACTTTAAAGTGACGTGCACTTTGTTTCATCTACGTACGGCCTTAGTAACTACGTCCCTACCAGCTCAGGTTTTGCAGTAGATCTTCCATCCTTGTTAATGCATCAGATTGTCTTTGAGGCTATGATCCTGAAAAATGTTATTCAACTGTCTAAACAAGTGATGCTCAACCTTTTTGGCTAGGGGCCCACATGGCCAGTGCCCAATCCCTCCGCAGGCCAAATCTGGCAAGGTCCCATCTGCCCACACGAAAGGGGGTAAGACCTAGCCCTGATCCAGTTGTATGACAGAAGAGCACATGACCCAGCCCCAACCAGGCTGGGCAGAGGTAAGGGGGCATGACTCAGCCCCACAAGGCACATAGCACAGCCCCAATCCAGGAGTCCAGAAGGAAGCAGGCATGGCCTGGCTCCAGTCCTGCCATGCAGGGGAAGGGTCATGGCCCAGCTCCAGCCCATCCTGTGGGGCTTGGCACTTTGGCAGCAGGCAGGGGTGGCAATACTGCCACTGCTCCCGCATCACCAAATTTCCTGACCCATGGGGGGTCCAGCAGGGCAGATTCCAAGGCTCCGTGGTCTGTGTTTGGCCTGTAGGTTGGAGGTTGAGCATCCCTGGTGTAAACTCTTCATACTCAAGTGGCTCCACTGAAATCAAAAGGATCCTTTGTGCCAGTAAGGTCTATACACACGTGGCAGAATTTTGCAGGATATGGCCTTAACTCCAGATAGACACATATCATCTTGAAACTCTGTTCTTGGAGGGAGAAAGTTCTTTTTGAAACAGTATGTTTGTAAAACCATACTTTTCTTTCTTCAGCTTTTGTAGTTTAAAAGCCCAAAGAGTAATATGATTTATGTAGGAGTGAAAATCATCTTCTGTGAAATCCAAAATTTAAAAAAAGTTTACTTTCCCTTTTCATTTTCCAGCTAGCAGATAAATGTTGAATTCAGACCAAGTCAAAGGTAACAGATCTATTGAGTTTTATATAATTACAAACAGCATCATATCAAAGGTTTTTTATATTGAATGCTTCCCAAGCTTTATTGAATGCTTTGTCGATTTAAAATGATGCATGAGTTATGTTTGATTTCAAGGTCAATCTTTTCTGTTAAATCTCCAGTTTCAAAATTGAATCAATCCAAACAATAAGTGAAAAGCAAGAAGGAATTTTAGCAGTGTGCAAAGTGTGTGTAGTAGGGCTCTAGCATATAGCATAGCTAACAGCTTTTTATCTCCATAGGGAAAGTTTGGTGAATTCACCCTGGAAAGCAGAGAGGTGACACAACAGTGAGGCTAGGAACAGACATTACACATAAACCGGTTGAAGTGATCAGAAACTGGTTTAAACCTATAACAGAACACGCATTCAGTGCAAATAAACCAGTGACAGGCCCATCCCATCCCAAGCGGCATGCAGCAAAGCTGGCCCAGCCACTGCTTCCCCACGTGCTACGCTGGAACGCAACGGGCCCAGCACTGGCAAGGAGAAGCGGCAGCTGAGCCATATGCCACTTGGGACCAGATGGGCCAGGCCGGCGGAGGTAAGCGCACAGATGTTCCCAGAGCCCCAGGGGTTCCTGCCATGAGCCGGGGGACTCTGCCCCACTTGCACTGTGCCCAGTGTGCACAGAGGCTGAGCTGGAAGCCCCCCAAGCCTGGCGTCCTGCCCCTGCCTGGCAGCATCCTCTCATGGACAAAGCAGCTGCTCCCCATCCCACGGAGCTGTGTGGGCTAGGCCAGGCTCCACCTTGAGTGCCGCTAGGGGCCCAGGCCTGAGTCTGTGGCGCTCTGGGGCAGCCCCTGCTCCCCTCCCAGCCCCCCCTTTCTGCCAGCTGCCACTTTCCCAAGGGCCTGGCCTGGCCAGGCCAGTCTACCCACGGTGCCTCGCCCTGCACTTGCCTCTCCACCTCTATGAAGTTTTATTTATTGTCACCAGGTTTAGAAGTTTTAGAAAACCTGGTATTTACCATAAAAAGAAATGCTTATGATTATTAATGATATTAATCATGCATTGCATCCTGCCATACATGTCCCCCACCCCCCTTTTGTTTTTTGGGCATGCCAGGACTCCAGCACCTTACAAGGTAGACATTGTGGTTTTTTTGCCACTCTGGCCAAAAAACATTGCCTACCCCTGACATAGACCATGTGACAGAGGGTAAATTCCAGTTCCAAGGCCATACTATCCCGTCCCAAAAGGAGTACTTCCAGGGGCAAGGGGAGGGACTTCCAGTGGCAAAGGGCAGGGGTTAGGGGGTGAGACTTCCCACCACACGATGACAACTGGGGGTGAGGCAACTCTCAAGGGGGGGGGCTACCCATGCAGCCCTTGACAGGAACTGGTGAGCCCGGGGGTTTTGGGGGGTTTTTTTAAAGGGCCAGGAGCTGGGTGGGTGGGCAGCCATGGGGAGGAGCTGGGAGAGCGGGCAGGGGTTGGGGGACTCATGACAGAGCCCCCCACAGAGTGAGGCAGTGGGGGGCAGCAGGAATCACCCCCCACACACACCCAGCAGCACCCAGTGAATGGGTGCTTTTTTTTTTCCAACGTGCTGGGAGCTGGGGCAGGTGGGGCAGCCATTGCCGAGGCTGGGAGAGCGGGCAGGAGATGGGGCCTGTGTGATCTGGAGATTCAGCTAATTCAGCAGCAGCCAAATCTCCAAATTGGATTTGGCCAAATCAATTTGGGACAGCGATTCAAATCACCTAATCAAATCACTGTCCTGCAAATCGTCCAAATCCGAATCTGAAGCGAATAGTAGCCACTTCACCCAGGCCTAGTAGATAGATAAGTGTAACCCAGGTGTAACCCAAGCGTGTGCCCTATTCTCAGTTGAATAGGATGGGTAGGTAAGAGGGGGTGCTGTGACAGGGATGCCAGATGTTCGAGCAGATCCCTCTTTCCTCTATAGAGTTAGTCCAATCCCAAAGTTCTTAACTATATACAATTTATTAAGTTATAATACACATAAACATAAAACTAAATATCATACACATATATTTACACAGAGAACACTAACCAATAACCAAGGTCAAACCCTAAATAGCACTGTTTACAACATCACGATACAACATTTCAATTACAAAATATAAGGCACAAACATGAACAATCTTAATAACATCTATTCCATAATGTAGTCCCTGACCCATTGCAAGAGATAGTCCTCCTTCCAATGAGGTCTACTGGGGGGTGACCAGGAAGCACGAGGGGCCCCTCCCCTTATGGCCTTGACTAGGCCGGGGGGCTGCTCACCCAGCCCCTTCTCTGGGTTTGCCCACCCCAAATGCCTTTCCCCTGTGGGGCCCAAGGGCCTAATGACTCATGCTCCCTCAGGTGGAGGTGGTCAGGGTGCAGCTCGATGGGGTCTCCTCTGCTGGAGTGCCTCTTCAGGCCTCTCCTGTGCTGCTGGGCTACTCTCTACCCTGTGCCCTGCTCTGGGCACCAAGGGCTCAGCTCCTCTCAGCTGCTGCATCACCGCTGCTGGCTCCTGGGTGCTGGGCCTCATGCTACAGCACTACTATTTCCCCGTGCCCTGGGTCAGCACTGAGGGCTCTTCTAGCACAGGCCAGGCCCTTCAGGCTCCAGCCAGCCATCCTAACACTGTGTGGCTAACCCAAGCAGCCTCCACTGCTCCCTGGCTCCAAGGCTTGGGGCCCATGCGCCACCCTGCACACCATGGGACCTAGCCACTTGCTGGGAGATGGGGCCTGAGCTACATCACTGCAGCCCCAAGGCCTTTGCCCCATGCACTGTCCATGTACTGTGTAACTCGCTGGCCCTGCCTGGGTTGCAGGCTCGAGCCACCGCTTGCGGCTCCCAAAGCCTGGGCTCTGTGCACTGAAGCGTGCACCATGATAGGCCCAAGCAGTCTCACACCACTCCCAGGGCCAGGTCTCCACATGCTGTCCCATGTGCCATCAACAGCCTAAGTGGTCTCACACTGCTTCCAAGGCTGCTGCTCCAGTGGCAGCTTCAGGAGCCTTGAACCTATTGCCCACGGCGGGAGAGCTCCCCAGCTTTTCCTGGCTCCGCTCTTCTTGAATCCCTCACTGCATCTGCCCCTCATGCTGGGCACGCAGCTCCTTTTATACGCTCCAGGGCTCCACCCCTGAAATCTTCTGGACCTGACAGTTTACAGTCTTCATAAGGTCCGGGAGCTCTTCTCCCCCTCCCCTCAGGAAAGGGGTGTGACTTCATTTCTCCTGCTGCTTCCTGATTGGTAGATGGGCTCCACCAATCAAAACAGCAGGATCTCAAGCCTGGGACTCAACCCAAGCTCTGAAAGTTGAGCCTGCTACATAAGAGTATCTCCCGAAGAAGAAAAGATGGACTGCATATGATGACGGGCACAAAGCAGCTCTACATCAGTCAGTTTCAGGTTCAGGTACATGATGGCCTGAAGTTCTAAAGAAGCCAAACTAGTTTGCTTATCTTTGTGAGTTGGCTGTTAGGGTGATAGGCTGGAGGGAGCCAAAAACCAGTGCCCAGTACCAGATCATTTAGGTGACATGAGAGATGTAGTGAAAAGTAGCAACACCCAGCATACAATATGTTTGTGTTCTCTTTGCTTCAAATACATTGCTCAAAGATGTGAGTCTGGCTTTGGGACATTAGCAGCAGGCAGAAGCAGAGCATACTGCACATCAGATACCACTTCTCCCTGTTAGGGTAATGATATCGATTTTGGATGTTGGGGTAATGATATGGAATTTGGGGAGTACTGAGTATGCAGCTGAATGAAGGTTTTTCCTGTGTCTCAGCAAAAGCTTAGTCACAAGGCTAGCTGATATATTAAAAGCAACTAACTTAGCTAATGCTTAAGTAAGTGGATTCTTAACAAAAGGATAGGGTGCAAAGTGCATGATGTGTTAAGCAACTAGTGTCAGGAGACAAAAGCAGAGATACAACCTTAGAGATGGTGCTGAAGTCAGCAAGAAAACCAGCAAGAACCAGTGAGAAACTGCAAAGTGACCATAGGAAGATGGGGGTCAAAGTCTTACGCATGCGCTCTTAGCAGAGAGGCATGTAAATGAATGAAATGCATAGGCAATACCATGCTAAGGAAGCAAACAGTAAACAAAGGTGGAGCTTGAGATAGGAGAAGAAATAGGTGGAACCAAAGGAAGGTTATAGGCAGGGTAAATGTTAATGAACCAAAGTGTATAAATATTGGAAAAAACAGTTGTTCAAGGCTGCTTCCCATGTGCATAGGCTGAGCGTCTGTGAGGGAGCTCGCCCGAAGCTGTCTCCATTCTGAATAAAGCCATTGTGAGCAATGTGTGCTGGTGTTTGCTCCCTGCTGTGCTCTGGCTAATGAGTACCAGGATCCATGAGCAATTGAACCGTCGTCTCCCTAGTCATTGGGTGCCGCATGGAGTCAGGGTCTAACACTCCCCTTCCAAACAATGTTGTTTTAGCCTCCAAGTCATTGGCTGCTTCAAAACCTCACTTAGGACTTCACAGCCTATAAGGGAAATCTCTGTGGAGTAACCATCAGGCCATTGCGAAGCAGCTGGTATTCACTTTGGATTTGGATTCAGAGGCAGTGATTCGACTCAGTGATTCAAATCACTGTCCCAAATTGATTCAGCCAAATCTGATTCAGAGATTCAGCTGGTGCCAAATCAGCCCAATCTCCAAATCAAACAGGCTCCATCCCCCACCCGCTCTCCCAGGCCCCCTGACTCCCACCCACTCTCCCAGCCCTGTCAATGGCTGCCCAGCCTGGCCCCAGTGCCCTGGCCCCTTAAAAAAAAAAAAGTCCCACACTCACCAGCTCCTGCCAGGCTGGGGGTGAGGAGATCCCCGCTGCACCCCACTGCCCTGTACTGTGTGGCGGAGCTCTGCCATGAGCCCCCAGACGCCCCGATGGCTGCTGCAGCAGACAGTGAGTGTGGGGCTTTTTTTTTAAAAAAAAAAAAAAGCCTGGGCACTGGGGCCAGGTTGGGCAGCCATCGACAGGGCTGGGAGAGTGGGCAGGAGTCAAGGGGTGCTTAGAGGGGCTGGAGGAGCAGGCAGGGCCTGGTGAGGGTCCCCCCATGTTCCCCTTCCCTCTTCTCCAAGCTCCTCCCCCCACCACCACTCCCTACTTACCGGCACAGAAGCCAAGCCCAGCTCCCTGTAATGGTGAGCGGGGCTGCCCGAATCACCAAATCTTTCTCCAAATCCTTTCCAAATCAATTTGGAGGTTTCAGATTGATTCAGAGCTTTTTATTGGTCTCCTGATTTGATTCTGATTCAGAGATTCAACAACCAAATCAGGCCGTATCTCCTCCAAATCGAATCAGCACCTGAAGCTTCACACAGCCCTACTAACCATTCCCTTGCATTGCCATCACAGCCATAGCCAGACATTTTGGTGCCTGGTGCAGCTCATGTGTAGAGTGCTTTCCCCTACACATTATTATGTAACATTATTTTCATTTGATTTGAGAAGCCCCCCTCCCTGCCTGCCCACGCAAGGGCACTCATTTCCAGTGCGTTGCTGGCACCACCCTTGCTACGTTACTGATTGCCATGGAGCCCAACACAACACAGTTCTTGAGAGGTATCAGGGAGAGTAGGAACGTGGCACAAAGGGCAGCTCCTCCTTTCTTCATTCCCTTGTTGGCATCTGCTGGGCTTTGTCCCCTCAGCTCATGTTACGCAGAAGGGAAAATATGTTCCACTGAAACGAGAAGATAGCTCTGAATTATATTTTCAATAAAGAAGTAAGAGTCTGTAAAATTTATGCCTTGCCCATAAATCAAATTTGGAGCACTTAAAGCAGCTGAAAATGACATTTAGCAAAGCAAAGGCTCCAGTTCAAAAGGATAAATATCTATTTGTGGCATGAATCTTATTTTAGATGTTTCAAGAAAAGTTCACATACTGTGGTTGGAAGTACCAGAGGAATGGGTTTAAACTTAAAAATCAGCTATGGGTGTGGTGGAAATAACTGGTGGGTTGTGATTACCACACTGCACTCTCACAACAGCAAAGAAATGAAATTGCCAAAGGAGAAGGCCCTTTTTCCTGTATATAAAATTGGATTGCAGGAGGCATCAAAATAAACAAAGGGCTTCACCTCTCAAAATACCCAGCATGGTGTTTGTGAAGACCAGGCCAAAAGCTTATAAACCTGGTTCTTTCTGATTACCTTGGCTTTAAGACAATGTAGCAAACCCTTCTGAATTCAGGAGAGTTCCTCGTGACCTACACTGAGAGTAAAATCAGGCTCTTTTGAAGGGAATGTGCATTCTCTGGAGTTATTTTAGTATGTATGAAATGAGCTGAACTGTCTCAAATAACTTCTTGTCTATAATTAGGAGCTGAGAGATGCTGTGCACAATATGAAAAAATACACTACATCCATGAATGGAAACCACTTTTTTAATCCAAGACAGGGATACTCATATGAGTCTTTGAGCATATGCCTATTTATTTCTTGTCTTCTTTAGCAATGTTGCTTGAATGTAGAATAATATTCCTTTTTGATAAGATGAAATATTGAATCCCATTATTCGGTTCCAACCATTCTGACAGATTGAGTGGCCTGTTCAAAGGATTTTATAACGTGTGGCTTGTGTGAGTTAATCTGCAGGATAATACTGACTTCTATAATTACTTGTGGTAAGAGTGCACCTGGCCTTCACAAGAGGAAGGCATAGGGTTTTCCATCTCTGTTGTCAGAATCGCGTCCCTGAATGCTCCATTCCTGTTCCTGTGAGTCTGTTCTGTACCTTAAGTGCGCTGAGACCATATAAGACTGTATCCTCAGCCGAGCTCTTCATCAGCTGGCAGTGTAACACCTACAGAGTCCATTTAGAGAAAAATGTCACAAGCCATAAATTATGGGTAGCAATAGGTACTCCCCTGGAGCTGTACAGCTCTGCTGACCTCCCATCCCCCTATTAAGAACTGTGCCTTAAAAGCAGGGTGGGCAAAATACAGCCCGTGGGTCAGATCCAGCCTGCCAACTGACTGTATCCAGCCCATGGGTGGGTAGCCACCAACTCATGGCTCCTGGCCTGTGGGTGGTCAGCGACTCCAGCTCCAGCCACTGCATGGTATTAGGCAGGCAGGCAGGACTGTTTCCAACCAGCACTGACACAACATCAGCTGTGAACCCAGATAGATGCCCTGATCCTCACCTGGAACCTGCCAGCCGCATCCACTGCTGACCCCGACACCCGCCTGGAGCTGCTTCCTCCATGCCAGATGGGTGGTGGCGTAAGCTGCAGATGTGGCCAGCAAGGTCCGCGCTGGTGTGGGGATTGAGGCATGCAACAGCTCCAGGCGGCAAGTGGGTTCCAAGAAAGAGAGAGAGAGAAAGACACCGAAACTCAAGTGGCATTCCAGCCAAAATAACTGCCCACCCCTGCTTAAGAGGAACAGTCCAGACCTGGCAAATCAGTGCAAAACATCATAAATGAATACACCATTTGTGACTCATGTATTTAACCAATATTATCTGGTCATTTACAAAACTGCCTGAGTAGCAGAAAAAGATATTCATTAATAAATAACAACTCATTACAGATTAAAGAATAATGCAGTAATGTACGGGGAAAATGATGCATTGACTATCTGCAAATATGATTTGACTGTCTCCTGATTGAATAAACTTTGATTCAATCAGAGTAGTGCATCAGACACAGCTACATGTATTGCAGGTATATAAGCCATTAAAAACAGATGTTCTTGCTTAGCAGCCGTTAAAGTATATGGTGCAAATGCATCAGACACCTGATTCAGCTCCCTTTGAAATTCTATTATTGACATCAGTGGCAGAAGGACTGGACCCTTCATAAATTTCAAATAAATCCTAGATCTTACAAAATGATCCTGGCTAAAATATATTAAGTACACCATAGACCAGACTGGAATTTATAAGACTTAGTTTCTGATTGTAGGTCTATCATTAACTTCCTGGAGATGCTATACAAATTGCTTCCTCTATCTGTGCCTCAGTTTCCCCAACTGTAATTTCATAGATTTCACAGACATTAGGGCTGGGAGGGACCTCACGAGATCATCAGGTCCAGCCCCCTGCCCAAGGGGCAGGAAGTCAGCTGGGATCAGATCACCCCAGCAAGATAAGCATTCAAGCGTAATGTACTTTTGCCCTTTTTAAAGGATGATACTTTCCCCCTTTTTAAAACATTTTAAGGTCTTCAGATGGAATATGTAATTATGTAGGTATTATATGATCAAAATTATGTCTTATATTCTATCCTTTACCTACCCTGTTTATATTCAAGAGGTGTTATACGTAGCTTAATGAAGCAGTTACATGATTTCTCTGCCAGTATTTGCTGCAATACCTAGACACAATGTTATAAAGTACATAAGAAATAATAACTGTGAGCCAAATTCTGCTCACCTTAAACCTGTATAAATTTGGAGTAACATCCCCAGCACATATCTGAATTTTATACCTGTGATGATGAAAGAAGGAGTTGGGCCTCAACTTTTAACCTGTAAAATAGGGATCGTCACAGAAAGTAAATCAGCCTTTCACATTACACAAACCTGTTTTGTGGTAGAAACGTATGATGCATTCCAAAGTGTGTGTTTGTCATCATAGTCAATACATCATTAAACTTCAGCATACCCAAATGTACATCTGTGTTACATTACGTCTGTACAATGGGGAAGTGGTTAATGTGGGGAGAACCACTTTCTGAACTTGGAATAATTATATTTGTTAAGTGTATTATGTGCAACTATATACATATGTTTAATCTGAAGCTTATTTTTTATTGTCTTTTTAAATGGATTTATACAAAGCTCTCGCAGATATATTCTGAAAAGGCAGCAAAGTTCCCTTTCTGAGTTTTCCGCACTATATAACCCCATTGATCTAAATTAGTCAGCCCTTCAGAAAAAGGTCTGTACTCAGTGGTCAAAACAAGATAAAATGTCTTAACTTGCACAACAACACTGATTGGCACAGTTTGCTAGGGCTTCCTTATGGAGCATCACTTAGCACAAGAGAGCATTAACATGTGGTAGGAGCAAATGGAGAAATGAGTAGCCTGTGTAACCCTTCAAGTATGGAGCAATGCAAATATAAATGTTGGCAGCTGAACATAAAGCAGAGAAGCAAAGCTTTCAGAGTTAAGGTTATGTGGAAAGGTGGGTGAATCACTTCAGAAAAAGTAAGAACTCCCTCCTCTTCCCCTCAGCTGTTTAGCCATTTGTAGAACAGAGGCTAATCAAGCATTTACAAAAAGACTGAATTTTCCATTAAGGCTGTCCTTTCCTTTTCACTTCCTTATAGCTGCTGCTCTCTGGGCCGAGAATTTAAGTGCAAAAGCTGCTACAAAAACATCTGCCTTTGTGGTATTTCCAACCCAATGCAAAGCAGGAAGGATTAGAATCAAGCAAGAAAACTTGTTCTCATAATACTGTCAGGCAAATTTTGCAGATAAACTTAGATATCACAACCACACCTGAACAGCAAGGGCCAGATCCACAGCTGCGGCAGGTTGGCAGAGTTCCATGAAAGCAAATGGAGCTTTTCTCATGTGGCTCCTTATCTTTGCTGGGTAGTCTGCTAGGTAAATGTCTCCAGATGTCAGTGGCAGAGCTGAGAATGAATCCAAGTTTTCCAAGCCCCAGCCAGTGCCCAATGGCCTGTCTTTCTTAGAAGATGTAACGTAGAAGACTTTGCATGTGGCAAAGTCTCTTCTGCCAATAGTGACAATTCATCCCAGCTGGCAACTCCTGAAACTCTGTAGAAGTAAAAGTAGGCTGCAACTACATGGGGATTTCACAATGATTCTTTATGCATGAAAACAATATCATATATCTTTGGTTATAAATAGATGTGCATTATCAAGTTGCAATAACCAGCATGAACAAACTGCCAAACAGTTAAAAGTCAATCTAATCACTCACATTTCAAGTCAGCGTACTTGCACGAATTGTCAAAGTGTTCACATGGGAAAAGGACTTAGAGCTTTGTACTGAGCACTAACATCTCTCTCTCCGGATCAAGATCTTTGCAATTGAGATAGGACAGCAGCAATGAGGAAAGGTGAAGATAAGATGTTGTGGAACCAGAAAGGTGCAGAAGATGATGTTACCAGGCCGACTGACAGCTGAGAAAAGGTTTGAGAGTAGGAAGGAAAATACAGCAAGCAGGTGATCAAAAAGTTACTGGGGCTTTAAATGAAATTCACTGGGAGCAGAGACAGATGAAGGCAAACTGTTTTTATTAGTGGTGAAATGGGCAGTGAGTAGGGAAGACTTCACTAAAATTGCTTGTTCCATGGAGTCGCTCTTGGAATCAAGTCACATAAGCTTCTGCAACAAAGACTACAACAGTCTGGTGGGGAAAGGTCAGGTTTCATAGACAAAATATTTGGGGATGGGGGACAGAAAAGATGAGATCAAGTTGGAATCTTTGCCTAGAATCCTGCCTCCGCTGAAACTAGCTTTGCCTTTGATTTCAATGGGGCCTGGATTTTACTGTCTATGTCTGGAGAATATTAATGTCTGAGAAATGCAGATGCAGAGTGAAGTAGTGCTTACACTGGTATTAAAAACCTTCTCGTCTATTTTTCTCTTCAGTCCCCAAATCAGTCACCATTTACCTTTATTCCACGTAAACGCTCTGTGACACTTGTGCCTGATTCCGATACAATTACTCAGAACAATTGCTCTGTAACTCCTTGCAAAGTAGGACACTCAGCATGATTTTAGGTGGCAAACTTTGGCGCTTAATGGAAATGAAAATAAGCCAGACTCTGCTTGCAATTATACCTATGCGACACCTATTTGGTATCATTTATTTTTCTAATACCATCCTCAAAGAGTGACAGACAGTAGTAATGTACAAAGAGGTTTGGGACCTGTCCTGAAACTTCACAGCACAAAAGGGGTTGAGCAAAGAGGAGAATTTAGCCCAGTTATTTAAAAGCATGTTTACTGAAGGAAAAAAAATTGCCTTCATAAGGAGATAGGACAAAAGAGGAGTTAAGGGTAAACACTCTATGTACGACCTGTCAATCATTATAGAAGGATTTCTGTTCAGAAAAACAGCAAACCAAATGGACTGTCTCTAAAACGAGCAGACTCCGATATCCAATATACCTCAAATAACCTTGAATTCCCACTGGAAGAAAAAATATGAGAGGCAATCTCAGCTTTAAACAATGGAAAGGAGCCAATCTCTGATAGATTCCCAATACAATTCCATAAAAAGTTAACAGAAGGGAAAAATCAGACAGTGCAGCCTCTGAATGTGGCAATTTACCTATATCACTAAGATATTCCATCATATCCGTTCCCTTAAAGGCTGACAAAGATGAAGAAAGGCAGCCTGCAGACACATACATTGTTCAGTACAGATTGTAAAATAACCAGGCCAAGCACCATAGTCCTTAAATCGATCAAAACTCTGTGACAACCTGGCAGATTCTACAGTTCTGCATCTGAGTCATCCACATGTCCTGTTCCTGAGTGCCATGCAGGACTGTTTTTACTGAGTCACTCCAAGGTGGCATCACATGTGTTGCCAAGTCAAGTTAACTCTAATTTAGGAGGACCTTAAAGAAAAGGTGAAGTAAGTGACCAAGAGAACAGAGGACAGAGAGGTCTTGGAGAGAAAATCTAGAAACCCCCGGAGCCAGAGAATGTCAAATGACATTATATTGTCATTTGAGTCATTTGTAAAGCCAAGCACAAGTCTGGACCTTGAAGCATGTTAAAACTCTGCGCTAGGCCCTTTAGGAGCATCACCTGCTTAAACAACTATCGTAGCAAAATGGGAACTTTGATTAAAGTAGAACCAGGGTATTTGACATTTTCTAAACACGCTACACAGCAAAAAAAGCCATTCTTTTCAAACAAATGTGCCTGATCCACAGGACTTTCACATAAATTATGGTGTATTAACAAAATGTAATCTTTTAGACAAAATTGTCATTCAAAGTTGGTGGGGAGGGAAATCAGTCGCTGGACTGAACTATCTTGGGAGTTACTCTTTTGTAAAACAGGAGCTACTCTGCCAGAGCAACAGGATCCCATTTTCCGTCTCTATAGACTGGGGACTGGTTTTGTACATTTATCCGTGTTTGTACACAACTTGTGGTCTGGCTGACTCTGGTTGAGAATCACTGAACTAGACTGATGTTCAGAGGAAGTGGGCTCAGTTCTCAGCTCTCACAGGCTTCCTATGCTCCCTTGGGGAAGTCACTTAAGCAGTGTGTCCTCCAGTTCCCCATTGGTTAAATGGGGATAATACCATTCCTTTATGATAATAGCATTCCTTTACATCAGAGCAGGGTGATGGGAGAACTACTTGGGAAGTGCTTACACCTTGGGGTGATAGTGGCTCTGTAAATATATACATCAGTAACAACAACAAACCTTTTCCCTAATACCTCCCCTTTTTACTTCTCCCAGCTTTCCATTTTCTTCCATTTTTTAGCACCTCATAACCTTTCTTGAACTTATACCCTGAAAGTATAGAAGAGGAGACTAGGGACATTTACTCACTTCAGATCAATGAAGCATGATGACCAGTAAAATGTTTGAAGCTTTGGTTCATCGGCATGACTAGGGAAGGGCCTGTTTTTCCATATAGATATCAACGTGCAATTCCAGATGCAAAAACCTTCAAGCAAACTAGACAAGAACAAGTCAATCGTCACTCAGGATGTGCATGTATAACACATAGGCTTATGTAGCTATGTCAGAAATTCAAGCATCTCTCTGGGTTTTGAAAATTAACTCCTTCACATCCAGTAGATTTATGTTAAAAGCAACTGCTCAACAGCACTGCCTGCCATCATTATACAATAGTTAACAAAGAATTAAATCTCATCAAGCATAACTCTATACAGCTCATTTCAATCTCATTTTCAAATGTTTCAGTAAAATCTCCAACCTTTCAGCTGGTCTCATTCATAATCCTGTATCATTGATTAGTTTAAGCAGCTACAAATGACAAGCTGTCTAACTCTGCTTTGTTTTTAATGTACATACTTCTCATACATTATCTCGTTAGAATAATAATGAACTCAGGAGCCTTCCCCTGCCAAATATGCTTTAAGCTTTGTGAAAGAGTAGCTTTATGGCAAAAATAGTATCTTTCCAGATCAGAATACACAGGTGTATTTAAAAATTGAGGAGACAGAAGTAACAGGTTTAGGAAAGAAGTGATCCTCAATATTTAGATCTAATACACATATGTGGGACACTTGGATGCAGGATTTTGGGTTGGCCTATTGTAGAGGCAAAGAACTAACATGAAATTCAGATGTGAATTCCAGATTCCAAACCCCTAAGGTTCAGAAGAAGCTTGAGATTTAAATTCAAATCGACTCCTACTTCTAGCAGCCTTCTTTGCAAAACTTAAAAATAAAGGCTAAACATGCATATTCTTGGATACACATAAAAAACCCATAGGAGAACATCTGGGTTTAGAATCTGCATAAAGTCAGCACATCCAAGCTAGCACATCTCAGCTAGCAATGTAAGCTTCCTGAATTTAAAAGGGGTTCAGCAAATTATCACAGAGGCAAATCTGTGCCAGTAAGAAACTACACTTAATGCGTCTTAATTTTTCTAAGGATGAGAGAAAACAGAAAGGAGGATCTCTAGTTTTCAACTTTTCATATTAAGATACAAGTAATGGTCCTCTGTCATGGGCATAAGCCTGTTGCTTGGGATAAATAGAAACCTGAGGGCAGCAAGAGATTTTAATGCCACTTCATCCAGTCTCATGTTCTGAAGAACAGTATCTCATGAGCATAAGCAATTATCTTTTTAGAGACCACAAATGCATGCACATAGCCTTTTAAGAAAAGACACAGAGTAAGATCACATCTCTTTTTACAGTTTGCTTATAAGGGGCCATTTCAGCTGTGCCAAAGCATCTTGTATAGTTTTAAACATAATTCTAGCCTATTTGATCTACCTATGATAAGCCTTCCCTAAGAAATGTGTTTTAATTAAGCAGCATGATCATTTTGAGTCTGCTTCTGTTCCCAATGGAAGACGTTCAGAATTCAGACACCTGAGGAAGGATGGGTATATGACTTGTGCTAAACTAACACTCAAGGTCGGAGTTGAATTCCCAGCTCTGTCGCAGGCTTCATGTAAGGTCTCAGACAAAGCATTTAATCTTTCTCGGCCCCACGTGCCCACCTGTAAAATTGGGATAACATACTAAAAGCCTCTTTTCTCATAGCCTCAACCCCTCTGGTCTATTTAGATTTTCAACTTGTCAAGACCAGGACAAACTTTTACTTCACTGAGACTAGTTATATGATAGTTTCACAGTCTGGCCCATAGGGTTTTGAGGGAAGGCTACAGAAATGTCTGCTAGCCAATATCATCTGGAGGCCAAATTCTGACCTTTTACCCATGCTGAGTGGTACCTTATTCCATGAACACCCCACTGACTTCAACTGAATTATTTGACCTGGACTAAAGGCATGAGAATCATGGAGGGGAAGTGGAGCTATCAAGTCTTTCCTGTACCAGTGGTATGTGGGATAGCGCATTCCTAAAGCTAATCACTTCCATTGTCGATAGTGAATGTTTGGGGCAAAGAGCTTATGCCTAGATGGAAGTAATTATATTTACATACCCATGTATGATAGGGTAACAGTTGAAAAATCCAATATCTATTCATGTTCTGATTTAGAAATGGCCTCATTTACAAGCATTCTGGTATAAAACATAAACTGGACTCTATTTATTTATTGTTTTTACTCTACCCCCACCCCTCACTATATACTTCAAAAAAAATGAAAAAGCAGGAGTATTAGGTAAATCACAAGTATTATGGATGTTATAGTGTGATGAATACTCTAACAGTCTTCCTTTGAAACACAACTACTTCTGAGTAGAAAGTCATAGCCCCTATTCTGAATGATTTGTCATCTTATTGATCCCCTGTGGATAAACAAAGGGTGTGGGTTTGCTGCTCTGTTTTGTCATAGGCCCACTGAATTCAGTCCCTACAGAAAAACAGTGGATCAATAACACCTGATACCAGTTAAGGATCTGTTGTGGAAGATGACAGCCCATGAATATGTAAAGATCTGTTTACTATCCAGTCCTTGCCCAAAGCACATTGAAATCAGTGGGATTCTTCCCATTTATTTCAATGGACTTTGGATCAGGCCACTAGCAAGTGGATGCAATAACTGAAGCCTTGTTACAGCCAGTATTGGCCACATTGAGTCCATCTGCATAAGACATTTACTGCTAAGCTGCCTAATTAGCTCTGCAGTCAAGTCAATGCACCTACACATGAAGCCTTACTAGGTTGCAATAAACTAATAAACACTGCCATAGGTTAGTACTTGTAAATAAAAGTACTGTCCTGCGCTGGCATTTACTGCACAGCAACGCACATGTAGATGCTGACAGGGCTGGCTGGGGCACAAGGGTGCTTCACTGTGAGGGCTGCCTGCTGGCTAACCCCACCCTTGTGCCCCAGCCAGCCCCTCCACAACACGTTGAGCCAGGTTGGAGCAGCCCCAGGCTTGCAGGCTGATCCCCTCAGCCCCCTGCCAGCTGAGGCTGCTCCAACCCAGCTCAATATGCTGTGGTTCTGGGCGCTCATGTAAACACAGCACCTGGGAACAATAAACTCCACTGCGATATGTGCCAGAGTTTATTGCTTTGCATTAATTTGCATGTGTAGATGCATCCCTTGTCATTTTTGCATACCCTTTCCAAACCCACTCCAAGTTTCTCTGTGGGTGAGCAATGCCCTTACACAACACTCACTCCTGGTTATCAATAGACTTTAATTGGAGCATGAAGACAATTTTTCATTTTGCTGTTCTCTAAGGCAGTGGTCTCCAAACTTTTTTGATCGCGTACCCCTATCAGTAAAAAAAGTTTGAGCATGCACCCCCAATATATGTATATTTATTTATTTATAAATTATATTCATGTACTAGTCACATACCATACGTGATACGTGACCGTCTGACCTACAGACCGAGTGAGGGCACCAGTGTCAATCCGTATATTAAATATTAGTAAAGCTTAATTTCTTTCTTATTTTTTTAGATAAAAAATATAAATAGAAGTTCTAATATTTTCTTCCCACACCCCAATAGATCGTCTTGTGCACCCTCTGGGGTGCACGCACCCCACTTCGGAGACCACTGCTCTAAGGCAACATTTTTTCTGGGGGGGGAGCAGGAAATTTCTCATAAACATGCTTTTAGAGCTTCAATATCTTCCCTGTTAGCCTGCATATAAGATTGAACATTGTTAAGACTAAATGACTTTATGTTCTCAAGAAACAATACTACCACAAAAATGTTATGGTTTGTTGATATACACTGCTGAGAGAAGACCAAAATGAAACAACTAACATTGGAAATTAGATCTTACTTTGGAATGTATGTAATGTGTGATGTAATCAATGTCTTTGATATGCAAATAAAGACTTGTTAGACATTTTTACTTGATAAAATCAGGCAACTAAAAGACTACTGAGTTCTGCAGCCAACAGATTGCTGTAGCCTAAGTGTCTGATACAGTAAAATTAAAGGGCAAATAATTCACTCCATGTTTTTTAAAGACAGATGAAAAACTCTCAACAATCATGTGCTCCAGTAATATAATTCAGTTTATTTTAGGAAATTTGGAATTGGAGATGAATCTGATGACATAATTTGTCATATCAGTATAACAGTATAATAAATTATCTGATAGTTACAGAACATAGTCTGAAACCTTTTAACAGCTTGTAATAAATGTAATCATTGTGTAAGCAGTTCTAAGTATTTGGCTGCCTGAATCTGCTTAACGATATCAAGAAGAAATGTTCCTTTGAAGCAGGCCTGTAAAATAGGGCTAGGTGACATTGTCCTTTCAATAATCTTTCAGCTATTTGTTTTTCTTTTAATGGATTATTAGAAAAATAAAAAATTGAAATTGGATTGGTAGAACAATGCATCTAGTTGATGGGGACTCACAAGGTCTGGTTTCTATTCCTGGCTCTGCCGCTGACCTGCTGGGTCCCCCTAGCAAGTCGTTTTCAGTGTCTCAGTTTCCCTATCTGCAAAATGGGACTGATGAAACTGGCCTTCTTTCTAAAGCCCCTGGAGATCTGTGAATGATACCAGTAAAAAAATAGGTTTTATTATTAGCAATTGAACAAAAGGGTATTTTTTATGAGGTCAAGAATTACTTCTCCCAAATGGAACAAATGTTATAACCAAAGCGCCTTCTCATCTGAACTGGAAGAACAGCTTCATTATGAAGCATAGAGCCATGTGTGCTAAATGCAAAATTACTGTGAATTTATTGGATTAAAGTTTACATCCCAAACAAAGGTGTGAGGCATCAGACTGTCACATTTCAAGCAGCAGCCAGACAGCAAGGCCAGGATTCTGGAAGCATTCCAGTTGAGATTAAAGGGACACTATCTGCTTGAAAATCAGTCTTAAAAGTCGTTTTCCCGTTCATTATACCATGAGATTAGCTTTCAAATCTGGCTGGCAACCCTCCAGGTTTCCAGCCATTCTCCATATGCTGATACCCATAGGAAAGGGAGCAGACTTGTAGACACACCTATGTAATTGCATCTTTGGTGTGTATACATTGCATTCACTACTTTAACTTCAATGTAGCAAACATACCTGAGCTAGCTTTAATCAATCAGTCTTGGGTACTGATAGCAGGCCAGCCCAGCCATGTCAGCATGGAGTTCAGTGCAAGATATATGCTTGACAAGAGTGTGACTCAAGAAGTTTAATTTTTTTCATTATATCTCCACTAAATACCCTGTGGGAAGGGGGTGGGCATCCCTGCCATAGGCAGATTAATGAATGGGCAAGCTAGGCATGAGCCCAGGGGCCCCTTCCAATTCAGGGCCCCAGGATCCTCATCAGCAGGGAAGTAAAAGCTGCAGTTTTAAACTCAGTGCCCATTTTTGGCACCAAGTTTAAAAGTGTGGCTTTCACATTTGCTTCCCTGGGAGCTGGAAGCAGGGCCCCTCCTCCAATGGGGCTGGGGGGCCTGCCTCCATATGATCGAGAGTGGAAGCATGCTCCTAGGGGAAGGGGTGCGTGTGTGTCTGGGGGGAGGGCACGACCAGGTCCCACCTCCCTCTGGGTCGTGTCTGCATGTGTCAATGACCTCACCATCATGACTCTGATCCGAGCTGGCAGCCTGCTCCAGTGCAGGGCTCAAAGCAGAAGTGTCATTGCTTCAGTCCCACACGTGTGCTCCAGAAAAGCTACTTGTTCCAAGTGGGCTGCTGGGGTGACAGAGCTGGTGTCCCAGGACTGGGGTGGATTTAATTCCCTGGCACAGCAGCAGGGTGTTTCAATGGCATCGGCTTTGTTTTGTGCTCTGGAACGGGAATAAAGGCAGTCCGGTCACAGGGCAAGTTAGTAGCAGCAAGAGTAGGGAGAGGAGAGAAAGAATCAGTTGTAGCCAAGCAGCTTGTGGCAGGAGTTGGGGGTCTTCAGCGGGCTGCGGTGCGCACCATGCTGTAGGGTCTGTGTTGTGACCTTCAAGACAACCAGCAAACCTCCAGAGCACATGTTTGCATTGTGGGTCCCCTCTGCTCCATGAGGTATTTGCTCTGCCCCTGCGTGTGATCAGGAGAGTGCAGAGAAATCAATGTGGTGCCACTTCTTGTGGCTTCAAGCTCTTGTCATGTTCCAGCAGAAGGGGCATTAGCAAGAAAGGGCGGTGACACAAAGGAAGTCTTGAAGGTCACAGAGATGAGGACTTAGCCCCTGGGTCTATATTTAAACACCTAAGTGATCTTTTATGGTTTCTAAAGCGTTACATGGAGAAAAGAAAGGCTATTGTGATGTGCTAACCCATCCTGCTAGTGGCTTTTGAGTGCAATGGCTACAGGCTGTTGGAACTCTGCCAATAATTAGTATGAGAGCTGTACCTGAGTATGTGACTGACCTTCCAGTAGACAGCAAGTACAAATACCAAGCTCATTCAAGGCCAGCACTCACAAAGAATGCAAAATATACATGGGATAAAAAATGAGGTAAGAAGTTGTTGATTTATAAACTTATGGGGTAAATTAAAGCAAAAGTTAGGCACATAAAAGTGTGGCTTGTCTAATGTCTGTCCTCTGACACCACATCCTGGTTGGGATTTCTCCCAGGACAGGCTGATAAGCAACATACATTTAATAATTTTACCTATAGATCTCAAAGCAATTTGCAAAGGAGATGAGCGTATTTATCCCCATTTTACAGCTGGAGAGACTGTACCAGAGGATGATATGATTTTTCCCCCCAGTGACAACTACCATAGTTAGATATGTCAAGTGACAATCCTAATTACTGGATGGCAAAGTCAGTCTCCCTCTCGCACTTCAGTCTCATAGTTTCATAGTTTCTGGGGTCGGAAGGGACCTGAGTAGATTGTCTAGTCCGACCCCCTGCCATGGCAGGAAAGAGTACTGGGCTCAAACAACCCCAGCAAGATGTTCATCCAGCCTCCTCTTAAACACCCCCAGGGTAGGAGCCAGCACCACTTCTCTTGGAAGCTGGTTCCAGATCCTAGCTGCCCTGACTGTGAAGTCGCGCCTCCTGAT
>NW_017728951.1:9146762-9221838 GCF_001723895.1 Crocodylus porosus | reverse complement strand
CTGGTCCCCTCTGACTAGTTTGTAACAGGCCACGAGATCCCCCCTCAGCCTTCTCTTGTGGAGGCTGAACAGGTTCAGGTCCCATAGCCTCTCCTCGTAGGACCTGCCCTGCTGCTCCCTGACCATGCGAGTGGCCTCCTCTGAACCCTCTCCATGTTGTCCACATCCCTCTTTCATTCATTTTTAATTTATTTTTTTAAAGGGGAAACAATTTCAGTAGAACAAATTGAGCTGAGTCTCATAATAGCAGGGCTGAGTTCATGTCTCTGTAATCAAGGAGGGGATTTGAACCTGAGTCTCCTCCATCCTAGGCAGTGCTAATTATTAGCATCCACAGCACTACACAAACATGGTTTCACTGTCTCCAGTTCAGGAGGTAGCCCATGCAAAGAAGCTTGGTGCAATGGCAAACTCCATTGCCTGGCTGGGTAAGAAGGGCCTGTATAAAATACCCTTTGTGTAATATAATTCTACAGTTTACCATAACAAATTAATTGCATTGATTCCTAAGCTCCATTCCCCCTACCATTTTCTGACTCCTGGGATGGTGGGGGGGAGGGAATTCACTTATCATATGCCCTGATATAGACTATTTTGAATCAAGGAGAAAAGATAATGTCAGGATTTATTGGTAAATAGATGAAACCCAGAATGATCTGTAGTACTAAATAAGTAGCCTAATATTAAAAAGAACTACGAAGAGGAACTCACAATTTAAAACTGGGTTCCATTCAAAGTATTAATAATTTCTGAGGAAATAAATATATTTCCTGACATGGATTTCAGACACACATACAGCAATGGAACTAAACAATTTTACTAGCAAAGTTTAGGGCAGGTTGGCAATCAAAAAAAAATGAATGAAGCCAGTCCTTTTTTTGGCAGTCACTTGTCTATTCAGTTGTAACTTGAAGATAAATAGCACTTACCCCTCAGAGAGAAGGACTTATTTTTAGTAACTAATTAAACTTCCCGGTTCTTGGTCTAAATCCTCAGCTTCTGAAATAAAAATGCATACTTTTTACAGAACATTGGAACCTTGGTCTGGCCGGTTGCTCCATGACGACAAGGTTTAGCTGGGGAGAGTAGAAGAAGGTGGTTTCTCTATGGGAAGCTTCTGAGGATCTGTCTCTCAAGGGATTAAAGGTGGCTCCTTGTAAAACTTATGCATTTTTAATTTAAAATATTTTCCATTCAAGACTGGCTGCTGTGCTGCATGACCTGTAGACTGTCCTATCACCATTTTCTTTGGTTAGTAATAAGCCAAGTGTTGTGACTTCGCCACCTTCCCATAGAGAAACCACCTTCTTCCACTATCACCAACTAAACCTTATTGTTATGGAGCAACCAGCCAAACTAAGGTCCCGATATTCTGGAGAGTAAGTAGTTGTATTGGAACAATCAATAATATGCCTATGCCAGTGACAGGGGATTAGCTCCACCAAACAAAATTACAATCACACTTTTAAACTCATTTCTAACTTGTTAGTATATTTAGCACAATTTTATTATTAAGCTTGCCTAAATTAAGCTAAAGCTTGTTTAGTAGGAATAACACCTGGTTCTACTTCTGGATCCCCAGCCTTCTTTTAAATCTCCCAGGTGCCAGTGGCTATCTTGACCATCTCTGACTTGCTCAGATACTGTATATCCTACCTTCTTCTACTTGTACCCATTATCACCCATTGTTTGCACTGGTAATAATCAAACACAAAGTTCCCAGCTGAATTGAGGTCCCTGAAGACAAGGAGCTGCAATCTGAAAGGGACACTTTCTACTCCTGTTTACACAAAAGAATCTCCACTGAAGATTTGGTCCTGTACCTTAATTATACAAGATAACTTATTGCTTTCTTATAACCCCAGGAGTCTGAATTTGCTGTCGTCAAAGAACATTAACCTTTAATAAAAGGTTGGTGTATTCGAAGGCACAGTTGTATACCATAAATATCTGGATTAGGAATATTGTAACTGTTGTGCACCAACCACACAAGCTGGAGTTAAGATCAGGTCTGCTTAGTGCACCAGTTGTGGCAGGCAGGTCTGCAGGAAGGAGCTAAAAATGAGAGATCCTCCATTAACTAGAAGGTGGCTGGCAGGTTGCATGGTCCAGTTGCTCTCACCTGTGGAGACCAGCCAGGCAACAGTCAGGTGCTAAGTAGGGCAGCTAAGAAGAACCTCCCTAAAGAGAAATCAGGCCTGATAGTGGGCCATTTGATTTTTTCTGGGATTGGATGTTGATTGCTGAATCAAGCTGTGGCAGAGGATGCCTTTGTCAGGAGGAATTTTGAAGTCTGATTAATTAATTAGTAAGATGGACTGAGCACTGAGCCCATGGTGAAGGCTTCTTTATTCTGTGATTGTGTTGCTTTAGTCTCTGCCACTCTAGTAGGGAGAGAGCAATTGTCATAGCTACCTGGGTGGAGGGCTGAGCCATAGGCCCCAGAGCAGGTAAGAAGTGCTTCTGGGGAAACTGAGGCAACGCTGTGTCCTGCCACAAGGAAGTGCACACAGAGTATCAGTACGCCACCACGTATTTACTGTTCTGTATGGTAAGAATATCCAGAATCTGAACTAAGGAAGCAAGCCCTATTTGGCCACACATTTTATGAGCACATAAGAAAAATACCATTGTTTCAGTCAAAACTCATTGGGTTGACCTCCGTATGACTCCCCCAGTCTCCACTGAGACAATGCACGTCCATTAGTTTCCCACACAACTAACTGAAGAGCTGGGTCTAATGAGAGATAACACATAGGCAACCATGCAAACACCAGGCATTCAAAAACTGAGACAGGCTTAATAATCAAAGCATTTAAAAACAAGAAGGAAGATGTTTTCCATTTAGGCTCTTGCCCTTAACGCTTCCGAGTCACATCCTCAAGGTTTCTCTCCACGGTTAAGAATAGCTTTCCTAAATTAAAGGATTGATGCTTATGTAATAGCATAACCCAAGCAGCTGGGCCTTCAAGTTGAACACCAAACATCCCACGACTCATGATAAATTCATGAAATGGCAACACTGAGTAGGGGTAACAATGAGCTAAGGGAGCTGGGGAGGAGGATAGCCAATGTTAACAGTGATAAAGTCTGCATGATCCCTGAGGTGATTTTCATTTATTTTTTTAAATCAACTGAAGTTAACAATAAAATTTTTGCCCTCTGCTCTTCCATAATTACTGTTCAGGCAAGCCAAATTAAAAAAATAAAATAAAATGCATCTTCTATTCCCTCCATGGGTTCTATCATTTAATCTACACGGGACCCTGGAAGTGACATCTATAACAGCAGGTTAAATACCTCCCAGCCATCTGCAAGCAGAGGAAGTTGTATCCTAGTGCCGTTTTTTCCTTGCCATAGGATGCTCATACTATAATCTCGGAAAGAGCATTCAGTGAGCATCAGGAAATTACAATTCTCTGATTTAAACCTGAGCTTCCATAATGCTTAACGGAAGTCAGTCAGGCAATACAGCATTGATTAGGTCTTCCTGTGCTACTTTTCTTCAGTAGACACCAAAGCATTTTATAAGGAAGTCAGTATTGTTACACCCATTGTGCAGATGAAGAAACGGAACTACTGAGAAGTGAAGTGACTTGTCTTAGATCAGGTCAGCGGCAGAGCCAGAATAGAAGCCAAGTTCCTTGGATGCCCATTTGGCCATTACACCACACTGCCTCAAGGGGCTTTTTACTGTTTAAAATACTTTATTTTTTCTTGGACATTGCACAGGCACTACTGAATAAACAAATTATTACTATAAAAAATTTAAATCCTTTTTTCAGGGCTGAATTTTGATCCAGATGCAAAGACTTTTGCTGAGGCTTGACTTTATTAACTATGCAGTAGTTAATGCCAAAGTTGGCATAAGGTTAGGCAGAATCAACTTAAAACTAAAGAATTGTGCCTTAGGCTGCAAGATCTCCAGAGCAAGCAACATATCTTATCTATGGCGTAAGGTCTTCAGCAAAGTGTTATGTACTGCAAAACAAATGCAATAAAAATAGCAGCAAGTACTCCAAAGGAGTAATAGCTTCTTTTGCCAAACTATTGATCAGTTGGTTCTAGATTTAGAAGATTATTCATGTTTTTTAAATTAAATCCATTTAGTTCTGGATTGTCCCACCCTACCCTGTCCAATTTGTATCACACTACTAGGGAAGAGACTGGTCTTGATACATACCAGAAAGTGTTCATTGCAACGTAGAGAAAGGGTGAAGGAAAACACAATTCCTTGGTATAGCAAGTAAGTAAGCTTCATCAGAATTATTTTGCATTTGCACCCTGTAAATGAGAACAGATTTGGCTTCCTGTAACAGATACAGGTTAGACTCCAGGAGTGAAGATAGGGAACTGGGCAAGTCTTTGTACAGGCTGTAGGGTCCAAGTATTATCTTCCAAGATGCTGCTTACTGGAAACATTTCTTGGCTGCAAAGCTGCTGGTGGTGGTGGTAATCTCTCTCCAAGTGTTCCCAGTTTACTCCAGACCATTATTCTTGGGGGGGAAAAAAATCATTCTCATGTTTCTAGAGTCTCCTTTAACTCTACAGGCTACTGCCTCTTTACGCTGTGTTCCTTTCATCCACCAGGTTTTCCATAGGGTCCTTATCTGCCAATCCCCCATGGACAATTCATTTATTCTAACACTTCCACCTTCTAATTTTCTGATATTTTTCCAAACCCCCATGAATCCCTACTGTTTGACACACTGCCTCCGCTTGAATTAACAAGAAGCCCTTCAGCTGGTTTTAAAAGAGCTAAAATGTGTGGCAAATTATCCATCATTGGGGAACAAATTATGCAACCCTTTGCACTTCACAATTCATAATGGGTTCTTTATGGCAGTGTCCCTTTACTGGCAAGAGAGCTACTTTAAGTGGACAGTACTAGTTAGTCAACATGTGTAAGGGCAGAATCTGACCCCCTCCAAAACCTTAACAAGAAATGAAACTGTGTCTGGCTGTGTAGCTAATGATGTACATAAAACTCTTACTGCGACATCTGTATGAGTAACATGGAATAATTTTGTCCCCGGAGCTCAGAAGATATAGCAAGATGTCGCCTTTAACAGTGCCCCTGTTACCTGCACTCTGTTCTCACCCTTTCTTTTACTCCGACCTTCTTTACAGTCTGGCTTCCAGATCTGTTGATCTCCCTCCTCACATTTCCTTCTGCTTCCTGCTCTACACTGCTTCCACCACAACTGTATGCCTTGAGCTTTGGAAGAGGCCAGTCAATCAGCACCTTTTGACAATGTCCTGGGAACCAACTTTTTGGAGGGACTGTCTCAGCGTATAGATGGGCAGCTGAGCAGCAGTTTACTGGTTCCAAGATGAGGGAAGGAAGAACTTGGAATCGTGTACAACGATGCTGGGCAAAAAATTTTGAGCCCCTTCCTCTAGATCCCACCTTCTCTCTCCACCCTCTACAGAAGAGAATTGGAGCATTCGACAAGCTCCCATCTGAGAGCTGTGGAGTAAAGGTTGTCTCCCTCATTCCCGTTTTCACCCACAAGTGAGATTCTACTCAGAGCATCACCAAATGGCATTTAAGGACTAAGCTAGGATCTCCTAAAGAAAAGGAAAAAAAGCAGCTTAAAGTGTCTTGGTTACTCACCACTTATTTTGTAAACATTAAGCAAAATGCCCCTGGTAGCAGCTCGTTTGCAGGTGAATTTTCAATGGTCTCCAATTCACTAGCACAGAAATTGCAGCAGTCATGACCTGTAGATGTTTCCTTGAGGGTTTGTTCCACTTTCTCCTAAGGGACGAAAAAAATATCTTGGGCCTCCTTTCCCTTTGAAAATTTCTTTGTCTCGACTTTACCCCAGCCAGCTGAATCACTGGCATCTGATATGCATTGCCTTTAAGCCTTAAAAGAACAACAGCTTATATACCATGAACAAACCAGCAATTACAAATTTAAGAGAAATACTATGTAATGAACTCTCAGCAGCTTGCCACAAGTTGTTGAGCAGTTTTATTCCTTTTAAACAATTTCCACTGGCTATTTTTTCCACTTCATTTCCCTACCATGCCAGCAGGTAGTGTGATGACTTGGTGTGTCCCATCATGAATGTTTTGGGGAATCACTCATGTAGGCCTTTAAGCTAAATTCTGAGTGAAGTTCATTTAAGAGACAAAAATACAAGAAATTGGACTGAAATTGATGTGGGGCAGCACTGCTATCATTGACTATAGATCTTTATTTAAGGATGCTGTTCTTATTTAAAGAGGCTTCTACCAAGATCACTTGACAATCGGTTCCCATTTTCTTGCCTGCTTTAAGTCTCAGAGATCAAGGAACAAGGAAAATATTTCTCCCTCAAAGCAAGGTCTTTCACAGTACAACTGAGCTTTGCACAGTTCAGTCCAGGGCTTTAGGCATTTTATGTCCAGACCTGAATTAACTTGACACAAGAACTAACCAATAAGAATTTTCCATATAAACAGAGGCATCCTAAAGTTTAAGTAGCAAAGGATATCCATCTGGAACCTTAAAAAAATTATTGTGATTAGAGGTTGTTTTCAAACAGTCACATTCAAGAAACAAATTATTCTGTAATCATGGAGACTGTTACTAATAAACAGGAAATGGCCTCAGGAAATGAGCATGGTTCAAAATAGGAAAAAAAATAATTGTCAGGGGAATATAAGAAGCCTTATAAAAGGTGGAAGCAAAACCATAATGCACCTTGCTTCCCCATATATGTAAAGAACATGCACTTTGATGGGGGATGAAGGGCATTTAAGAGTCTTAAAGCCAATGGGCTAAAGAAGGGGTGTCAAACTCATCAGACCTCATGGGCCAGAGGAATGGTACAGGGCTGGTCTGCAGGTCAGACTGGGCCCTTGGACTGGCCATATGCATGCACCTTTCTTCCCCCCCTTCCTGGCCCTGCATGCAGGGTCAGTCCAGAGTACACTGCATGTAGGTCCACTCTGAGTCCCACAGGCATCACCAGAGAACAGATAATAGAGATCCACAAGCTATATCTTTGACACCCCTGGTTTTGGACAATCCCTTTGTACTATGCCTGCTCCCTACCAAATACATTAGTCTACTTATTATCCCTAGTCTTAGAAACTAAAACCAGGATCTGGAGCATTAAAAGGGCAGGAGACAGCAGAGAGATCCTGCAATAGCTTTCAGTTAGTTATTAAAAATAACTGTAATAAAGCAAACTGGAAAGAAGCTAACTTGCTGTAATCATTATTACAGCCCCAGGAAGCTAAAAAATGCAGTTCTTTTGTATAGCCCCCTAAACAACCTCCCTGTAGTAAGATAAGATGGGAAATGCAGGCTACCATGATGGCTGCATATATACATATGAATAAACTGGCATGTTGGGATATGGGAGTGGTGATTTCACTATAAAGCAGCTCTCTATCAGTTGTGTAGTAAATGTTTGGGTCAGGGTTGTTTGTAGTATGGGATTTTTTTTTGCTTTAACTTTTTATATTAGAGGATTAAAATGGTTTTTAATAAAAGGCTGTATGTTTCTAAGAGTCGGGGTCTCTGCCGTGTGTGTGTGTGTGTGTGTGTGTGTGTGTGTGTGTGTGTGTGTGTGTGTGTGTGTGTGTGTGTGTAAAAGGAAATAACACAATAAGAGTAACACAGTATCTTTTAGTTTACCCAGTGTTTCAGATGTAGTGCTTTTCTTGAGAAGACAGAGAAAACAGGGGCCTTGAGACCAAGTGGCTTGGTATTACATAGTTGTTTACCATTTTTTCTTGCATCTTATTTTTCTTTGTGCCTTTCTTCTGTATTTTCAACATCAGCAGGTAGCTGTTCGACTGCCATAAACTACTAGCCGTGTCAAGGTCATCAGCTGCAGATTTTATTTCATTTCCTAAGCAGGCCACTTGCAAGATTTTTTCATGTGGTCAGCATTTCCTTCATTCTGGTGTTTGTCTGAAGTGGAGCTCATTGGGAGAAGGCAGTTGAGTGGGGGGGGGGTTGTTTTTTAGTGTTTTGGGCCACTAGTCTGCTCAAATGCTTTAACTATTTGTACTAAGTAATGGTTAAAGGTGAGCAAATTGACACCTGTTTGGACTTTTTTCTAAAAGATTTTTTGCTAAAACCACTGACAAGTGGCTTTTAAGAAAACTAGTCTCTCAGTAAGCGGAAAATGACTGTCCTGGATTAGAAAGCGGCGAAGAGAAGAAAGGGAAAAATAAAGGCTTTATTTTCAACAAGGAAAAAGTTCTAGCAGTGCAGTTCCTCAAGGACTGCTGTTGACAATGTATGTTGTATCAGTGACTGGGAAAAAAAGAAGTAATACTTTTATATTAGCAAAGAATGGGAAGGGGAAGAAATCAGGCAGATCTCATAAGTTGAAGTAAATGGGCAGATGAAATTAATTACTGATGGACAAAGAAATCCACATTAGAAAAATAACTTGAGTTACTCATGCATGCTCACTATTTGAAGTTAAGATACCACACATGAAAAAATGCATTTGAGCTTCATTTTGGACTAATCTGTGGAAATGTCTAAATACACAGACGCAGTCAAAATAAGCAAACCATATGGTGGGCTGTATGAAAAGGAGAAAGTGAGATTTCATCTTCTGAATGAATGGTATGCCCAGAGCGGTATACTGTGTTTACTAGTGGTCTACCCATCTCAGAAATGGCAGACCAAAAATAGAAGGAGCAGGGAGAGGAGTGGCAGTGATGATTTGAGGCAGAGCCAGACAAGAAAGATTGAGGGCTGCCCCTGTTTTCAGTTCCTCTTAATCTGCTCCTCTGTTAGAGGATTTACAATATAGAGAAGTTATATTGGCCTTGCTGGTAGCGCAGCCTGGCTATGTTCCTCCTGGTGGTATTTGGAAAATGAGTCCCTTTTGATGCTTCAAGATAGGTCTCCCCTACCTAGTATAAACATTAGGTAGAGAATCTCCTAGGTAATATAGAAGGGACCTACCCCAGCTTGAAGCAAGTTTCTCCTGGGTGATGGCAATATTACAGACAGGGAAAAGGGCTCTAGGTCTTTAGACTTCAAGCTTGCGTTACAACACAGATGGTAGCGAAAGACAAAGGAGAAGTGATGATGGAGCTCTCGCTCAAAGCTAGGCCCTACCTGCTCCACAGCTTCCCTGCTGTTACCGCAGAGGCTGGCAAGGGGCATATGTTGAGACTATTAGTTGCCTTCTCCTAGGCTCAGTGAGGGGTATATCCTCTTCCATCAACCACCCGACTTGTAGTGGATACAGTCTCAGACTCGGAGTTAAATTGTTAACAAGGTCAACTTGTTAATATTTTTGGCCAGGAGTATGAAACAATTTTTGCCGCCCTCAGTGCCCCCCAAACAATAACTGATCCTTGTCCTGTGCATGGGGGACTGGCCTCAGGGAGCTGAAGGAGACTAGTGTGGTAGTGGTATAATGGACTGTGGTAGTGGTATAATGGACTGATATTATTATTATGGGTGGTAGAAGTAGGGGGCTTGGTGCTCCCGTCTCACTGCAGAAGGGTTTTGCATCAGTCCGCACAGGTACATCAGGAACTAAGGATTGTGAATACTATAATCTTAAAGGCCATGCTCTCTTCTCTAATGGAGGTGATGCAGGGAAGTTTAGCACTACTATAGTCCGCATTGTGCCCATTCTACAAAGACAGAAGCCTTATGTCTCCCAAACTGTCAAGCTTGCATATTTTATAAGGAGCTAATTCATTTTCAAAATGTACCATTTAAAAAAAATACCTGCAGGAAAAGACACCGGTGGGCAGCCACAGGAAGAAAATATCAGGGAAATTAAAGTGGTTATAAGGTAATAGTCTTCTTCCAGTATGAAAATGTAGTTATACAGCAGAAAAACATTTGTAAGTCATATACAGAAAAATGAAAAATGCTCTTAAGAGTATAACATCAAGACCTGAAAAGTTGAGGAAATGGCACAACTAAAGCAGCCCATTCACCCTTAATTTTGCCCTTTTATGCATATGTCTGTTGAGGCAGCTGTTAATTATATGATCAGATGTTAGTTTTGCCACAGGGTTTTTGCCTAATCCAATTGAGAGTAGAAAACAGGTGGTTTAAATGAGAAGTGTTAGGCAACCTTAATAATAAGAGTTGCTGCCAGTATTATACTTATTAAAGTTAATTCTTGTTTTGAAGGCATTTAGTTACTTGATTTTAGCTGAAATCTGGATTTTAAAAAATGCAGGAATCAATACAAAAAATTGTCACTTTTTTTCCTGCAAACTAAGATTTTTGCCCAAAAGTTGTTTGGTACTTTTTAAAACTCTAATTGCGCAGCTATGAAAATCTAATGCTTTGTATATGAGTTTAATGTACTCTGTGGTATTCTTTCAGAGTGAGGTTTGCCACATACGTAAAGATGTACCAAGCTACCTGGGAGCTATTCTGGCTTTTTTTTTTTTAAGTAAAAATTCCATTTTGTTGTTTCATAAATTCTGTGGCTTCTTTAGAACTTTATCTCATCCCTGCCTGGGTGGTATTACTGCTCTTTAAACTGATGTATGTTAGAAAAGGTCATCCTTTGCACCTCTAAATTATAATTATTCCTAATTCACCCTAGAATTACTTACCCTAACCTTTCAGCACTAACAGGAGAGATGCAGGTCCATGACAGAGTAGGTCACAGCATAATTTGTTATCTAAAACCCTGATCCTGCATGGATCACATACCAAGTGGAGCTTCATTCTCCGAAAAATGATAGTATCAAGGGGCTTCACGCAGGTGTAGCATTCCGCAAACAACCTACCAGTTTCAGCATCTAGGAACTAAATTTAAGCCTGGGTACTGAATGACAACTACTTTTTATTGTATAAAGGCAAAACTCCCATATGCACTTACAGGTTCAATAAATTCTTTTTGCGTTAATATTCCTTGTATACACCTATTACAAACATTAGCCTTCACAAAGTCTTATCACCTGCCAGAGAGTAAAGTTTATGCCTGCAATCTTTCAGCAAAGCATAAAAGTGTCTTACATTTTAAAGATCTTTGAATTGTTGTCCATTTTCATGTTATTGGCTTACATTGTGGAATATTGTATAATAAATGAAAGTTGCTAACTTAATGGATAAAAACAAGGTACAGTAACAAATAAATCAACCTTGTTGATGGCCATAAAGCTTCTTCTGTGTACAAAAAGTAAAGCAGAGTATTACAACGCAGAGTATTATTCATTCAGTTTTGCATACTAATAAGGGTATGTTTCAATACTGACAAAAACTAGATATCAAAAGTGTTTAATTCATGCCAAAGGGAGAAGATAAATGACAAAAAGAGTGATGGTTGCACTGGACTAGCTATACTTTTGGAAGCATACAGGTGAAATTGAATGGAATAAAATAGTGGAGAGAAATGATGCAGAGAAGAAATGTAGTGACTTCAGAGTCAAATTAGAGTACGCTCAAATATTATGTATGTCATTAAGCACTTCATACACTAACAGCAAACAGAAGAAAATATGGCTGTACAAAGAAATGCAAAAAGTAATCAAGGATAAGAAAAAGGTAGATAACAGAGGAGGACTATAAAGATTACAGAATTAATTTATGAGACTCTAAGGAAATTACAAGTAAAGCAAAGCTACAGAATGAAACAAGATTTCACCAGAAGATGAACAGTAAGGACTATTTCAAGTACAAAAAAAATAAGAGGTCACTGAAGGAGACACTGAGATATCTAGGGCCAGGGTAATAATTTATTGACAATAGGTTCAGACTCTGCTAAGGAAAGAATTAAATTAATTCTCTGCTTTATTGTTCACAAAAGAAGATACGGGACAGAGGCCAAGAACAGATGTACGTCTTCCAAAAGAGAGAAGAAAAAAATTGCAGGAAATTATGATCTCTGCAACAACTGATCGAGAAATAAAAACCACTTCAGGAGTGACAAAATGCCAGGATTCAGCAATATCCATTCCAGTGTTTGGAAGGAATATGCCAAAGAAATAGGAAATTGCCTGAACCAATGTGATATCTGAGCTTTGCCAACTGTAGCTAGAACCCTTGGAGTAATAAGATCATGGAATGAGATTGTAGTTGGTCCTGATCCTGGTCCTAAAGCCATTGTGAGAACTCAAAGAGGTCAATGTGTAAACATTAAGGCAGAAAGAGAAGTTTGAAGCAAAGACTGAGAGCAGAGGAATGGACTTAAGATGCAGGTAGAAGTGTTGGAAGAAATGGAGTTTTGGCTACAATGAAAGAAGTAGTCGACTCTTTGAATAAATGGATAGTATTGGTCCCCACGACCACCTAGAGACTGTAGTAAAGACCATTCCTACCATTTTTTAAATCAGAAAAATGGTAGGAATGGTGGTCTACTGGCTAGGGCACTAGATAGGGAGTTGGGACATCAGGCTTCTATTCCTGATCTCATCCTGACCTTCTCGGTCACCTCTTGTTAGTCATTTTGCTTCACTGTGTCATGCCTGTACAAGGAGTTTACAGACTAAAATACACAACCTCAGCAGCACCTAGTGTGGGGCACTTTTGCCTCAGTGACTAAGATGAGACAAGAAAGTATCTAAAATAATCAACTCCTTTTACTATAAGAAAAAAATGGATAACAGGTAATAAATGAAAATTTTATATGAAGGAAATGTGGAGAACAGCAATAATAGGAGAACAGCAATATTTTATTAGTAGGAGCATTGCCAGCATATCAAGGAAAGTTATTATTCTCCTCTATACTGCACTGGTGAGGCTACATCTGGAGTACTGTGTTCAGTTTTGGGCTCCCCCATTACAGAAAGGATCCAGACAAGTTGGAGAGAGTCCACAGGAGGGCAATGAAAATGATGAGGGGGTTGGGGCACATGACTTACAAGGAAAGGCTGAGGAACTTGGGCTTATTTAGTCTGCAGAAGAGAAGACTGCTGGGGGATTTGATAACAGCTTTCAACTACCCTAAGGGAGGTTTCAAAGAGGATGGAGCTGGACTGTTCTCAGTGCTGGCAGATGACAGAATAAGGAGCAATGGGCTCCAGTTGCAACAAGGGAAGTTTAGGTTGAATATTAGGAAAAACTTTCTCATAAGGAGGGAAGTGAAGCCCTGGAACAGGTTACTTCGAGAATCTCTGGTACAATCTCCATGCTTGGAGGTTTTTAAGGCCCAGTTCAACAAAGGCCTGGCTGGAATGATGTAGTTGGGGATGGTCCTGTGTTGAGCAGGGGGTTGGACTAGATGACATCCTGAGGTCCCTTCCAACGCTGATTTTCTATGATTCTATGAATATATATGTTATATGTCCTTAGTGGAGGATACACAATAAGTTAGTGATGCCAAGTCCTACAGAACTAGTATTCTGAGTCCATGAAAAGGAAATAAGAAAAGCAGCTGCTCCTGAACACTTCCACTCTGGCTTCAGATCTTATTGATCTATGATCAGCAAAGAGCAAACAGATAAACTTCACCCCCTGGCAGAAAACCGCGTCTCTCTTCACAGAGGTTTCTGGCAAAACTCTCTCACCGACCTTCCTAAAATGGATGCAGTAATTGCCCATCACTCCACTGGGTGTGCTCAGGTTGCATTTTCAGAAGTTTTCTCTGACAGTACGAGGGGGAATTTGGGTAGGGGTTTCGCCTCTGTTTCCCTTTTGTGCAGTTGTAGTTAACAGGTTAGAGCATAACCTTTTCTGGTTTCTTCTAACACAAGAATACCACAGAGCATTATCCAAGTAGCCCCTAATAATGATAGGAAAGTAATTCTGTCAGAAAAGAACCATTACTGCTATAGATTCATAGATGTTAGGGTCAGAAGAGTACTTGTCCAGTCTCCTCTTGAAGACCCCCGGGGTAGGGGAGATCACCACCTCCCTGGGAAGCCCATTCCAGATTCTAGCAACCCTTACTGTGAAGAAGTTGTTTCTAATGTCCAGCCTAAATCTGCTCTTTGTCAATTTGTGGCCATTGTTCCTAGTTACTCCAAGGGGTGCCCTAGTAAATAGAGCATCTCCCTGCTGCCCTCCCCTGATGAATTTATAGGCAGTTACAAGATCACCTCTCAGCCTTCTCTTGCAGTGGCTGAAGAGATCCAGGTCCCCGAGTCTCTCCTCATAGGGCCTTGCCTGCAGGCCTCTGACCATACAAGTGACCTCCTCTGAACCCTCTCAAGATTCTCCACACCCCTCTTGAAAGTACAGCTCCCAAAACTGGACACAGTACTCCAACTGTGGCCTGCCAGTGCCACAAAGAGGGGAAGCATCACCTCGCTGGACCTGTTCATCATGAATCTGCTAATGCATGATAAAGTGCGGTTAGCCTTGTTGATCACTTCATCACATTGACGACTCATGTTCATCTTGGAATCAACTATGACTCCAAGATCCCTTTCCAATGCTGTGCCACTGAGAAGGTCCTCGCCCAGCCTGTAAGTGTATTGGTGGTTCTTTTTGCCCAGGTGCAGCACTTTCCACTTGTCTTTGTTGAACTTTCTTTTTTTCTTGTACTGACAACCTGGTATCTAAATTAATGAATCAAATATTCATATGCAGTATCTTTTCTGTACTTTACTGAATGAAAGTCAAGAAAACAGCACTGCAAAACAGTCATTTTATAATTCAACATGTTTCAGCCATGAATGCTAAGTTCCAAAAATGAACCCTCATTCCTGTCTGGGAAAGAGCAAGACCACTCCATAAGATTTTTGTCCTTTATAACATATATAAGGATATGTTAGAAGTCAGGAGGCAATCCTGTGTTGCTCTGGGAGATAAAACTCCTCTAACAAATAGATCATCAAGTGGTTGGTTGAGTTCTAATTCCAGGTTTTTTAGTGCTGCTGACAGGGAAATGCAACCAATGCAAAGAAAACCACAGAACAATATTATCTACTGAACTAGATATCTACAATTGTACAACCTTTCATAGAGTGAAAATGATTTTACTGTTTGAAATGGTATCTAGTAGAAAAGGTCTTCTGAGGCTGAACTTTTGGAAAAATACTTTTTGGCAGATAACAATCAAATCCGTAGAATAGTTCGGTTCAACAATATTTTGCTTAACACTGATGGATTACTTTGAAAGTTATGGGAAAGTAGCCAAGGAATCTTGAGGAGTTAAGTAGCATAAATTATCTTTTAAAGACAGAAACAATTTGTATCATGGTATTTACAGTAACAAACAATGGCTGCATGTCAAATGCCTTCAGACACCAATTCCGGTTATTCAGTTTATCTTCCAAAAAATATTGACGTATATGCTCTAGCGGAAATAGTCTACCCCCAATTACTGTCATGGAATCTCCTAAACAGATTTGGCTGGAGAACTTTGAGCACAGTATACTTATCACTGTTTCTCTCCCAGTGATAATTTTGAACGGAATTGCAGTCATATTCAATAGTTGTGCATATTTATTATTTACTATTACTGAAATCACTGATTCATTTATTTACACAAAGCTGCTGTATTGCTTAAAATACCATTTTATTTTAAAATACAGCCAACTTGTTTGCTGGCAATTCTGCTGTAGCTTTTGGATGCTGGTTTTTGCGTGGGGGGGCAAGGATGTAATGTTACATTCTTCCTGCTATATGATGTTAGCAGAAACTAAGACGTTAAAGGCAGAGTGAAGGATTCATGTAACCAAAGAAATTAGAGACAAAAAGTTTTATTAATCCAGAACATCCAGGATTAATACACCAGAAATTTGCCTGGAAAAGCATGTTGCATGCGTGCCAGTAAGTTCTTCTATGCCCAAATCTGCCTACCTATCCCATGTCCCCCCCCCCCCAAAAAAAAAAAAATTTTTAGCCCCAAACTATCTGGTGAGACTATAAAGTACAGAGGTCTAGGTCCTGTTTTGGGTGCTGTGAGGTGAATTGCACTGCACTGACCATGTCCAGGTCTGAGAGTCCATACTAGGGTGACATACTAGGCTGCTTAGTTGCTATGACACTATCAGGATTGCTGGGGAGAGAGCTCACAAGAGGTCCATGTTAAACAAAAATGCAACAAAATCCCCTCTGGGTTTTCTGGCTTGCTCACAGCATTCTTCAAATGAAATACCACAAACCACCAAAGTTTCTGGCAATATTCATTTCCTGAAGCATCAAAGTCTATGAACTCCAGACAAATGGAAAAACAAACAAAACAGGAGCTGGGCAGTTCTCAGTCCTGACCTCTGGTCAGCAAATCCTTCTTTTTCCCTATCATACATGCAATTTTCAAAACATGAAGGAACCATTAGGTTCATCTAGTCTGACTTCCTGTTTGAAAATTGACCACAGATTATATCCAGCGGTTCCTGCTTTTAAGCCTGTAACTTCTAGTTCAACTTATACTATCCCATTTTTTTTAAAAGATGTCCAATTTTGATTTAAATCACCATGAAGTAGACACTTTTCCTAAGTTCTGTGTCCTTTACACCAAAGTTCAGCTATGCGATTGCTTCCACCCCGGAATTTAACCCCAAATATCCCATGCCGCGGTGTGGCTCAGTAGGGACTCTTCTCCAGGACAACGCTGGCATGCAGATTGGTAGTGCTGAGAGCCTCTTCTGGAAGTCATTAAACCAACTTGACTTGAAGACCCTTTTTAATTGTAACTGTCACTTTTATGCTGTGAACACTATTGTGGATTGAAACAGCGGGCGTGAATTGCTTGGTCAGCTTATTCTGGACATTGAATCCTCACAGTCTGAGAGGGCTAGCAGTCAGAGAGCATCACAGGTTATCAGTGTGGATGGTCTCTCAAGCACCTGCTTTTTTAAAAGCTTTTTTGTTTTTGTGTTTTTTGGTATGAAAGACTTGGTTGGGATGGAATGACAGCTTCTCGATCTGGACCATAGGCCCAAAGGAGCCAGCAACTGATTCACTTGGTGGAGGACTTTGACAAAACCCAGAACTTGCAGAACTGATGAGGTCAGGCCAGGGGGTTGTGTTCAAGAATGAGTGCTGTTTTCCAAAGACCTGTAGCTCTAGTGTGGTTAATGAGTGAAGGATTTTGCAGTTCAGAAATTCCTCAGCCATGCTTGTGTTCCTGCTTATCTGGCCATGCTGCCTCTGGAGGAGTTAACTAGACACCAGATTTTCCAAAAGCAGGTGGGATCTGGAGGAGTTGACATTTGGTCCTTTTGCTTAACATGTAGTGTACTAGCTAATGCTTCTTTATCTATCACACACTGCTTTTCAGTATTAAGAGATTTTAATCTCCTTCACATTAGGAAGAAATCTGTCAAATGTTTTTTCCCCCATGCTGTTAAAGACTTTCTCTTTGTGTAGCATGAAAAAAGCAAAGTAAGAAGCTCTCCCAGAGTGTGTATGTTGAGTGTAAGCATCTTAGCCTCTAGAACTAAGAGAGAAACGTGGAGCTAAAGCAACCATGAATCCTGTACTATTCTCAAAAATGTCCTGGAATAATCATTCTCATGCATTTTAACAGCCAGCTAAATAAGCACGGTTATGAAAAAATATTGGAAAAGTAATACTGTATTCAGAGCTGCAAGAGAAAGGAGTCTGTCAAAGGCAATAGAATTCCAAACCTGTCATGCACTGACTCATTGCTATTTCATAGTCCAGGAATCACCATTTTTAAATATTGATACTAGCACTGTTGAACCAGTAATCTCCTAGAGACTCTGCTTTTTACATCAAGCTACGGATCTATAGGTGTTCGATATAAACTGATGTCTATTTCTTGGCCAGCAAGGTAGCGGTACTGAACCAGTGACCCTGCAGAAATCTCTACATTGAAATCCGCACGGTAAATGTTATAGATGCTGGACAGATATAGTTGCAGAGGTCTACACCTTCATTTTAGTCCACAAAGCTAAGCAAGTAAACTCACTGAAATAACTCCTTCAAGCCAGCAGAATAAAGATGCTGACTTAGAGAAATCATAGAGGATTATGACTTAGAGAAATTATAGAGGCTATGACATCCTCCCAGCAACCCAGAGGGGCTGAGTCACTAACTTCAGGCAGCTTGTTCTGTTAGCTAAGACTACCAGCTATCTAAGGGACCTGAGTCAATCTCAGGGAGTCCTCTGAGTCCTTACTAGTCATTAGGGACTGAGCCAGTAATCACATAAAAGATTGCCTCCACATGAGCCGAACAAACTACTTCTGGTGTAGATCCAGTGACTTCATAGCCAAAGTATTTTGACCTAAGCCCAGATGCCCAAACTAAAGATGCCCAAAACCAGTTACTACATGAAAGCCTAGAACCTCAGCCCATCATTAGAAAATCACTGTGAAAGTAGCCACAGAAAAACCTATTTGACTACATTATAAAGCTTCTGAACTACTGAACAGAGCTGTTTAGAAAAAAATGGGAATACTTTTCACAGTGAAAATTTTCAAGTAGTTTTCCCCCTTCTACCACCACAACCACCTTTTTTTTCATTATAATAATTTTTTTTTCAGTACATTCTCTGTGTGAAGGCCAAAGAGATCTGAGCCTTGACATCCATCCAGCAAGCTGTATTTTCTCAGCAGCTTAGATTTGAAATAAGCCCAGGATCATGATTTTCCCATCCAATGTAAGTCTATTAGAAACTTTTTAGTATGCTACTATACCTGATGAAATAGAACATATTTAGAGTAAAACAGGAGTCAGTAAGGGTAGCTCCCCAATTCAGATAGTTTTATACCATCCTTTGAAGTCTGCTGGGTACTACCCGAGTAAGGAGAACGGTGGTTGATACTTCAACTCCACAAAAAAATGTTCATGATATGAAGACAGGAGGTGTCTCTGAAAGACAGACTGTTGTTCAAATAGATGGGCTTGACAGAATTGTTGGGTGGAGTTCTTTGACCTGTATTATTATTATTATTATTATTATTATTATTATTATTAAAGCCAAACAAAGATCATTATAAGGCCCTTCTGGCCTTAAAATCTATATTTATTTCTTGCTTGAAATCAATGCCACAAATTCGCTTTTAGTTATGACTATCATGCAAGAAGACATGGATCCAGTAAAGAAGGATGGAAAGGCAGAAGGAAAACAAATAGAAAGGAAACAACCTCACTGTTTTCCTTATATATGCATAATTAACTTTCACCACCACTATGAGGATGCTAGTTCATCTAGCTACTCTTGTCCAAATCCATAGAAACCTCCTACAATTGCATCTCTTCATATGGAAGTGCAGGAAAACAGACAAATGCCGTCAGCACTCCCTTCAGAAACAAACCACGATGATCACCTTTAATTTGGGGAGAAAGGATCACTTCCCACTGAGGACAATGGTAGTAGAGCATGCTCAGCCCGCTGCAGGGTTAGGCTGAAAGAAGCTAATGTGTTTCTCCTTAACACAGGCCTAGATCTTTTTTTTTGGTGCTGAACGAAGTTTGAAGCCAGCAAAAAATGTTTTTTTCCCCAAAAATAATGCAATGAGCAACCTTGTTCCACTTATTCATTTTTAAATAAAATAGTCATTGGTATATATCCAGTAATATAAAAATCCAAATAAAATGAGTTTTATAATAGGAAGGCAGATCTATAACTCTGTCCAGATCCTCACTGGATCATCCTCTGATTAATACCAGATGAGGGTCTGGTCCTGTATATTTAAGTATCTGCTTTTATAATGACTACATAAGCAGCCCTCTCAGTGAAAATATGAAACAACATATCTTTGGACAAAGATAATAGGCATGCTAAGCCAGTAGCATCCCAGGTGATATCAGTGGAGAGTTACATGAGGGATGAATTTGCCCCTCTCTTTCCTAGTGACCTCAGTGCAGAATCCTAAAGGGAAATTGTTAGTATCATGTCCAGCTTTCTCCCCCCCCTCTATTTCCATATTGACAGCCAAATAAAGACAAAAAACAAAGGCAGGATTGGGCTAAATAGGCAAGATTGGTCTAGTATGTATGGTACAGAGGTGGAAAAAAAAAGACGCATCTATGCCAGCTAACCACATTGGTTCCTTGAGAGGATTTTTGAGGATAATGAGGTCAGACAAGTTGCTGACTTCCATATGCATATGGTTTGCTCATATTTTCTCACTGGAAAATGTTTGGCCACTTTCTCTCCAGGGTATACCTGTGGGGGTGGGATATGAATGGAGCAGGGACACTAAAAGAAGATTTGAAATTGATGCAGGAAGTGTTGGATGTAGTTCCTTGGCCTGGGTCCTGCAGGAAATCAGAATGGACAATCTGAATGGTCTCTCCTCACTTTTCAAAGCTCTGAAGTGATCTATGAAACTGAAGTCTAGAATTTGCTTTCCTCATACTGCGCAGGGTTCTCCGCTCTGCTGGGGACAGCAGCACTGGGGGACACCTGGGTGGGGGCAGCCAGGCAAGAAGCAGGCTTCAGAAGGACAACATTGCGCATGGCTGCTGCTTTCCTCTGCCAAGTCCAGCTCCCTGAGCAGCCACAGTCCACAGCTGGAGCAGGGAAGAAGTGGCTGTGGGTCTTCCCCCTGTGGCTGGATCAGCTGGGGGAAGCAGCAGCAGATGTGAAAGGGACATGTGTCCACTCTGCTGCACCTCCCTGGATCTGCCCCAGAATCTGTCCATAATCACTGGCATAGCATAAGGTAAAATTGAAGAGTAGGCATATGTCTTAGCTCAACTTCAGGGCAGCTGATTTGTATTCTATCTCCTTTGACCTCAAAATTATATTTATGTGGATGCAGAGTATTTCATTTCCTGTCCTAGATAGTTGTGACGTGTTGGTAATCACATAATGTGAACCTACCTGGCTCATTTGGGGCTGTATTACATAAGGTTATAACCAGTGGAAGGAGCACGCAGCAGTACAACTCCAGGAACAAGGCAGGAACCAGACTGTGACTCTGAGCCTTGTTACTGCATCCACCTTGCTCCCAGGAGGAAATGACCTGAGCCAGCTCCTTAGCTGTCATGCAGATCCACTCTCCCCCTGAACTGACCCCTGCTGCGAGGGGCTCAGCCAGGATTCTGTCCACTCCCCACCAACTTCTTGCTCACCTCTTCAAAATAAGAACAGCCACTTAGCAGCAGCTGCTGTCTTCCACGCGCAGGTCTTGGCAGTATGGCGGGGGCATAGATCTGGAAGGGGCAAAAAACATGACTCAGATCCTAAATATTTTCATAGATTTCATAGACATCAGGGCTGGAAGGGACCTCGGGAGATCATCGAGTCCAAACCCAAAATGGAGTATATTACTACCCGTCTGTCAGGGTAAAACAATAAATGAGCTGAGACAAGATACACACACACACACAGATTTTTTAAAAAAGCATTGGCCCATCTTATATCATCACATGCTCCTCTTTGCTAAACCAGTCCTCATGGCACAAGTGAGGAGGGGAAATAAGGGACCTTTGTGTTCATAACCGGCTTTAAGAGTCTCAGTTAAAGGTACCATGGAAGAATTAAAGTATTACTTTTCTTATGCTCTTTTTCTGAAGGAGACGACCTCATGACTGGAAGTTTGAGCTCTGTACTGCTGGAACTGGCTGGGACTCCAGTGCTTGGCATTCAGAGCTGCCAACATTGCTCAGAGGTCAAGCTTCCATGTTTTATGACAGAGGGGAAAAAAAAACTTAGGGAGAAGTGAAAAAAGCCTCAGATTCACATATTTGTGGCAGATCCCAAATTATTGTGAGAGAGGTTGGTTTCTCCATAGTGAAGCTAAACACCAGAGTTCCATCACAAACCAGATTTAACTCCCCACCCGGCCCTCAGCTTCATCAAAGCAAAAGAGATCCATCCAGAAATTAATGTGACAGTTCTATCCCTGAGTTGATTTTTTTCCTGGAATGCTTGGAGCAAGTCTAACGATGCCTTTGGCGGGAAAAAAAGGAAATGCAAAAACTCATGTGACTTCCACACATTTTTTTCCATTGGTCCTACTATTACACTGGCAGATTTTTTTTTTCTTGTTTGTCCTGGCAACCTTTTGTGGGGAGGGAGGGGTTCAGCTGTTTGCAGAAGAGATGGGAGGGCATAAAAGATTGTTGTGAAATTATTTAGAGATTGTCCCTGTAGTTAAGGGATAGCTGATGGAAACTCTGGAAAGCTTCCACTGTTGGTTCGGCTAAATTCTTCATGATTCAGATCCAAGGTACCATGACTGAGAGGAAGGATTAGCAGGAAACCATAAAGGGAAATAGGTGGGTCTGGTCTGGGTAAAATGGGAAGTGAAGAGGTCTGGTGTACAGAACAGGAGGAAAGACAAGACTTGTAAAGGAGACTGGAAAAGAATAGCACCTTTCCCTGGATTAGTGGCCTGACTGAGGCTCCACATGGTTTGCATGGCCTGCCCAGATCTCATGGGGCCTCTTTTCACCATGAGAGATTCTTGAACAACTTTGAAAACCTAAGGAAATTCTCAGGCAAAAACATAACTGTGAGCCTGCACACTAGAGAGTCCCTTGCCTACAGCTGCCCCAAGGAATTAACTTAAAGGGCAGGGACTCTCTCTCTCACAACGTGTATGTACAGTACGTAGTGCAATGGCACCTTCAGATGTGTAGTGCATAAAAAAATCAAAAGATATTTTCTAACCTGGAGGCGTCCTTCTGTTGCCTTTTTCCAGATGCAATGAAAGAATTTCTTGTTTCCTTCTCACTGCACGCATCCCAAACTTTTTGAAGCTCCAGAACCCTAACCCCTCTCTTTTTAGAAGCCAGGCATGGTTGAGAAAGTCCCATAGAGGTGGCAAAGGTTAATTACAGAGTGAGTGATGGGGAGATAAATGTGGTGAAGGCCCCATGTTTCTCCACTTCAGAGCCCTCTGGGTCCCTGCACAATTTATAACTTACATGAAGAACGCTTTTCATAGCATCTGATGAAGTGAACTCTTTCTCCTAAAAGCTTATGCATCTCTGATTCAGTTTGTCGGTAAGGTGCATCCCTACCCAGCCTTTTACCTTACATGAAGAACGATATTCCTTTCAACAGAAAAACCATCTAGCCAGAATAAAACCTCTTAGCAGTGCTGCTCGACCATTCAGCTCTCGGAAAGTATTAAAAGGTTATGTATAATTTGTAAACGAGTGGTATTTTTATATATATGGAAATCTACAAGCTCTGAAATAAATACATTTGTATTTCAACGTTAACTCAAAATGAACGTTGCCATACCCAGGAATTAAATCACAGTGGGTCAATCAGTTTTTATACTAATAGTGTCATTCTGTTGTTCCTACTCTATATTTCCATCAACATAACAGCATGCTAGAGAAGTCCAAAATATTGGTAACCATGTCATTTAATTGAACTGTCTTATAGTTCTATATAATGACTTGATCTGAAAAGATTAACTCTTTTAGAGAAGCTATGACGGGGAAATTTATTCACTCATGGGTGTTCACACAAAATGCCCAGTCAAACAAACAATATACATGCGATCACTAGGGACATAACTCCTGAAAGCACCCCTCCATTTGTAAAGATCCACAGAAAGAGTTAGAAAGAATAACGGTGCCAGGAAATTGTCATTGTGTGGGATCTCTTGCATTAGGATAAACCATATTTCAGCTATCTTCCACTACAAACCTTGCTCAAACACAGAATAAGATGCATGTAACCCTACTAAACAAATATGAATTTGAACGTACGTCCTATTCAACGTATGTAAAGGTTACAGAACCTTAATGATGCCACATTTCTGATACTAATAATGCCACCTTTCTGGTGCAAGTAAAAAAGCAGCAAAGCAGAAGAGCATACTACAGGTTCTAAGAGTATAATGTGATGCAGAGGCTAGGTGCAGACATTGGGCATAAACCAGTGTAGGTGACTGAAAACCAGACTAAACCTGTAACAGAACAGAAGTTCAGCACACATAGACTGGTTTCAAAATGGCAGAACCTGAGCTAAAATAGACCTGGATGGATGTAGTATTAGACTTAATCAGTTTAGGTTACAGCAGTATACTAAACTTCTATCCCATATCCCATAACAATTCACCTTCATTTGCTGCCCTCTAACATCCCAGGTGCACCTTGCAGTCTTTTGTTGGGCAGCATCAGGCACTTCGGGGGGAGCTATCAGGAGGACTGGGCGGGAGGGGAGAGGTGGAGAAAAGGACCCCTGCCCCCCCCCCGGATGGTCATGAGCTCTCTTCACTCCTAGACTAATCTAGCGTGCTTAGAAAAAGCTGTGAAAATGTGAATCCACCTCAGACTTTTTGAACCTCTCCGTACCTAGCCAGAGTGAGTTTCAGCATACTTTAACTCCACCTTGATAATCATCTAGAGTTTTCCTTAAACCAGTTGGCAAGTTTATTCTTCCACAGTAAAATCCTTGTTTTTCTGAATACGACCCTAATTCTAAGATCAATGAAATCAATGGCAGTGCTTGAACCAACTTGAGCTGGCTTTCTATATAATCCCTAAGTGAGGAGCCAAACAATGTTTAAAAAAAAATCAATGGTTGAAAGTAAATGTTACAGCTCAATGGGTTGCCTAAATATCCCAAGCATACATTATCTGATTAACATCTTATTATGCTTACATTAAAAACAAACTGAAGGATTCAGTTTCCCAATATACTTTCCTTCACTGAATAAAAAAAAATGGACTAGGTCAGACTCTGCTATTTGAATTCTGATGACACTTGGTTCATCTTATACATTTCTCAGGAGAATGTCAAGAAAAAACGTAAGACCTCTCAGAGGTGATAAAAGAATTTGCACATTTAGATCTTCTCTGTAACATTATAACCTTTATATATAATGCTGAGGAAATACATTTTATGATCCTCACGTTCAGTGATTTAATGAACTATTGCCAGACATGCTGTATATACACAAAGGTCTTAACAGATAATGGTTTAAAAAAATTTGAAGTAGAGTTGCCAGCACAAATGGCTGTAACACTAATTATCTTTGCCAGATTCAGATATTATGTTGATTTAAAAGCATAACCGAATCAGAGGCAAGCTTTTCTTCTCTGGCTGGTAAGGGAAGCCAAGGGAGAGCTTTTCTGCTGTGCATATTTCCTGTTAGTTTTCTTTCCAGTGCACTGATATTTATACCACTGGCATAATCTCAGCAATTAAATTGAGCCTCCTAAAGGGAAGCAATATTATTTCTAAAGCCATTTTTTTTAAATGTCATAAGTGTTTCCATTAATTCATCTTTAACATGCTGAGTTTTCCAAACATAACTCTCATTTGGAGAAGTCTAGAGTATTTTGATGCCTGAGACAAGGTCCCATGAAGGGTTGTGTCTTAAAATGTCAAGATAGTTGTTAACCTGGAAACACCCAGTATGTAATATCATGGCAAGTTGAGAGAATGAGTATGAACCAAGTAGGGATCATGGGGGATAGCAGAGTAGCAACAAAGCAAAATATCTGTTACCTCAGGCAAAAGTCTGCTTCTATTACAATTTTCTCCTTGACCCCATGGTTTTACCCAAAGGAGCTCAGAAACGTGACTGGGATCTTAGATGTTTCCGCTCCCCAAACCTAAAGTAGAACATACTCTTTTTTTTTTGTTATTTAATCCTCATGGCATATGTCGAGAGGGAAAAATAAGGGAGTTCCCAGGGCATCTGTGATAGGGTGAGTCAATGAGGAATGGTTCCTGTGTAGCCATCCTCTAACTAGAAGACTCTTTCCTTTTGGGCAGATTATTCCTTAATCATCTACAGCCAGCTTTCCTGCAATTTCCTCTAAAGAACCTGTAATTGCCTGTTATGGGAGACAAGAGACTGGACTAGATGTATAACTCATCTGATTCCATATGGCACTTCATCAGAGGGATGACCAGAAGCCAGGGCAAGCTGATGCAGCTGAGTAACACAGTAGAAACAGTGAGCATCTATGTAGTTCCTATCCAAGTTTATGGGTTAAAAAGTCTTGGGTTCCAGTTAACTAAGTTCAAATTCATATGAAGCTCCATGATTTTCAAACTGTGTAAGGAGGCCCTTCTATAATGTATAACTCTGTCACACCTGCTCAGCATTTGGAAAGAAATTGGGCAATTTCTCTCTCTCTCTCTCTCTCTCTCTCTCTCTCTCTCTCTCTCTCCAGCTGGCAGTCAGACTCCGTCTCCCAGCAGCCCCTGCCCACATGGCTGGGGCTGGTCTCCAAGGAGACCCTAGCTGTAGCTGAACTGTGAAAGCTCAAGGCTGGTTGCCATGGAGACCAGCCCCAGCTGTACTGGCAGGGTCAGCGGCAGAGCCGGCAGAGGGCTGCTCAGGAACCACTGGGATCTTGTGATGGGAGCAGCTTTCTCCAAAGCCAGGGCAGAGCCACAATCTGTGGCCTGCACACCCCAGGCAGGAGCACACAGGCAGGGGATCACAACTCTGGCCCAACGTGCTTCAGGCCACGTTGTCTCTGCTACAAGGAACTGGGGCAGAGCCACAATCCCCTGCCTGCACACCCCTGCCTGGAGCATGCAGGCTACAGATCGGGATTCTTCCCTGGCTCTGGAGCAAGCTGTCCACATCACGAGATCATAGTAGCTCCTGAGCACCCCCTGCCCTGCCCTGCTCTGCTGTGCGCCCTGCCAGCATGACTGGGCCTGGTCTCCATGGCAACCCCAGCCTTGAGCAGCTGCAGCTGGGGTCTTCATAAAGAGGGCCCCAGCCACAGGCAGGGGCTGCTGGGAAATGGAGTCTGGCTGCCAGCTGGATTGGCCATTTTGCCCACCCCTACTATATATATTGCTTAATCTCCTGGTAATGAATCCAAGACTTCTTAACCAGCCCAAATATATATATAGGGATTAGATGCCTTTACACCTCAAATTCTACCTGTGTCTCCTCTATAGCAATATTAACTTAAATGGGATCAAGATTGGACCCTTCATATTCTCTCTATTTCCCTGACAAAAACCAACCAAATGTAAATAGCTAATTGTTTAAATCTACACTGGGAATCTCCACACCAGTCTGCAGTGTAGATGGCAAGTGTGGACCTGGAAGGGAATGAAAGCAAGAGATGAGTATGTGTTGAAGGAGGCTGTTTCCCCTCACCTAGAAGCTAGAGCTGTGTAAGAGAACACTATTTGTGGTTTCAGCCACCTTTTTAACTAGTGCCAGTGGAGGAAAGGAATTGAGGCCTCTCTTGTTTCCCCTTGATCCAACATTGAAGAGAAACAGGAAAGGGGGGTGTCGCAGGGCACTGAAGTGGCCTGCTCCTAGGAAAGGTACAGGTGCCAGTTGCCGGGGCAACAGCAGTCGGTCAGCTGGCTGGAAGGGGGCAGGGCCTGGCCTATATAACCAGGCTAGGCTGAGGCCAAGCAGGCAGTTCCCCACTAACATCCAGGGTAGAAGGAGCTCTGCGGGAGGGTGCAGCCTAGAGCAGCTTGATGGCCTGAACAGCTTCGGCTTGAGGATACTGGGAGGAGAAAGCCCGGGTAGAGGATTTGATTGATGAGTGGCCAGAGGGCTTAGAGTTTATGTTTAGCCAGGTGGCTTAGTTCTTGAGTTGTAGCCAATTGGCTTATGGTTTTGCTTTGTTGTTACACCGGAGGACTGGGTGAGGCTAATAGGGGTTGGAGGAAGCCTCATAGGGACTCCACAGCGGTGTGGGGACCCTGGTGCCAGAGAGGGCACCGCATTTAGAGGTGCACTGACCCCAGCCCTGAGAAGGGGCACAGTGCATTGGGGGCCAGGCACAGCTACGGCCACCTGAGCCCCAAGCGTGGAGAAAGGCCCCAGTGTGGGCAAGTGTGAGAGGGGCGCCAGGGAGGGGATTTAGGGGCCAGGCAAGAGTGAGGGTGCATTTATACCAACTTGGCATGGTAGGGGGTGCTAGGAGAGATCACGGCCACTCCTGGGACCCTGCTCCATGACAGGGGGAGAGCTGGAACTGGCAGTTTTCCCCTCGCTGCCCTCTAACCAGGCCAGTCCAGCTCTTCCTATAGAAGACAATCAAATAAAAGACTCTGGACAGGACAATTTATTTTACCAGCCTGTTAAGAGACTGAGAAGCTCTTCCAGCTCTTGTTTTCACATTCTCTGGTTGCCTTCTGGAGCTTCCATAAGTGGCAGGCCACTGAAGAACTGTTGCCTCCATGGCTGTGACTTGTTGGGAGGATGTCAAACTACAATGTCTTAGCAGAGCACCTCTCTCTTGCTGGTTTCTGTAACGTCACTTATTCTCCATCTCAGTTTTATGAGCTTCCAAAACACAGCCTTCTGCAAATACATTGGCTCCTCTCCTCTCCCATGCAGGTCTGATGTCAAAACATAGGCCTCTAAGGAAACATTAGCTATGTGTTTCTGTTGTACTGGATTGATTTGTAGACAGGTTTCTGAGAGCTTCAGTTTCAGAAACTTTAGCTTGCTGGTCTGACGCAAAGGTTCAACTTCATAATGATATCAACCATGCAGCTACAGGATAGGAGGCTGGTGCTGTGTGTGGTTCATGCCTCTGTAATGTCATTAGTTCAACAGCCACAAAACACCAGATTGATGTCAAGGAGCAAAGTTCTGCAAGGTTGTTCATCTTGTTTTGTACCTGGTTAGGCTGATGTCACAGCAGAGAGCTGTGTGCTTATTGACTTAGGACCTCTAACTTCCATCCTTTTTATCAAGGGGCAGGGTGTAGCAATGTCACTGACTTAGTACATGCAGCTTCATGGGCTGATTTCAGGATGTATGTTTCTATGAGGTCGTTTGCTCACTCTTCCAGGTCACTGGGAGGAAGCCAAGGTGAAATTATTGGCTCAGATTCTGCAGATGGTTAGGTTGATGTCAAGGGAAAGGACTCCCTGAGGTCACTGGTTTAGTATTTCTAGCTTGTGGACTAAAGTGAAAGCAAATTGATGAGCCTGGAAAACCTCCTGCCTTGTTTGGAAAATGTGAAAACATAGGTCACTGTAAGATTATTGGCTAGGAACGGCAGCAAACCCAGAGGGACAGAAGCAGCAGTTTCAGAAGTAGCTGCTTCAGATGCAAGTATCCCATTTTCACTGCTCAGGCTGCTGATAATATCTAATCTTTTCCTGACCTAAATGGGGCCCAGAAACAACACATACAAACATCTGATTGAAATTTTTCTAGGAGAAAGCATTGGAAAATTGGGCAGGAAAAAAAGGAATAACTAGAAATCCCTTTTTTCAGTTTTTTAAAACCACTTACTGTTGAGTGAGCATCTGCTCCAGCACTGAACTATCTAGTATTTGACTACCTTCACATCAGTCTCTAAATGATGGGATATTGCTACAGACCAGGTGCATCTACACGAGACGCTTAATGTGCAGTAGCTTAATAACACTGTGCAATAGTGTGCCTGGCAAAACGCATGCTAATGCACTACTGCACAGTAGTATTAGGCTACTGCACAGTAAGCATCACAAAAATCCATGCACCGCTGCTACTAGTCAGTAGTACAAGTTACCATGCATATAGGGCATTTGTACACGTTTGCACCACAGCGCCAGGCACTTTTAAAAGCGTCTTTTAACTAAAACATATCAAAGGTATTTTAGTTCAAAAGCGCACCACCATTTTCTCGGTGCTGACATGCATCTCACCATTTATATGAGCAAACTCGAGTCTGTCCTGGTGCACTGGATCTCCATCGGAGCAGACAAATGTATGTGCATAAATGCCCTTAGTACTTCATTAAGCAAGTACTACTGTGCATTAACGAACATGCAGATGTGCCCACCGTGGAACTTCTTCAGTACCAGAAAAAACAACCCAAGTAATATTCGAGTGTACTAATGGACACGATCATAAATGAGGGGTCCATTGTCAGTAGCACTCTACAAAAAAACAAAAAGGCAAATTCTGTCTCAAGGGGCTTATAATCTAAACCAGAGACAAGACAAACGTGATGAGCAGGCATAAGGAGCGCAAAGTAACAATGTGCTAACACAGGGCATCTTGGTGGCTCAAGCCTGAAACCCCAACAGCAGGGGAACTGACAGACTTAATACTGAGATACTGCGGTAGAAGAATGTGTCCCGTGGTGGAACGCTACCCCAGCCTGTTCATCACAAAAATGAATTTAGACACTAATGCAGGACTCTGAGCAGTCTGCTGAGGATGATGTAAGAACTCCATCCTTTCATCCACATGTATTATCAAGATCAAATACCATTTTCATTTGCAACCCCACAAAAATCCTGCATGAAATATTATTCCTTTTTTCAGTTCTTAGAAGTGTGCTTATGTAAAGGCTCTAAGAAACATTGCTGTAATTATTCTGAGATGCATTGCAGCTCCCACCTCTAACAACTATAAAGTTATTTTTCATAGATTTTTTTAGCCTTAGCAAGCTAGGTTTTTGAATCAATCAGAACAAATAAATAAATAAATCTTGCATTAGCCATTGGCTCATCCTTTTCTCATCAAAGAGTAAAATTGCAGAAACGTATTTCCTCAGCCCAGGCTTCTAGACCTCCCTGTCAGAGTCTTTTCCCTATCCCTCAGAAGTAAATCTGAATCCTATTACACCAGGGAAATGTCAACTGATTCATCTCTCTAGTCCTGATGGCCATAACATCCATTTCTACCTATCAAACACATGTCACAGCTGGAATGGATGAAAAGCAGAGATATGCTTACATCCCTAAAACTGAGAGACATTCATCCTGGGAGGAAAAAATAGTGACACAACCAGTCCAGCTCTCCCCAGGGGCTGAAGTAACTGCTCCAGAAATACCCTGCCATATGTTTATTGGGGGTCTATTTGTATTACACTTTTTCCTATGTTATTTATCAAGCCAGAGGGGTCTTATTTGATGGGAAAAGTCATGTGTAAGTAAAGACTGTATGTACAAAAGTAAGTACATAGCATAAAAATACAATGGAAAACAGAAAAATGCAAGAAGGCTTATGGATGTTTTTAATTCCAAAGCCCTATGGGGCAGAGCTACAATAATGAATGCCACGGCTGGACAAGCAGTGTCAATAATTAATGGTGAGTCTGCTAATCGTGAACTGAACCATCCCAAGTAGAAGTCATTTGTGTTGCACAATAGGAGGGCTGCAGAATTTCAAAGCTGAACAAAATCTGACAGAATGCTGTACAGTTAGCTGGATGCTTAATAACTCTGTGCCCCTAATGAAGGCTAAATTCTTGGAAAGTATGCAACGTAATCAGGTTACTACAGTATAGGCTACTCACCCAGGCCATGGTGTCCAATGGGCTATAAACCATCGGGTTTTGTTTCAGTGCACATAAAGCACTTTATTGCCACCGCTTCAACAAAGAATTGTATTATTCAGTTTTCCTCCGATGTTTTAAACACTTCACTATAGAAGTGTTGAAGCAATAATTGGTTGGGTTTTTTTTGGTCTTACCGTTGTGAATTTTTGCTGAAACACCACTCTCTTTGTCAGAGTCATTAGGGGAAAAATGACACAAGTAGGCGTTATTAGCCTTAAATGTTAATGTGTGTGTTTTCTGAAGAGATGGGATCAACTAATTCTAACATCTCCAAAACAGGATACCTGATTCCTTGGCAATGCTGTGCTCCAACCAGCTGCCAGGAAGTCAGGCAGCCGAAAAAATAAAATCAGATCAATACTGAGCATGTAGTAACAGTTCAATGGGAATTAAAGAGTTAGCACAACACTAACCTTTAAAAGATCTTCAGCCATTTATATAATCTCCCAGAGTACTTGTCAAATTTTATGCAGCGTAATTGTACTTCATAACCCCGGATTCTTTTATTTTAGGTACCTTTCATAAATCCCCCTGTGCTAATTATAAAAAATAGGCAGGGAAAACTACACAAGTACCAAGCATGTAATGTTATTAGTGCATTCCATAAAGTAACGGAAAGGTAAGCCTCGAGTTCTTATTCAGGGAAGTTGTCAAAGACCATCATTGTCATCTGATCTTGAGTAAGGTTGTCAGGATTTTACCCATTTATAATTATGAGGTACGGTGCATTATATACACAGTAATTCTAATGCAATATGATCAATATATTAACATCACTTTATTAATACATTTTATAGTGACTGTATCATGTATCTGCTGCCCAGGACTAGGATTACTAATGCTACCAAACAGATTCTGATGCTTTACTGTACATATTATATGTAGCCATTGAATGTTATGAGTTATAAGAACAGCCCATGTCAGTTGAACGTAGCCATCAGGCATTCACATGTCTGCCACATGTACCTATGGGTTATTTGGCTCCTTAATTCATAGGCAACCAGTTAGCAACCAGGGGGGTCCCCCCCATGGCCAATCTCACCGACTGGGGGGGGGGGGGCAGGTCCCCTGCAGCCGATCTCGATCACACTGACCAGGAAAGCGGCCACGGCCGCGGCATTCCCAGAAGTGACCGCAGCGCTTCATCCAATGCTCCCACTCCCCAGCCGGGTGCTCGCAGGGGGGTCACTGGCATTCCTGCCTACCCCCCTTGCCTTTCAACTAAGCAGGGAGCACGGCCTGTCAGGGGGTTTACCAGTGCTTTCAGGGGTGCACATGCACCCCCTACGCATTGCCACTGCCTCAATTCATTACATTTCTTAACCCCAAAGAGTCTGTTGAAAGGCATTGCTCTCAGACTATACAAGGGGTTATGCCTGTTACTCAAATGAGTAATTATTTGTTTCAATTGCTCAAATGAGTAAGAAATTCAATATACGAGTCCATACATTGAATGTACATTAATTAATGAGCATCTTATTTTACATATCCCTTAGAGTACTTTCTCTGTCAATATTAACATCTCTATCTAAGGAAGTGGAAATCACACCCATTTTTTAAAATTTTGTCAAATCTACGGCACCTACCTTTCCACCGTTTGCATTTGCAAGCCCATTTCTGGGCCTATTAAATGTTTGAAATAGTATTCCCTCTTATTTTTTCCCCCTGACACTTTTGGCCTTCCAAAGTTTCTCTTTCAGCTTTATAATGTAATTATTTATTCCCAGGATAATTGATATGCTTCACAATGTGGGTGTTCCCATCAGCCTATGAGCAGGCACATTCTATCAGCAAGTCCTTCATTTACTTAAAGGCTCTTATTTTCCAGTATCTCCTTTTAATATTGCCTTCCATTACAAGACTTTAATTCAGATGCAGTAGTTTCTCTCTGTCTATACAGGAGCTGGACAATAGCCTGCCTCATTCTTCATTGCTTTAATCCATCCTCCATATCCATCCTGACTACCATTTCAGCTCATCACTAGATCTGCTTTTGACAACTTGACATTTTTTTGGTCCATCTGTTGAGACACTCTGCTCATAGCAGTTTATTTCTATGCTCCCAAAGGATGTCAGTCAATTGCCTCTTCCTTTCTGCTTTTTTCTTTAATGATCAAGGATTTACTATTCCCTGACTAGGAACAAAATCGATTTAGGGCTCAATTTAAGCATTTAATCCATTTAACTTTCTTATGTCCAGTAGTGATGTAATCACTATAACTGATACTATAGGTAAGTTCTAACAACATAACTCATCTTTCTTTTCTGTAAGATTTCTTCTTGAATCCACTGATAACCAATTTAAGGCAGGAGGGAGAGGAGGGAAAGATGTGGGAGAATTCTATACTCTGACTTTTGCCTTTTGATGGTTTTCTCTGCATTTCAGGCTTCTACAGATTGACGGAAGAAATTATGCAATCGCTCAAAAACATACCTAAATGAAGGAAAGTTACAAGTTTGTTCACCAAATTCCAGCCAGTGTTGAATTTCCCTCAGCACTCTCTTTAAATAAATACTGAGATCATGCACTTTCACTGGAAAAAGGTTGAGATGTTCCTGAGGGTTAGACAAAACCACCTCACAGAAGGTAAATATGGCTTGTTTCACTAAGAGGGATTTTCTTCATCAACACTCATTTCCTGACCACTAGTTAGGAGTATTTTTTTTCCAGCTGCATCCCTCCATTCATTCATGCATTCAGAACGCGAGTCTTAAGTTCCTCAATGTATTGCTCATGAACTTTTTATTTGGCAAGAGTGTCTGCATGCAATATGCCATGAGAAGATGACATCAGTAATGTCAAGCATTTACCAACCGTGGCTGACCCACACACCCAATAATATCACTCAGGCCACATTACATTATTGGAGAAAACAAAGACAAGTACATTTTAATTATTAATACAGAGAAGTTTAATTTTAGGCACTGATAAATTAGAAAAGTACCACATTTCTAGCCAGACTCATTTGATTACCCCTACCAAAGTCTCAGGAATCACTTGTACAACTAAACATTTGAGTTATAAGGAAAGTAGGATTGGATTCTGTGGATGACTAGAGTGATAATTATAGTCAAGGCATTTGCTTCATCTGCGACCCTGAAGGCTGCTAAAGTAATCCTAATGCCTCCCAAAACTCAGTCATGTGTTGTTCTGTTTTACTTCGTGATGAAGCCTCATTTCCTGCAACACTTTCCTTTGTTCGTATTACAAAAAAGGTGTCTGTATCTTTATCTTTATCTTTGTGCACTTTGGCATTTTTGTTGATTCAGGAGCTCTTGGTCGTCGGAGACGTTACCAGGGATCACTATGTGGAAGTGGTTCTTGTCTATCCCTCCTGTAACACTGCTAGTAAAGGCTATATCAGACAAAGAAGTTAAGTGGCTTCCTGGAGCCTCAGCAAAGGTCAGTAACAGGGAAAAATAGAATTCAGAATCTCCTGGGCCTATCCTTACACCACGAGACCACACCTCTTTCTTCTTGCTCCATCAATATGCGACTGTGTTACTTACCCTTTATAGCATGGATGACTTGTGATTTGTCATGCAATGTTTGCATTATGAATTGTCATACGCTGTACTGCCTCATTCTAAAATGATAATGAACATTAAAATAAAAATGCCATGACAGAAAGGGATAAAGGCGCTCTCTGTTGCAATTTTCCAAATTGTTCTTTTGCTGTCATAAAAATATAGAAGTAGAGAAAGAGCTGTTGAAAGGCACAAAGGAAATTAACAGAATGAGCAAGCTCCTCGTCTCTTACCCAATTCAGAATTTTAATAATTTCAACATATCAGAAATGCCTGCAACTCTTTGAAAGCCCCAAAGGATTTGTTTGGGGGTTTGTTTGTTTGTTTGTTTGGAGGGGTTTCGTCTTCAGTTTTAGCTTAACAGAAGATGAGAGTCTATATTTTTCTCTTCCTAGAAAAGGACAAAACTTGTCTAAACAAGAAAAAATATCCAGGTCAATAAAGTGGGAACATGCTGCAGTGTGGAAAAAAAACCAATCAGCTAAGTTTCCAGAGAGGTGAAGAATCAAAGAAGCTTCTTCTTGCCAGGAATGCCAAGGCCCAGAGGAATCTGACTAATCTGAACTGAACAGCAAAGAAGAACTCTTAAAAAGTGTTTTCATAACAGAAAGGACTATTTAGTTATCTGGGCATTAACATTCTCGCACTCTCAAAGAAGCATACATGGGAAATCAAAGGTCCTTGTTTTGTTAACCAAACATCATGGATATCTTTTCTGTGCTCTTATACAAATCTCTTGCAAATAAGCCCAAGTATTTTATTTTCTCCTCTTCTCTGCTGAATTTTGCAATTGTAGAGTTTGACAATCCTACAAAGGGATTAAACCACTTTATTCACCTTGGAGAATGGTTATCAATATAAGTAGTATCCCACTGGGACTGTTCATGTGAAAAACTTCTCATTAATTAAAGGGTATTCACAGTCTGGCTCTGCATAAATAATACTGGACTGAATCCCAGCTCCACTGAAGTCACTGGCAAAAATACAGTGGTTTTCAGCCTGGCTTGGATTTGGTCTGCTCCCCTAACCAAGCCATGCATCATCCTGGCAGGAATCCTGAACCAGATTTTTTATCCCAATTCCAATCACTTTCAGCCAAAAGCACCTCTTTTTTTGCAAGCATTAGATCATCTGCATAGGCATAACAACAGAACCAGGCACATAGGGCAGTTGCAGCATATGGGGTCAGCACTGCTGCCAGTATGATTGTGTACCTGTGCCAGCAGCGGTTCCACCCCTCTCCTCCCAATGCTCCCCACCTCCCTAGTTTGCACCCAAGGCAGCTACCCTTGTCATCCTGCCCTAGTTACGCTAGTCTGGGGCAGGGCTAGAATCCAGAATGACATGGGCAGACTGGAAAAAATTATCTGCGATCAATCAGATGAGATTCAATAGGCAAAGTGTAAGTCCTGCACTTGGGATGGAATATTGCATGCATGAATATAGACTGGCTCGGCTGCAGTACTGCAGAGAAGGATCTAGGGATTACACTAGACCATAAACTGAGTATAAGCCAACAGTTTGCTCTTGTTGCAAAAAAAACCAGCAGTATACTGGGTTATATTACTTGAAAATCAAGGAAAGTGATTCTTCCACTCTGTTCAGCACTGGTGAAGCCTCCCTCACCTGAAGTATTGAGTCCACTTTTGGTCCCCAAGCTTCAAGAATGATGTGAACAGATTGGAAAGATCCCACAACAGAGTGACAAAAATGATTAGGGATCCAGGAAGCAATCAGGCTGAAGGAGCTAGGGTTATTTAGTCTGGACCCGGTGGGGAAGGGAGAGTACGTGCCCCGCCTGAGATTAGCTGCCGCTGCAACAACTTCTGGCTTCTGCGGGCGGTCGCTGCTCACCACCCCACCACCAATGCTGCCCACAAATTGTGCCCCCCCAGTCTTGGGAGGCACCAGTCATTCATGCTGAGGGGGGCTAGATAATAGGCTTCAAATCCCTGAAGGGCAATTAGAGAGAGGGTGGTGATGGGCATTTCTCTGCAGCCATGGGGAAAAGAACTAGGCTTAATGGCCTCGGGGAAAAGACATAGGATTAATGGCCTCAAACTGCAGCATAGGGAATTTAGGTTGGATGTTAGAAGGATCTTTCTGAGAATGAGGGTGGTCAAGCATTGGAACAGGCTACCTACAGAAATTATGGAATCTTCATTCTTGGAAATTGCAAGAACAGGTTGGACAGACACAGGGATAGTTTAGTCAGGAACAAATTCTGCCTCGAGCAGGGAGCTGGCATAGATGATCTTGTGATACTTTCCTATGATCCCGCCCAGGAACAATACAGCCAAACAAAATTTCATCCACTTAAGTTTCAAAGTTAAATTAAATGTATAAACTTTCCCTTCAAAATGTCAAATGTCTTTGTAATGGGTGTGGATTCTTTTGACCTGTTGACTCGCCCATTGCCCTTATTGGACAAGGAGTTTTCTCCTCTTTAAGCCTCACCTGCCACAACTTGATATTATGTAATAAATTGCTCAAAAGGAGTCTGCTACCTTGACCAGGTTGTCTCTTCCTATATTATTACTCAAAATGTCCACTGGGTCAAACTGAGTCTGTCTTGATAGTCCACGTGTCAAAACCCTGGGTTCCTTGGTAGCCTAGTCTTGATTATGAAAGTATTGCTTTATAGCACTAGACCCTCCGCTGACCCTAATCTCCTGGTAAGTGTGGTCTGCTGGGAGCTGCTCCACCCCTACACTCCCACCACTAACCTCCGGTCTGAGCTTCTAGCTCTGCATGCATAACATAACGAACCCTGTGAGACTCCTCTCCGGGAACCACTCTGAACACCATTCACGTAAATCAGCACCTTATGATGTCCCAGCAAAACAACAGTGTTCTGGGATTACAGCTCAGCCCTCAAGCCAGCTCACAAAACAAAAGGTAGGAATTCAAATAGTTCAGAAAGAAAATCAAAGCTGATTCCTCGGCATCAGCTTCTAGTGACCACGCTGACTGCCACCTCCCATCCTCTCACTTCCTTTTCTTTCTCTTTTCAGTTTGGAGCCTCAGCCAATAGTCACTGGCTCTAGCGATACATGTGACAGCTCTGCTTCATTCCTGTGAGTCTTATTCCATCGTGGTGTGTATACTCCTGGTGCTGCCAGATGTTTGGGGTCCCTGCATCTCTAGGAGGCAGATGGTGGTCTCCAGAGCATTCATCAGGGGCTATGACACAGTTAAAGGAAAGGAAAAAGGGGCACAAGTAGAATTACTCCTCCTGTCTCAACCACCCTTCTACAGTCTTTTTATGTAAAGGAGCCAACGAAAAAATAAGGTGATAAATTAATTCCTTGGCCAGATTATTTTTTAAATAAAAGTTATTTCCAGGGAAAAATGTTGAAATGTTTTTATACGAGAAATGAGTGAAAACCAGGTTAGGAGCTAGAGCTGGTTGAATTTATAAAATGGTAACAATTTTCATATTGACGAGCTCTATTAGGAGCAATTTGTAAAGTAGTTTTACTTTAACTTTTTCATTCAATCCAGAAAAACCCCGACTGAGCTATAACAGCAAAGGGATTTAGTGAGCCCCTTGATCAGAAAATTGGGGTTTTAATTCTGTCACCCTAGTTCAGCCAGTACACAAATGTGTCTAGGTTCCATAGATCTTTCTATATTGCAGGACCGAGGCATATTTGAGGAAATGAGCCTTTCAATTTAAGTGACTGACAGATTAACATAATTCTACCTCTGGTAGATTATTTTACAGCGGCTGTTCCAATTAAGAATGTCCATGTCCTCAGTCTTTTTGAGGCATCTGTGCCAACAATTTGCACCATAACACGTTTGAAGACTGATCCTGCTTCCACTAAAATCAATGGGAGTTTGGCTAGTGACTTCAAATCATGAAGAGTAAGGGGCCTAGAAACCAAAACTTTTGTTTTACCTATTGGTCAAACACACATGAATTATATTGGGAGGCAAACAATATATAACTTAGGCAGTACCAAGAAATGATGAAGTTTTCCTCCTACTTCCAGTATCTTTCAGATGTTTGGCAAGAAAATATGTACAGACATATTGCCTTTAAAGGGGCAAATAGAAATAGCAAATCATTCTGTGAAGTTCAAATATTGATCACTAAAAGGAAGTCCACATAAACAAGTGACTGCAAAGAGCAGGCTCTCTTCTACTTTGCTTCAACCTCACCCTCTCTGTTCACAGTTTTGATGTACCTGCCACATCCATCTCCAGAAGATCCTGCTTACTGGAGTAGTTTAAAAAAGCATCAAGCAGTGAAAGGAAGGAAGGCTCAGGAACCAGGGCCAGGTGCCCTGGTTATGACTAGTATTCCAGATGCAGCCACGAGGATTTTTTTTTGCCTTAGGCACCGAGTTTACTTACATACCACACACCCTATTCCCCCAAACCAGACCTCCAAAATAGGAAAGTGGAGAAGCTGATTTTTCTTTACTGGAATAGAAGCATGGAAACACTGTGCTCTACTGGCTGCCAAAATGGTTCCTGCTTCTCTCAGGCCTAGCAAGTAGAAAGGGTGTAGTTTGGTATTAACCCTCCTACAGCTGACAAGGGATTTTCAATAACTATTGGCTGAGCAGTGTAGCATGTGTTTGAAGGAGCAATTGAACTGACTCCGAGCGAGTGAGCTGCTGCATATAGTCTGTAGTATCTAGTGATATAGAAAAAGAACCTCATTCTTTAGAGGCACTTAAATAAAGAACTATTTACAGTAAAAAGTAAGTCTTGCTAATACCCTTACAAGGGTCTGAGGCCTAATCTTGCTGTTGTCCTGCCACACCAGGAAGTTTCCGTTGCCTAACCCAGACTGTCTCCTAGGACGCCTCACTTCCTGAACACTATTTCCAGGAGAACTTAGTCATACTGTTAGCCATGACTCTGCAAAAATCTTTTTTTTAATCTATATTCTGCCTTCCACAAACAAGGTGGATCTCTTAATTGGGATTATGTGATATACAAGGAAATCTTTTTTTTAATCTATATTCTGCCTTCCACAAACAAGGTGGATCTCTTAATTGGGATTATGTGATATATGGTTTGCACAGTATCATCCATGGGGCACAGGACCAGCACCGGGCTCTCGCATCACCCTCAGAGCAGGAAGCAAGAAGTTTCCCAAAGCATCATCATTCACAGAAGGAGAAAAAGAGGTATCTAAACCCATCTCCTTTCCTATCCTTGTGGTCACTGTCTTATGATTCCTCCCAAAGGGCATAGATCCTTTCACAATACTGAACCTCCTATTAGGGACCTGCTGCTTTCTGAGTTCTAGAGTGCTTCAAAGGTTTTGCACAGGGTCCAACAACTTGCTCTTATCGTGTAGAGTGAAAAAAATGGACATGGTCAGTATATTGGAATGACCGTTAGTTGCAGCTGTGCAGCCCACCGGAACCGTCTCTGCAGGAGAGAAATGAAAGCCCATCTCTTCATAGGTCTAGTTTAATAGCACCCCAAAATACTGAGAGAGGGGGAGAAACTGGAGGGAGTTTAGAGAAGAGTAACTGTAAATGAAATACATAACAAAGCCCTCCCTAATGGTGTGCCTATAGCTACAGCAAGTGGTAAGATATTCCGCTTTCTTCTTTGGTAAAGTTAGCTGAAGCTAAGTTTGCATCTCACATTACAGATTATCTCTAAGGAAGCACAAAGAATACCACAAACTGACAATAAAGATGAAATCCCTAAATAGTTTATAGAGCTTCTTCAATTGGGGAGAAGAAAGGAATTTATTAACTTTTTATGTAATTGTGTTCCCTTTCTTGTCCAATTTTGACAAAAAATAGCTGGAATTTCAACCATCTGTAATGATAAATGAATGTTGAGGACAACAGCAATGAACAGCAATTGTTGTGGAAATTTCAAATAATGAGCTTTAGAGATTTTTTTTTCTATAGACAGGCCAAGTTTCCTGGGTGCATGAATCTCTGTGATGAACCCTATGAGGACCAGGAATCAAACAGTGGAAGATGGGAATAGTTTCTGGATGCTAATAGTGTAACAGATGACAAAATGGTATGATCCATTCTGAGCCTTATGGGAAATAAATCTTATTGTCTGTTGCCTATACTCACAACACCAGTGAAACCAAAAGGGAGAGTTATATGAAGATTGTAGCTATTTTATAAGGGCATTTGTTTCCAGAGTTTCTTACCATAGCAGAACATTTGTGGTTCCATAAGCAGAATCAGCTCTCTGATGCAGATGCAGCAGCCACAGGCATTTAATCTAGAACGGTGAATTTGGAGCAGATTTGGATAGTTCTTTGATCATCATTTGATGTGTGATCTGTGGCACCTGAAGGTGTATAGAAATGTTTGCTAAGAGATATTGAACTTACATAATCCTGGGCTGTATTTATTACAGTGTCTATGGAAACTGCCACAAATGAGATGGGAGAAATGGCCCAAGGTAGAAATGATGTATGCCAAATTAATGAACATCAGCCAAAGTTCAAATAGACAAATATATTTTAAATGACTCTGCACTGACCTAGCAGTCTGTAAAACAGATTATTGTCACTTAAAGTGAAGTTGCATTAGAAATGCTGTAAGAAAAGATATATGAAGCATTAGAAAATATAAATGCAAATTTGAAAAGTTCATATAATAAAGACAGTAATTTGGGGTAGGGAACATATGAAAGATCACCTGCCCATGACAGTGCCCATAGAAATGTAGCAACTGTGAATAATATGTTACAAACCCTAGAGAAACTCATCTGTCCTTTAAACACAACTGCAAGTGAATGGGACAAGAATAAAAATGGAACTGGACACAGGCCCTGCAGTTTCAATTATCTCCTAGAAGGATTATGAGCCTCTACATAGAACTTTCTCTTCCACAGTGGCTCTGTCATATTAAATTAGCCTGATGTAATACTGCAAAAGGCATAAGGACATTTGGCCACGCTGGGTGGCAGCAGTGTGTGGGACAGAGTCAGTTGCTGAGCTTCTGAGAGTGCCACCGGCAGCTGGACCAGCAGTGCAGCTGCTGCTGTTTTTGTGCCCCACTCCAGGGTCAGCGTCTGGGGCTGGTGCACTGGTCACCCCCTCACATTTTGTTATGCTACTAGTAGGAGCAGGCACTAACAGTTCTTAGCCACGGAAGTGACTTACCAGAAGTTCTGATAGAGCCTGCCAAAGTTCTCATTAATGATATAGATAAACCAAAAGATATTCAGCTCACTGTGATATCAGAAGAAGGATTACAGCCAGGTTTTCTAAATACCCTGCCAATTCCATATGTTCTGTAGCCAATGAGTGTCATGACTACTGTTGGTGAAGAGATTTAGCAGATGCAAGAACGCTGAGAATGGAAGGCTGTGGATATATTTACACATGTATTTACACAGACCTAAACTTCCCTTTGCTTAAGGTGCAGTAAGGTGATTTAGGCATGCATCTACATATGGACGCAACGCGTTAAGGTGCATTAAATTTCAGCACAAATAGCCAAGTTGCATTAGTGCATGTGCAGACATGCTAATGCACATTAACACGGTGTCCATTGACATACACCACATTAATGCTCATTAGTGCATCTACACATGTCCTATTGCGACTTCACTATTCATGCCTAAATCTGATGCCTTAAATCACCATTTAAGCCTTCAGTCACATAGCCTTAAGTCACACAGCCTAAAGTCACCATTTTTAAGGTTCATTAAGGGTCTGCACATGTAGAAATGTGCCCTTAATGAGCCTTCAAAATGGCAAGTTTATGCTAAGCCTGCTTAAAAGAGGCACTTGTAGACGCACCTGGTCTCACTTGAGCCATATCCCTTTACTTGTGCAGCAATTTGGGATTAACAGACTGATTCAAAGAAAATATCTGTGCTCATATCATAAGAAATGTTGTTGCTTTAGCAAGCAGGCAAAAGTTACAGCAGGGTATGAGTCCTGTAGTATGCAGGACTGTGGGGTCAGGCCAACTCTCAAGATCTTAATATTGCACTGTTAGACAGGAGGATGTGACACAATTGCACACAAACACAAATCAATTGGATCATATACACACACACACATACACTACCAACTCAGGCACATACACATCCAAACTAGCCTAGGCACATGCATACCTATCACCAATTCAACCACATACACCCCAAAAGTTAGACACAAATCAGTTGTCCATACCCGCATACTCAGTACACATACACAGATCACTAATTCATATATCATACACACAATGACATATATATACACCCACACCAGTTCACACATATACAACCCACCTACACATAGCTAAGTTCCTGACTTGGATGGCATGGTATATATGTGTGAGCTTGGGGTACCTGTGATGCTCGGGGGAAGGTTAAGGTGAGAGAGAGAGAGAGTTACAGTGTAGGGAATGAAAGCTGCCAGAACTGAGATTAGAACCAGGGGACTAGAGAGAAGCTGGCTGAGGATCTGAGGCTTGGGGTTACTTAAGGTAGATTGGGGCTGGAAACTGAGACAAACAGCTGAGATATGGGGGAGGGGGGACAGATAAGTGGTAGCAAGGAGGAGACAGCCAGGAATGAGAGAGAGAGAGAGGCAAAAACCTGGGAGCTTGGGGCTGGAAACAGGCTGACAGCTTAGAGACTGGGGAGGCAGATAAATGATGGCAAGGAGGAAACAGTCAGGAAACAAACAAAAACAAACTTAGGGTTTCAAAATAACAGGTTTATTAAACAGACAACACACTACACAGCCCCATGAAGTTACTGGTTCCCACACACACACAAGCACTCACAATGGCAGCAGGAGAAAGAGATTCAGTGGAAGGGCTGGAGTCCAGGTAGGGAAGAGAAGCAGAGTCCAAGTCCTTGGTTGAAGAGGGGGTGGGGGGTGATAGCTACCTATCCAGGCTGGAAAGGGGTCCTTGTCCAGTAGGTGTTGTCCAGAGAGGGGTCACCAGCAGAGCCTCTGGGTGGATAGGTGGTGTGGCATGGTGGTGATCCAGATGGAGAAGGCGTCCCAAAGAGTAAGTCTTCACTACCCCTTTTATGAGGCAGATTACCTCTGATCTCTTAGTGGGAGGGCCTGTCCAGGCAAGGTCAGTCCTGTCCCAGAGGCTTCAGGTGTTCTTACTGAGCATATGCAGCCTGACACAATGGTGGGTTAGCTCATCTTTTGTTTCTTGAATGCTGAGGGTGGCTCCAAGGGCTGAGTCACTGGTCCACCTATTGGTGTTGGTGGTTTGGTCATTCAGAGGGAGCTATTTTTACCTACTGCCATTGTCTCTCAATCACCCTCTTTCATCTCTCAATCACCTTCTTTCATTCCCATTCATTCAAGAACCAAGATACATTGGAGGGGTAGGTGTGAGTCATGAATTACACAACTGGGCCTGGGGACAGGACGGAGACTTGACAAACAAAATGGAAACTTGACATGACTTATGCTAACTTACATATGTAGGCCTAAATCATATAGTACCAGTAAAACAGTAGTATAGAACAGTAAAAATCAATATAAACATAATAATTATACAATATAAAGAAGGAGAAAAAAGAAAACAAATACAACTTGCTCCCAAAATAAAATGCTGAAGCTTATCCTATGTCTTAGCTCACTTATACCTATCTATAGGGAATAGAGAGGGAAAGAGAAAGTCAGAAATGGTTGGGGAGGGAATGCATTTTAAAAAAAAAAGAAAGAAAAACTGGGGGGGTTTCTACACACAGAGCTAATACCCTTAGCAGATTGTTGCAACAGTAATCTATCATTTTGAGTGACATCTGCCTCAGCTTATTAGAAAAGTTGCCTCTCTTATGGTACCTGTTATAATCTTTCAGACAGTTTTATGATGGAACAGCTTGATTACCATTTACTCGTCCTACTTCTACATATTTGCTAATACAACTGTATTTTTGTACCTCCTGTCTACTCTCTGCTCTTGTCCTCTGGACAGTAATCTCTAAGTCTGGAAAGTACCTGCAACACTGCATTACTCTGAATTAAATAAAAATGAGGAACGCATTACTATTTAAATAATACATTCCTAGGGTAAACAGATGCAAGACATTTAACCTACAATGAGTGCTTCTGAGACCAGAACAATATAGACTCATAGCAAATAAAGCCAAAAGTGAATGCTCCGCAGAGGAAATTGTGTACCGTGCACATGGGTTAGATGCTGAAGGCCTCCTTGAGTTGTGGACAGCATAACTGCTGTAGGGAATGACCCCCTTGCACAGATCATTTTCTTTATAAATAGTTGCAATCTTCCTTTGCCAACTGTGCAATATTCCTTTACTCTGTGCATCAGCTACTTAAGAAGGGTAGAAAATGGAAGGAAATAAATCCTTTGCAGAAACACTGAAGAAAGCCAAGGGAGTTTTAATTTAAGATATCTGGAAACCATTTCAAAAGCTTTAAAGGGGTGTAGATACTTAAGTCTCATTGAAATTAGATACTTAAGTCCCATTAAAATCCTAAATGTCTAAATCATTTATGAAAATCAGTGTTAGGTTCCTAAATCAGTTAAATACTTCTGAACGTTTTTACCCTTAGTGTCTAGGCAGTCTGCCATGGGACTTTTGAACCAATCAGCTTTTGATGTTTTGTCTCACACCCTTGGCATTAGCACAGGAGCAGTAATGCCATGTGATGTCCAAGAAGTAGGTTGTTGCCAGTGAAAGCTCATAACTCTCTGAATTATGGGTCTTCTAGCTGTCACCCTGCCCTACCTTTTGCCTGACTTCAGACTAACACAGCTAACCACCTCTATGCCCAAGCAACAGCTGTTGCATTTAGCTCTCCTTTGTTAACACCCACCAAAAGGAAGTAAGAGGTCATCAGTTTAGTGGAGCAATTTAAGAAATGTTCCTAGGTTTTGTGTGGGTGGCTGCTGTTGACAGAACACTGGCCTCTGGCAGATGGCCCCAGAGACCATATCCCAGTTATAGCTGTTGTGTGTTTGCAGCACTGGGCACTGCTCTTTAATGGATACCATTATAAAATAGAATATATAACATGGTATTTCAATGAACTAGGCACTCTTCAGAGTATTCCAGACATATCTGAAGTATTTTATACACCTCATATAAAGCCTTTTTTCCAAGCATCTGCCCTCTGCAGAAAAAGGAGCTAGGAGTGATCCTCTTGTAGTACAAGTAATGAGGCTATGCTGAAATCAAAGCTGAGCATAATCATATTCTCCTTCTTAATGTAGAATCAGGACCTTCTCATTCATGATACTTGCCTAATGTCATGCATTTGAGCAGTCATCCTTAGAAAGCTGCAAGAGCTGGAAGGAGCTACTCTTTAGCTGTTTGAGAGTGACTAAAATGAAAGATTTGGCAAAAAGCTGTGTTTAGTGTAGATGAATGCTGATATCCAAATTGGTCAACAGAGATACAGTATGCCAACTAAAACAGAACGCATTAGGAAAGGCATGTATGGGAGTAGCTGGCAATAAAACGGGTGCGAATACATATGGATTTCATGGGGCCTATTTAGGACTAGATGAAATTTAGTTGTGCTTAATTCCTATTCAAAATGGAGAAGGTATTTTGTATGTCTACAACATCAGCACATCCCATCACCACATACTCTGCACTTTGCAAGGTAGTTAGCATCCTGGTTTTGGTGATTCCAGGTGCTACTGGCCCTACAATATGACATCAGAATTTAGGGAATTACTGGAATAAAATGCAACTACACACATCTAACCTACAGTCCCATATCATCCTTCCTTAGGCATTATCTTGCTCCAAGTTTAAAAAAGAAGAATATAATCTATGAGTTCAGAAAAAGGCATGCAGAAAAAAGAAACTGATGTTCTTTGCCTACAAAGAGGCTCCACCCAGCAGCACAAACCAACTATCATCTGCTTTTCCTCTGAAGCTCTTTAAATGAGACTTGGGAAGGTCAGTTTATGAGAAGCAAATAAAACACACTGCCCGTAGACAAAAATTTCTCTCATGGAGGACAAAGAATGTGCCCTGAGCTGAGTCTGCAGCTCAACAAGGCCATGAAAATTCACCCAAGCAATTAGAAGCAAGTCTTACAGGGCTTTTTTTTCCAAATAAACATTGCTCACTACCACTTCACAGATTAGATCATATAGATTTTACAGCATTTAGCATGCAGCATAGTATTAAAGGTATACCTAGACTGTTGTCTTTTTAAAGGACTATGTACCCTTCATCCTTAGCACTTTAAAAAAGGGGAGAATTTTTTTGTGGAAGAAACTAAGAAGTTAGAATAAATAACAAAGTTATGGTTGCCTTGTAAAGCTAGCAAGTTTAGCATTCTTCAGTGCTAGTATGCAGTTATGTTGGTGTTAGTAATGTGTGTGTGTGTGTGTGTGTGTGTGTGTGTCTACACATGTATGTGTACATGTTCATATGCTCCTCACTGCACCTGCTCTCCTAGTCCAAGAATGCCGTAGCAACGAACAGTGGTGAAGAATGCAAATCTGTCCTGCCTTCTGCCTGACTTCAGACTAACACAGCTACCTACCACTCTTTGCTCAAAGAAGCACAGTCATTTGAATACAAGCTGAACAGAAGCTTGTATTAGAACAAGGAAAGTGGGGCACATCTTTTCTCTCTCGCCCGTGCCGGCAAAGCTGCTGCCTGGAATCTGGGTTCCTGTTTAAGTGATAACAGAGAGATCAGGGCAACAGCATACTTGCATTTCAAAATACCAGCCGGGATTATTAAGATATTACAAAAAACTAGAAACAAATGGAATAGGATGAAATTAATGAGGACAGTTTAGACTGTATCAGAGGCAATTACCTAACAGGGTATTCTTTTATATATACAGTTTCTCAAGCCTAGTGATAGCAAAGATCTGTCTAAGGACTGGACAAAGCACTGGTAAATGTGTTTTAGAGAACAGGCCCACATTCAGCAGAGATGGACAGAGTCAGCCCAGCTCTTGGCCATCTTTGATTTCCATTGTTTAGGTACAGTGTTATTACAGCTTATACCTCCAAGAGACTAATGCAACATGAAGGCTGCCTCTTTGTCCTCCTCTTTCTAGATAGTGCTGAAGTCTTGCAAGACCCTCAGAAAAAGTATGTTCTCTACTCACACCTACTGCACGTGAAACAATTTCTGCTGAGTACAGTTTCCTCAAAGTTCATGTAATTGGGAGCATAGTGATCCTCTGACTGCAAATTGTATTTGCAATGACAGCTTCTACTTCAAATCAGCAGTTTTAGCCTCCTGCTGAAAGCTTCCAACGCATCAAGAAGTAGTATCATTTTTACACAGGTAGTGTTCAATCTCCACATTAAATCTGGTTTCTATCCTGTTTTCTTAGTGGTTAATTCATAGTCTCATAGTTTCTAGGGTCGGTAGGGACCTGAGTAGATCATCTAGTCCAACCCCCTGCCATGGCAGGAAAGAGTACTGGGGTCAAACGACCCCAGCAAGATGTTCATCTAACCTCCTCTTAAAGACCCCCAGGGTAGGAGCCAGCACCACTTCTCTTGGAAGTTGGTTCCAGACCCTAGCCGCCCTGACCGTGAAGTAGCACCTCCTGATATCTAGCCTAAATATACCCTCTGCCAGCTTGTGACCGCTATTCCTGGTCACTCTGGCAGTGCTCGGGGGAACAGGGACTCTCCTGATGTCTGCTGATCCCCGCTGACTAGTTTGTAACAGGCACAAGATCCCCCTCAGCCTTCTCTTGTGGAGACTGAACAGGTTCAGGCCCCGTAGCCTCTCCTCATAGGGCCTGCCCTGCTGTCCCCTGATCATGCGGGTGGCCTCCTCTGGACCTTCTCCATGCTGTCCACATCCCTCTTAAAGTGGGGCGCCCAGAACTGGACGCAGTACTCCAGCTGCGGCCTGACCAGTGCTGCACAGAGGGGGAGGATCACCTCCTTGGACCTGCTCAAGATGCATCCTTGGATGCAGGACAAGGTGCGGTTGGCTTTCCTGACTGCCTCCCCACACTGCCGGCCCATGTTCATCTTGGAGTCAATGATGACTCCCAGATCCTTTTCCGCCTCTGTGCTGACAAGAGGGGAGTTCCCTAACCTGTAGGTATGAGAAGAAGAGGTGAACTAGTTTAACTCATTAAGTACTTCTTTAAACCTGAACTATCATGCATTGCAGCCTTGGGTAGGAGGAAGAATATAAGGGAAAAGCCATATAAGTCATGGCTAACACACTAGCAGATCACATTTTTTAAAGAATTGCTATTTAGGCCAGTGTAGCCTAGGGCACAGAATGCTGGTCTGGGACCCAGCTCTATCCACAGCTGTCACTCACTTGCTGAGTGACCGTAAGCAAGTCTCATACCTCTGTGCTTCTGTTTTCCTCTCTGTTAAAAAAGGGATAATGGTGTTGGCACCCTTTTTAAACTGCTGTGAGATCTACTGATGAACTACTATAGAAAAACTAGGTGGTGTTAGCCACTTACCACGAAGGAAATAAAACTGAGGATGGTCCCAATAAGCTGCTGATCCAATATAAAAATAGAGGCTCAGAACCAAAGTCCCATGCGTGGATCTCCTCACAGACAGTGGAGCACGGCCCCAAAATTCTGGAAAAATCATCATGGTTCATTGCTTTATATAATGCTTAAAATTAGAACCTTAATCTTCACAACAGCAACAAAAAACCAGCTAAGACTTCAATGTGATTCCTTCTCACCAACAGGAGAAAGGGGGAGAATAGTAATTTCAGCCAAGACTAGAACCTAGAATTTGTTATGCTGTGTTCATATGATTTGATGGATGGGAAATTAGTTACAGTATTCCTCCACCCTCCCCATACTTCAATCTGCACTCCCCTTTCCTAAATTCTAGATCTGCCCATGGATTGATCCCTAAAGGGTCCCCCTGATGAAACGTGTTGAATGGCTAAAATTAATTGCATTGGTATTAATAATAATGTGGCTCTAATTAAAACATCCCAGCAGTGCTCAGAGAAACTTAGAAATGCTAATTTCTTTGTTGTTCATTTTAGGGGTTGTTTTCACTTGCACTGTAAGTGAATATTACCTATAAACTAAACACAAGGTGGACAAAGGAGTGGAGCCATCTATGCACAAGCCACATGTAAGCTATTGTCTATCATTCGCGTTCCCGAGTTCTCTTTCACTGCTGTACTGTGTATATTAAATAAAGCAAATTAGCCTTGTGAATCCAGCGCAGAACCCTGCTCCACACCTGCACAGGGAGACAAGCAGGCTGAAAGAGCCCTAGACCCTATTATAGGAAAAGCAGTTGTCGCTGGGTTGCTTCTCCCACTCATATGCAGGTGGGTGGAGAGTAGGAAGACAGAAGTAATGAGTAGTTTGAGCTTTTGCTCAAGTCCCTAGTGGTGCTATCAAGGACATTGGAGCCAGCACAAAGGGGAAAGTAATCAGTGCCAGGAAAAATGCTGGGAGTGCTACTTTCCCTGTGGTGCGAACTGACAAAAGTATGCAGACATGCTAAGAAAATAAGAGCAATACAGCCACATGAGAGCATGAGCACAGCTAGCAATTTTTCTTTTTTAAATGGTACAGTTTCCTTTTGGCTATGAAACAAGTCAAAAAATAGCATATTATTTAAATCATTTATTACATCCATATAATACTTTGCACTTGTGTTCAAGCATTTTGAAATATTCTACAAAAATAAAATAAGGATAATATTTTCAGTTGCTCCTCAGGCACCGCCTATGTAAGCAATACAACACCTGAAAATGAGATGCCGGCTTCAGCAGGATGATTCAAAAACACAAGGTTAGGAAACTAGGCTCCCTCTGTGGTCAATCTGGAGAGAGAAGCGCCTCCAAAGAGTGATTCAGAGAACCCAAGTGAGAAGGTGCCACAGCGGGGGGCTGCAGGAAATGCTGAGGATTCCTGCCCCTCCTCGGAGCACCGGCACGAGGCTCCAAGCTGCCTGCCGGTATCTCAGGCCATGCCCAACCCAGAGCACAGACTCCCCTGAAAGGAGGTGCCTGACATGACAGCTCACTTATGGGCTAAGTACAGACCGTCAAAAAGCCCGAAGCTGAATTAATTCAATCTTTGCAGGTTAGTCTAAGCTGTGTAGAAGCAAGCAAACAGACATTCGCTTTTGATTCCAGAAATGCAGCCACGTGCTTGCAGTGGCCAAACCACAAACCAGGGGCCGCTAGAGCATGGCTCTGCTCACCTGGAGGAGACAGCTTGAGCCAAAGCTAGCCCATCCACCCTGCAAGTGGGGGTTTGATGGTAAAGTGCAAAGCATCCTGGGATGCTGGGGGACTGTGACTTAACTTGAATTTGGATGGGAGCTAAAACAGAAGTTCAAGAAATGAATTTAACTTAAATCAATGAAGTCTGATACTACATCCATCCAGGTTTATCATAAACCAGTTTCAGCCATTCTGAAAGCAGTTTATACTCACTGAATTTCTGTTGTGTTCCAGATTTGAACCAGTTTCCCATCACTTACACTGGTTTATGTGTAATTTCTGTCCCTAGCCATGGAGATGCATCTAACGGTGGTAATGGGTCTGCTGTCCTATTGCTCCATGGCTCCTGCTGCAGTTTCAACAGCAGGAGCAGAGGCACCCTCCACCATAGATGGCAGAAGGCCAGGGATAACAGGGCTTAGCCCCCCGAAACTCAGCTGGCGACAGCAGCTCCAGTACCACCACTGCCACAGCACTGCACCCAGGGCCCCTGATGCATGCTCCTCCACTGCCGCGCACACAGCACCAGGGCACACCAGCCCCAGAATGGCTGTGCGGGAGGGAGGCGCAGGGTCAAGTGGGCATGCCCCACACCACCCAGCCCCCCCAAATAATATTTTCTAGTGCCGCTTATCCCCTCCACTCAGACTATTCCATAACCTGATGGATAGGGCGCACTTTTTTTAGAAGATGGAAGATATGCCTTGGAACCCCCTGAGTATAAAGGACGCTTTGAGTCCAGGTCTCCTACTTCCTGGGTAAGTATACCAAACATTAGGCTATTATATAAAAAGTGGGCACGATCACTGCCCTCAAAGTGTTTTGAATGCAAGTCACCATGGCTACAGTTCTTTGCACTGAAGTGGATGCTGGGTGATCTCAGAGCATGCCTCACAGGTTGGGCCTTGCCAGGTAGCTTATCGCTTAGGTACTCCACTCTGGATTGCCATGGGGCTTACATGGGAGTTAGGCTCCTGCTCAAGCTGGATACTTCTGGGAATGTGTTTAAGTTTAAGGACTTTTGCAATCCAAAATGTACGCACCAAATATGTCCAGACGCCTAAGGGGTTTGTGGCTACTGGAGTGGGGCATTCTGGATGCATTTTGTGTCTTGCCTGCCTAAATTCCTCCTAAATTCCATTTGGGTATCTAGTTTACTAATCTGTATATTTTCTTAAATCACTCAAGAACAGGTAAGTTATATTGTAATTGCTTTTAGATAGCTCAGCTGAGGCACAGGCAGGTTAAATGATTTTTCCAGCATCACTGAGTTAGTGATTTGTTTTGAGGGTTAGGACCCAGGTGTCCCAACTCCTGATTTGGTGGCCTAACCACTAATGACAGGGTGGGGGAACAGTCAAAAAAGAAAGAGCCAAATATTTTAGAACTATTCTGATAGCTTTTGTCAGGCTGATTAATGCTTGCCGGTTGTTTTATTACAGAACATGAATGTCAATGAGATGGTAATTTGACATTTAGTCATAATGAGTACATTAATTTAATTAGGTAAAGATCCCCATTAATTATGTGTTGTAATTTCTATGTTATTTGTTTTCTGAGACCCAGAATTATTAATGGGACTTTCTGCAATACTGTAGATTCAGATCTCTGCGTAGAGACTATATATTCCTAACATTCCCCCTCAAAGATATTTGTCCCCATTGACTACATCACCACTAGCTAAAAAAATGAGAGAATTTTTGTCACCAAATGTGTCTAATGCTAATAAAGGTTTGGTTTTTTTTCATGTTTTGACTGGAGATGAACCCAAGCAAGACACCTGAACAAAACAACCCAACTGGCTCCTACAGAGTGCCTCTAAGGTCTGTTACAGCCACTGAGAACAGAGTAGGCAATGATCTTTAGAGCCATTTCTGTACTGTGAACTGGCTGGAGAGGGCAGAAAACAGCAACAAAAAAACCCTACATACACACCATTATTTTGCTTTTGGTAAAGGTGTTTTTTTCATAACATTTTCTTATCAGCTCCAGTTTGCTTTAATTGATTACACCTACTCTCAGTTTCAGTTGAACTAACTAGAAACAGAAATAGGGGTTTCCAACAATATACCGTATTTTCTCATACTACACACCCACACATAAGATAGGTACCTTGTTTCTGGAAAGCAGAATGTAGAAGAAAAAAAAGAGTTTTCCAGAGTCATGGCTGACTGTGACAAAGCCCTCCCAAAAATGTACGGCATCTTTGTATGTGCTCCAGGGGTGGGGAGGGCTGCTTTAATTATAGCAGCTTCAGTGTATTCAGGATCCCCCTGCTTCAAAATGGCAGTGGGGACACCTTAACTGAAGTTCATTCGATAAGCTTTATTTAAAGTGCCCCTACTGCCATTTTGAAGCATGGGGACACTGAATACACGAGACATTGAGGCTGCTGGAGCATGCTAATTAGCACGCTCCAGCAAACCTGATAAATCAAGTCTGCTCTGACATGCTGCAATTACAGCACATCAGATCAGACATCCTGCACCTCTACAGGTACTTGTACTGTTCATGAAGTGAGGCATCCCAAGAGACAGTCTGGGTGAGGCAGCAGGAACTTGTTGCACAAGGCCAGGTTCCAGACAGGCCAGGACAGTAGCAAGACAGTTATTTCTATACTGTACTTAGTTCTTTATATAAAGTTGCTGTAAATAATAAAGTGTTGCTTCCACACTAAAAGCCTCCTTGGGCATGTCCCCATGAACCAGAACATGCATTTCTCCATATTTGTGCTGCTGCTACTTGTCCCCAGGGAACACCCCTCCATGCGCACTTTGACATGCACCAAGTTGCCCCAGGTGGGGTACAAGAAGCTGGCTCCAGCAGCCTTATCTGGGGTCCTGGGAGCCTCCTGGGGATGCAGTGATGGCGATCTGAGTGCGTGGAGCCCAGCCAGCACCCCAGAGCATGGTTCAAGTCAGCCAATTTCGGGCGGTGCACACTGCCACCATGTTTCCAGTTTCGAGCGGCACACGCTGCCACCATGTACACCAGCCCATTTTTTCGCCCAGTGTCAAAAAACTCCCCTGCATATTACCAATACAGCAAATGCCTGCATGGGCAGCACGTGCAGTTTGCAGCACTGTAGCTGGGTTTGCGGTACCATAAACTGCAGGTGCACACTCATCTGGACACACCCATTGAGTCATAGAGGCCTAAACAAATAGGGCTAGAAGGGACCAAGAGGTTGCCTGCCTGAGACAAGATCATCCCTATCCAAACCATCCTATACAAATCCATAATCCAAACTCTTCATAAAACTACAGCCAACCTTCTCACAACACAAGACATTAACCCTAACCTGACACAGATAAAACAGGGGAACCATAGCAGCCAACATCCTGATTCCATAAAAAATGGTTAATATACACTCATCCCAGGTAGAAGGCCATGCCCCCTGCTACAGAGGACAGCAAAAAAACATAGTCTGTACCAGTCTGACCAATATGAGATACTACAGATTATATGCAGAAGTTCACTCATCCTTAGCCAACTCGGTGGCTCTTCAGCCAAAAGCTACTGCCTCACCAACACCTGTGAGAAAGTGAACATGGGACCTCAGCCCTGCCACTTTCTGCCCCAGGGAGAAGTGGCAGCCATTTCATCAGTGTCTGTTGGGTTCTTTTCTTCCCTGCTTTTATTCCAGTGAAAAAAAACCTGCTTCCCCACCTAAGACACACATCCCAGTTATGGTGGGCTGATTTGGGAATGAAAGGTGTGCATGGTATCCAGGTAAATAGGGTAAACTTTTCCATGACTGTTTGTTCTCTTTAGCTACCTGGTAATTGTGACACTTGCGGCATTTGGATGAAATAGCCGCATTGACATCAAGCAGACATCTTGCATTTACAGCATCCTATTACCTACAACTGAATGCTGTCAGTAAATAAATTGGCATCCTGTTTACCTGATAAACGCAAAAGAGGATGATCATAGTAGGTTACTGGAATATTATGTGAGCATGTGCATAGCCATGATGATGCTCAGTGCTTCGAAGTAGGTCAGATCCTGCACAATCTTACATTTCACCCCTATTACACCCCTATTACACCAAAGTTGAAACCAGTCCTTTTACAGAGGTTTGCCCTTCTAACCAGGTCTGATTTCTTTCTTATGTTTTGGTACACAATACTTCAACTGGGCTGTGATTATGCAGAGACTTGTCACAAATGAAGAGCAAGCTCTGCCTTCAGTTAATGTATTTGTTAACATATAATCACTGTCAATTCCAGCCCCAAGCAGATCAGTACCAATGTGTAAAGCATGCCACACAAAATGATAATACTACGCTAAAGCAACTCAGCAATTCTTGTCCTGAAGATTATTTTGCCTGTGTTCAGCAATCCCACATGCAAGTTGAAATAGTATGATTTATAAATAGATAAGTCAAAGGGGAAATTATCTGACAACAAGGCCTGAATGATGCAAACATAATATGAATCAATGGTATAGATTATTATTCATCATAATTGTCATAGGGACTGGAAATTTCATTAAAAGCTGTTGTCTGGAAAAAAATTAAAATCGGGTACAGGGCATATCACAGCATTGTCTGCTCCAGTGTAAGTGAGCATTCTTAGTTTTGACTAAACCTACTATTTTATACCACATTGTATTATGTTAATTAATAGTATGTTTTGAAAGAATGACTATGATAGCCTGTGTCTCCCAACCTCCTGTAAAATAGATTTTTTTTTCCTACATAACAGAAAAATAGAGGTTACTTTCCTTTGAATGACATACATCAGTTTTTTGGAGTTATATTTTAAGCTATGTACATTAAAGCACATATCAAAATCAAGCAAGCTATTAATTATGACCACACTGTGTTTATCTCACCCTCAGCTGCAGTGTGAGAGAGAGATGCATTCAGTCATAATGTGGATTATAATCTGGCTTCCCCTGCAGAAGCTTCCCCCTAGTAATGCCCTCTGGTCCTCTCTAGTGAGTGTGGCAAACGCCAGTGGCATAACAAAGCAGCAGGGTACAAAGGCAGCTGGATCGTGGGGCAGAGGCAACTTCCAGCTGCTGCCATGGTGCCAGTGCAATTGTGCAGCTGCAGCAGCAGCTGATATTCTTCTGCCCTCTTTCCCAGGCCAACTCGGTGCTTAGGGTAACTACCGTAGTCATCCCACTCCACTTAAGATACTGGGGGACCCACTCTACATCAGCTTCCCAATCCCGTCTAATTTGCTAGCAAGTACATCATTTTGTTTACATAGCTAAAGTTTTATTGCTTGGCTGTTTCCAAAGGTGCAAACACTCCTGGTGTCAAGCACAGTCACTGCACTTAGTTTTAACCATTTTTCCACAGGCCAGGAATCCTCTGCTGAGAACACATTGTTTGGTTGCTGCTTTAACAGGCAAACTAAACTAAAATAAAAAGACTCCTAATGACTAAACAATAACAAAACAAAATAATAAAAAGCTTATGTTTCCTTTATATATTGAATTAGTCTCAACAAAAGATTATACAACCAAGTTTCTGACAGTGATTTGCTAAAGCACCAGAACATGTAATTTATGAAAAGGTATCTAGGCCTCTAAGCTTGTTAAATAATAGTAGGATATGTTTTTCACATCAGCCACTAAACCAGATTCAGCAGCACATGATTGTATTTTTATATCTATAAGCATATTGCACAAATTGTAAAACAACAAAAGTTCCCATTAACTGTCAGTGACAGTCTATTAGAAAGCCATTGTTTGTCATAATTTCCAACCTCATCAGGTCAGCAAAAGTCAGTCACATAGGGCGCCTATACCCATGCAGTGAGGCGTAATTACAGCGCGTTGGACCAGACTCTATTAATCAAGTCTGCTAGATAGTGGTAATTACCATGCTCCAGCAGACTCCAGTATCACATGTATTAGCATCCCCGCGCTGAAAAATGGCTGCAAAGACACTTTAACTAAAGCTCATTTGACGAGCTTTAATTAAAGCACCCCCACCGCCATTTTTCAGAATAGGGACATTGATACATGTGACACTCCAGCCGCTTTGCTGGGCGTCTGTACCAAGACCTGCTTATGTGCCTTCGCAGACTGCCATAGTCTGCACTGTTGCTGGAGAAGCAGATGATTCGCTTGCTGCCATGTATAAAAACAGCTGATGTACTTCCCATCCTATGGTAAAGGCATACATTGTTGATGTCTATGAAATGTGCTTTTTCCTACTCCCTTTCTTTCCTGGCATTTTTTATTTAGCTTTATGTGTTTTCTATTTAACTTTATTCCTTTCAAACTGGTAATTTGTGTGAGAAGGTACCCTTTTATCTGTTCCATTATTGCTCTTTCTGTATCTCTTATATTTCCTTCCTTTTAGCGTTTCTAGTTACCAATTTGCCTACTTGACACATTACAGTCACAGCCTGTGAACTTGAATTCAGTAGAAAAGCAAACACGTTTCTATGGTTGTGAAGAAAATAGAGTATATCCTATAGTGTGCATAGCATCAGGACTGAAAAGGGCTATGCGCTCAAGTGGTTTAGAAGTGATATAAAAATAACCAGTGTTTGTTACAATATAGACAACAAACTGGCACCTGTTTTGTGCTTTACAATTAAGTGACTTATGCACTCATCCAGCATACATATAAGCAGACTACAAGTTATCATTGATATGTCATGTGTAGCCTATTATACTATGATGACTGATTCTGATAATGCTGCTTACATAAAACTGAGCAAATATGTTAATTAGGTAATGTTAATTTACATGCACATTTTTAGCCCTTAACACCACTTAGTACATATTCGTCCAGCTTTAAGTTAGTAAAAATTTAAGCCTAAATTCTAGGCCGGCTAGGTTCACACTGTTACATGACTTCCTTTCCTGGCTCTGTACAGTTATTGGCTATGTAATCTTGAAGGAATCTCCTTATTCCTCATGTCCCTTTTTCTTCTCATACATTCATAGATTCATAGATGTTAGGGGCTGGAAGGGACCTCTCGATCATCAGGTCCAGGTGCTTTTTGAAGATATCCAGAGTAGGTGATTGTACTATCTTTGGGGGAGTCTGTTCCAGACCCTGGACACTCGAGTTGTAAAGAAGTTTTTCCTTATGTCTAAAGTGGTCTCCTAGGCAGTGGTGATGCACAGGGGATGCACAGGGGTGCACATGCACCCCCTGAGAGCACTGGTGCACCTCCTGACAGGCCACACTCCCTGCTTAGGCAACAGACAGGGGGTCAGGTGCCCCTCTTGCAAGCCCCAGCTGAGGAGTGGGAGCGCCGAATGAAGCGCTGCAGCCGCTTCTGGGAGCACCACAGCTGCTTCCGGGAGTGCTGCGGTCACTTCCTGGCCGGTGTGATCAGGTGTGGGGGGAGCTCCTCCCAGCTGATGCGATCAGCCACAGGAGGACCCACCCCCACCTTGGGTAAGATTTGCTACAGTGGGATGCCCGCCCCCAGTCACTGACTGGTTACTGGAGGGGGCACGTACCTCACCTGACTAAGGTGGCACAAGTCGCCCATGCTTCTAGCAATTTATGACCATTAGACCTAGTCTTCCCCTCAGGAGCCCTGGTGAACATATGTTCTCCCAGTCCCTGATGTGGGCCTCTTATATACTTATAGGCTACCACCAAGTCCTCTCTGAGTCCTCTTCTCCAGGCTGAACAGACCCAAGTCTCCCAGTTTCTCATTGTATGACCTACTCTCCATACCTCTAACCATATGCATAGCCCTCCTGTGGACTCTCTCAAGCCTCTCCACATCCTTCCTAAAGTGTTGGTGCCCAGAACTGGATGCAATACACCAGCTCCAGCCTCACCAAGGCTGAGTAAAGTGGGAGGATGACATCCTTAGTCTTGTTTGAGATGTATTGGTAGATGCATGCCAGTGTTTCATCTGCTTTGGCTATGGCATCACATTGGTGGCTCATGTTCATTCTATGGTCTGTTAAGACCCCCGGGTCTCTTTCTGTTTTGGTGCTAGTAAGTGTAGCACTGCCGATCCTATAAGCATGGTGTGGGTTGTTTCTCCCCCAGTGGAACACCTTGCATTGCTCAGTGTTGAACATCATCAAGTTCTGATCCACCCACCTTATGAGCCTGTCCAGGTCAGCCTTTTTCCCCAGCCTATTCTCCAGCATGACCACAGTCCCCCCTAATTTGGTGTCCTCTGCTAACTTTGCCAGTCTGCTTTTAACAACCAAATCCAAATCATTAATAAATATGTTAAGAAGCACTGGTCCAAGTATTGAACCCTGAGAGAGGCCACAGATCACCAAGCACCATGTTGACTCAGTTCCATCTCTATTATTACTCTCTGGATCCTGCCTAACAGCCAGTTTCCCAACCACAGGACCATCAGATTATTGAGGCCGCAGTTCCCCAATTTTACCATGAGCATGTAAAGAGAGACCAAGTCAAAGGCTTTTTTGAAATCTAAGTAAATGATGTCAAACTCATCTCCCTTATCCACGCGATGTGTTACCTAACCATAGAAGGATATGAGGTTGGTTAGGCATGACCTGCCCAGAACAAAGCCATGTTGTCTATCTATTAGAAAGTTGCCTTCCTGTAGCCTATTGCTAATGGACTCTTTGATACATTTTTCCATGCTTTTTCCAGGGATTGAGGTCAAACTGATTGGCCTGTAATTTCCTGGATCCTCCTTCCTTCCTCTTATTTGTCCTGAGTATTTCAGATGTAACTTCTTCAAGGCAGGGCCTGTAATGTTTGCAGAGTGCCTAACACTGTGACACAGCTATCTCACCTTTGTAATACAAATAGATAACAGCATCATTGGCAGATCTAGAATTTTGAAAGTGGGATGCATATGGTGAGATGCATCATTACACATGAAAAAACTTTTTTCCTATGATTAAAATAAACTAGAAACCTTACTAATAAGCGAGGGGCCTAGGGCTGTATTATTTGGTTTAAGATTGAAGAAAAACAATTTTAACTTAATTGGAATGAGTTGCAAACTATCTGCAGGGCTGTCAAATAGGAGCTTCATTACCAGGAGCAAGTAATAGAGCAGGCTTGCAAAACAAAGGACAGCTTGACTGGTGGATCATCAAGACCATTAAAAAGAAGAGAGGGTTGTTAATAGGCCTGTGTGAAGCTTTGGTCGCTGATTTGATTTGCAGTGCCCAATTCGGAGGCTGAATCTCCAAATCCAAATCAAATCAGGAGACCCATTAATCTCTCCGCATCGAATCGGAAGCCACCAATTCGATTCAGAGAGATTCGATGATTTGGCTATAGACACAGCTTTATATGCTTTTTCTACATACCTCAATATACCAGGCGCAGCACATGAATGCTGAGATGCTGGGGCAGATGAAGCATCCCATGGGAGCGTGGGGGGGGCTGGGGAGAGGTTCCCTACACGCTAAGTAGCAGACCCAGAAGTGGACCAGAAGTACTGGGGGGACCCCGCCTTCACCCCCACACCCAGCTCAGTGACTGGTGCATCCTGTGTCTGGGAGGACACCCAGAGTCAGATCACTGAGTTGGGGAGGGTGTGGGGTTGGCGGGGAAGAGGGCCCGTGCACTCAGCAGCAACCCAGATCCACCACTGAGTGCATGGGGGACATGCCCCTGTGCTCACATGGGATGCTCCATCCACCCCAGCATCTCAGCGTTCTGGTACCTCAAGGTATGTAGAAAAAACATATAAAATTGTGTCTATGGCTGAATCCCTGATTCTTCGAATTGGAATTGAATCTTCAGATTCAGCTGAAGCAGATCGGGACAGCGTTCTGAATCAGCTAATTGAATCACTGTCCCCTGAATCAGGCCAAATCCAAATCGAATACTGCCCACTTCACACACCCCTAGTTGTTAACACCTGTGGAATAAAGAGTTTAAAAGGCATCTAGCAGTGGCAGTGAGCCATGAAATAATTGACTCCCTCAGCGTTGCCTGATTAGAAATGCTGCTGCTGCTGCCACTGCCAGGCAACTTTCAACTTTGGGTGGAGCAGGAATCAAGAGGGGGTTCCAGTGCACCCCCTGGATATACCCCTGGATAGCATCATTTCATTCAGTAAATATGTAGGTATTTGGCTGTGACATAGTCAAAAGATTTAGCTTGCCTGCTTAAGGGTGAGATTTTCAAAATTAGGCACATATTAATACTGTTTATGTATTTATGTTTACATAAGTAATGTATGTATAGAAATGATGTCTCATTTATCCACATTAAGTATTTCACATGTAGGTTGACTATATTTTTGTGTAAATACCCAGTTTACATAGATTACTAGGTGTTTAACAGCATAAAATGTGTATGTAAATGAGTATTATACATAATATAATAATATATATTTTATATATATATATAATTTCTCTCACTTGATTTTGCAACATTAACCCTAAATGTTGATAACTTTTATGGACTATTGAGACGATTGTTTGCAAACTTGGTTCATTTTGTAGATGACATTGAGACTTAAAATTCAATCCAAGTCAAATGAATGTATCTATGTATTACCTTGTGTGTTAATTGAATAAACCAACTCCAGTTTGCATATTTTAGTGGATTGTATATCTTAATTGAAGTAGTCACAATATAAAGTTATCATTTTAAATAATATGCATAAGTAGCAGTGCTAAAACTGTGCTTTCAACCTGAATTCTCTAATTCTTGATTTCTGAATTTCCAAATAATTGTTTTCCCTGTTGGATAAGTGCTTTTACATTAACACATTTTCTCATGAGGTTGGATGTGCAAGCAGTTTAAATGGAGTATTTGACAGCTAAATGATTTTTTAAATGAGTATTCTAGCCTGTAATGATAAAAAATGGAATGTCTTTTTTATCAATAAATATAGCACAGTCAAAAATCCATTTCAGAAACTCAGCTTTCTAAATGCTAGGTGTTATCAAAAACACATTCTATGGTTTTTCTGGGTATGTCTGACACCACACTATGGTTTAATATTACTTTGTGCCAGAGGGTAACTCAATAGTAGAAAAACCTGTTTGTTTGGAAACAACTGGCTTTTATTTTGCAACTATGTATTAGTACATGTATAGTACAATTTGTTTTTCAAGCCAATTTACAGCTTTCTTTCTTGCATCCTAAGGAGTATGATTGTACTGTGTTAGGATTTCAATGGGATTATTCCCATTAGAATAATTCACATTCAGACTTTACATGCTACAGTTGTTCCATATCACTGTGAGCATCATGATACCATGGAAGTGTCATGCAGTCTGAGCAGCTGTCACAAAACAAAATCTTTATTTCATTAATATTTGATGCATAGTTTTGTTTTGGGTTGTTTTCTTTCTTCTGTACTGGAGAAATCAAGGGAGTAAAAGGAACTTAAATCATTTAAATCCACATTTGCCTGTCACGAGAGACTATAAACACCATTTTTCTTCGTTCATATAAAGTATGAAGTCATTGACAGCCACTACATTAGGCAACAGGAACACGCTGTGCTTTGCAAGTTATGTTGAAAAAATATATAAACACGTTTGTATTTTCCAGCTTAACCATTACTCCTGTGTTGATCTGACAACAGCTTGAATGTAAGGGAGGAAACAGCTGCACAGGAATTAAGCAATGACATTTGTCATGATAGTTGTAATTTTCAACTTAGTCCATTGAGCTGATTATGTCATCAGCTGCAGTGTGGTTTGTCTCTATCACTCTTCCCTCTCAAGCCATTAGCTGGGGTTTTTTTTCCAGAACTGCAGCACAATAGATCAGTCTTACATCTATTTAAGCTTCAACCACTCACTCTTTCATCATTTTATACTCCCAATATTTACACTCAGGAGGAGCTCTGTGTCGGCAGAGATCCAGGTATAGAGCTGGGGCCTTAGAGGCTCTCGGCATTTTCCAAATAACTGGACGCAGGTGCAGAGCTGTCTCTTCCTGCCTAAGCAAAAGATCAAAGGAAATGACAGTTACTGTCTTCAATAAAGGTCTGGTCCTTTGTTTCCCTTGGTTTCTAGTGAACACCAGTAATAGCCTTCCAGTCTCTAACACACTATGCACCTAAAGTTAAATCCTGTTCTTAAATGGGCTAAGCACTGAGGAGGTCCCTGGTGGTTACAGAGGGACAAGATGGGATTCATCCCAAAGCTTAGCCTCCCTGGTGATGGGAACAGATGGACTCTAAAGAGTGTCAGTGAACAAAGCTACTTCTTGACACTTGGCTAGGATAGTTTAGTCAGGGATGATCCTGCCTTGAGCAAGGGGCTGGACTACATGACTGTTTAAGGTCTCTTCCATCCGACTTCCCTATGATCCTGTGATTCCTAGAACTGTATAATCAGGGCTGCAGTGTACCCCCATTGCTCTATGATCAGTGCCCCCACCCCTTCAGCTATGGGTACTCCTTGGATAAAGGGAGTCTGTCCCAGGCAAAGAAGTAATGAGGGGTACTCACCAGCAGCAGGAGATGCAGCACAGCAGGGGTGGAAGGAACAGCCCGCATGGCTTGTCAGCCACCTCTTCATTCAATTAAGGCCAGCTGGTGACGTCAGCTTCAGACGCCGGCCGGCGGAAATAAAAATGGTGGCTGATGCTTTGGAGAGGAGAACAGAGAGCAGCACCAGAGGGGAGCTGCAGCTGCCGCAGGGAGAGGAAAGAATCCTCCCCACAGGACCCACGGAGCCCAACAAGCTAGGAGCAGATGCTGGTAGTGAGGGCAGAGCACCCCGACAGGAGCACACATGGGATGGCAAGAGAGAAGCAGGTATGCCAGCCACAGGGATGGAACCAGAATTGCACCTGGAGTCCGAGCAGACCCCAAGTGGGAGTATTGGGACAACCAGGGTGAGGAGGAAGCCACGCCAGAGGGCAAAGACCACAGGAGAGCCCCAAGGGGTTTACAATTGGGGCAAGTATTACCACCAGTCCCAGCCAGGTTGACAAGAGAACAGGAGTGAATCCCGGAGGTGACAGGCCAGGAGTAAAGCGCCCCCCCAGCTAGAGCCAGGGGAAGGATAGTAAGGGGGCAGAGTGCAGCCATGTCAGGAAGTGGCTCATTATTCTGTGTTTTGTTAATAAGTTTTATTTAGTTGCCCAATGCGAAGGGGAGAGTGGAAAGTGCAGGCATCCCTGAGGAACGGGGCTGAGGAGGAGGCTCAGATTGTTTTTTTTTGTGTTTCCCCATAAGAAGGGGTGGAGGCAAGGAGGGTCAAGGGGGCAGGCCCACATGGGCGAACTTGGCCATAGGCCATGGGCATCTAGAGGCCAAGCTGTGAGGCGTTATCCTACCAGAGGGGACAAGGCCAGCAGAAGAACAATGCACCCAAAGAGGTGTGAGGCTGGGGTGTAGGGGTGGTGGAGCCCCGTGCATGACCGCCAGGTGAACCACGGGCCACCAAGTACACTCGACAACCAATCCCACCTACTGAGGAACAACAAGTCATGGCAGGTGAGAACGGGGGAGGTGACTCGAGGGGGAGACATCTGCTCGGTCTGCAACACGAGTCGTAAGGCGCCCTACGTCTACCACCAGAGTGAAGGTCGCACAAGAAAGACTATTCGAGGCCTGGTGGCCATAGAGTCTCTTAGTAGTATACAAGACTTGGTTCACCCTCAGCGGCCTTACCACAAATGGGATATGGGCTCCTTCTCCGTCCTCATCACACAAATGAGAAGTGAATCTGTTCCACTATATTCTGGCACTTTCCTGGTCTTTCGGGATTTACTTTTGCTACAGTAGTAGATAAACAGAACAGCTTCACTGGACTGGAATATCATATGTAGATAGAAATTTATTGAGGTAATTTTTCTCTTTGTTTTTTAATAGCTTGCTTATGAAGCAGACTGCAAGCACTTTAATCCATTTCTCATTTGACTCCGTGAGGAGTAAATGGAATTTTTAATAAACAAGGCATTGTAAATTTCTGTATGTTAATTACACCAGCTGGATTACTGTGCTTCTGTTGTGGTTAGGCCATTAATAAATAGGAGTCCCAAATAATGTCGTCAAACAATCCTAGTAAAGTGCTTGGAAATTTCAGATGATAAGGAGCAAATGCAGCATTAAACACCTCTTAACCACAAAAAAGGCTTCAGCAATATCATTGAATACACTATTGTGGATTATTCTAGTTAATACATATTTTTGTCTGAGAGGAGATAAAGGTGTGTTTCGGAGGCATATTGGCAGACAGGGGTAGGTTTGGGCTCAGCTCATTCATATGCTGCTGTTCTTGCCTTTTGATATCTTTTTTGATGTCTTTCTCCAGTAGACAGTTGCTGAGCACATGCTTCAGAATTCAGAGGCTGCAAAATGCCAGTCATTGCTCTAAGGCACCCAGACATAATGATGTGGCCAGGCCCCCAAGGGAGTTGCCACACATAGGGATAACAATGACTTCCACTTACCATTGTGCTACTAGTGCAATTGTGTGTCTGCAACAGCAGCCATATTTTCCCACCAGCCCTCCCCACAACAGGTCAATGCCCAAGGTAGCTGCCTCTGTCACCCACCCTAGTTGTGCCAGTAAAAGCATCTCTACACTCTGAGATCCAGGTTGGAACCACTAAAGGATTCAAAGTTCCAGTTGCTTCCTAATAATGAGATAGTAAAACCTAAACAATGTGTTTCCTCATGAGAAACTTTCAATACCCCTTGTAATAAATTTATTAAATTGGTCAGAGACTAGTGGAGACTATTGATGGTAAAATCATTATGCTTGAGGGTATTACACAGGACTTCCAGGTTAATGACTTCCAGTGGAATTACCAAAACTTGATGTCAAGAGCAAGCTGGAAAAACACAGAGAATAAATGGGCCAAGTATGTGAGCTTGATGAGTGTTACAGAATCTGCTAATGTGGGGGAATGTGTCATTAAATGGTTTCCTTAGGGTCGGAAAGAATTTAATTTTTCTGATACTGCTTACCTAGCATCAATGAGAACCCCATTCTTGAAAGAAATTGTATGAAACAGGGCAATGTGGAAAATGCCCATGGTGTATTTTAATTTAAATCTGCTTAATACAATCCTCCAGGGTGGGAGAAGACAACTAGCAGAAGCAGATATTTTGTACAAACAAAAAAGCCCAAGCATTTTCTGATTATATTTCCAGGTGGCTTCAGTGTCAGGACTTTTCTTTTGAACATTATACAAATACATGGAAATCATAGTTTGGAGACCAATGCCTTACATTTCCTTGTACCTGTACCACCTATGATATCCCATAGTCATTGGGTCTCAAGCAATGCCCTCACCAGTCTATTACTGGCAGTGTCATAAGGCTAAACGAAACCTGAACCCAATGCACCCGAACACAACTGAATACAAACCAAAGAACCCCTACCACAAAAGCACTATCTGGATCTTTCAGGGAAAACTTAGAACAGTGAGTCCTAGAAAAGTTGTGAAATCTCCATCACTGGAGCTGTTCAAGAAGAGGTTGGACAGCCACTGATTGGGGGGGTGATGTAGGTGTAGCAAAGGCTTTGTTCTACTGTCGGGGAATTTTTTTAAGCCTTCCTTAAAGGCACTGGGTGTTTGTTGCAGCCAAAGCTGGGGAGTTTGACTGGAGCATGCCAATGCTCCTACTGGGACTGAAAAGGTTCTTGCGAGGAACCTGGGAGGGAGGCTCCTGGCTAAAGGGTCTTGTCCCTCCACTCAGGATCAAACTCCATGGTCAGATTGGGATGGACTGTGGGGTTTTTTGCCTTCCTCTATAGCAGAGGTCTCTTCCAGCCCTACTTCTGTATGATTTTATGATTCTTGGTCTTTTATGCCATGAGCCAATGCTACAAAAGAACACTTTCATGGTCTGTTTTCCACCTAGCCATAAAGAAAGAGAGAGTGCTGTTGACAAGCTGAGTCCTTATAGCAACACCTCTGAGAGTCATGACACCCATGTTGAGAAAACCCACATCCTATGCAATTATGGTAAATGCACTTTCTCTTCTGGTTGAGGCAAAGGTTTATTAGCAGGGATCTACCTAAGTCACAGTGAGCAAAAGGAATTTTTTTCAGGCTCCTCTCAATGCTGGAGCAGGCCTCTTCTCCATGAGCCTGCCCCTCACCCCAGTAAGCTGAAGGCCCCCCCATGGCCCCACCCCATCTGCTGATTGGCTGAGAGGACTGTCTGTTGTGCGCCTCTCCTCCCCTCCCCCCCTGGGTGGGCCACAGCAGCCATATGGACCTCTGGCTCCCATTGGAGTGCCAGCATTTTATTTTTAGTAAGTTTTTAAATTTTATTTTGCAGATTGCATGGACAATGCCCATATTCATAAAATCCAAGAAATCACAAGTTAAGTAGATCCTTACTTATCAGTGCTTCCTAAATAAAAACCTTGCAGTGTGTTACATTCAATAAAAATAGGCACCATGGATAGATACAGACATTCAAAAACCCTGAGGCAGAATCCAAGTTACATAGTTTTCTGTAAGCAGCACAGCAACAGTAGCAAACAGAACACATATTCACTAGGCCTGTGTGAAGCAGCTGGTATTCGCTTTGGATTTGGCCGATTTGGGGGACAGTGATTCAATTCAGTGATTCAGCAATTCAGCATCCCAAATCAATTCGGCTTCATCTGATTCAGAGATTTTGGCCAAATCTCTGAATCACACAGGCCCCATCTCCTGCCTGCTCTCAATGGCTGCCCAGCCTGCCCCATCTCTCTGGGGGGGAAAAAGCCCCCAGTCACTGACTGCTGCCCAGCCAGGGGGCAATCCCCACTCTCCCTACTGCCCCACACTGCATGGGGGGCTCTGCATGAGCCTCTTGACCCCACACACTCTCACAGCACCACCCCCCCCATGGCTGCTTCACCTGCCCCAGCTCTGGGTCTTTAAAAAAAGCCAAAAACCAAAAAAGCCCCAACTCACCAGCTGCTGTCCAGCAGGGGGGCAATCTCCACTCCCCCATGCCATGTGGGGGGCTCTGCATGAGTTCCCAGAAGCCCCGAGGCTGCTGCAGGAGCCAGTGAGTCTGGGGGGGTGTTGTTTTTTTTCCTTAAGGGGCTGGAAACTGATGTGGGAGAGGCATCCATTGGGGAGCTCATGGAAGACCCCCCACACAGCATGGGGCAGTGGGGGGCAGTGGGAATGACCCCCTCACCCCTGCTGAGCAGCAGCGGGTGAGTAGGGGCTTTTTTTTTTTAAAGGGCTGGGAGCTGGAGTGGGCAGGGTAGCCATGGGGGTGCTAGGAGAGTGGGCAGGGGGTGGGGTCTGGTGGGGTCTCCTTCCCCCTGCTCCAGCCCCCTCTCCCCCGGCCCCTACTTACCAGCTTGGAGTCCAGGTCCAGCTCCCTGCTGCAGCAGGCAGGGACTGCCCGAATCACCAAAGCTCTCCAAATATTTTCCAAATCAATTCAGAGAGGTTTGAATTGATTCAGACCTTTTAATTGGTCCCCTGTTTCTATTTGGTTTTGGAGATTCGGCCACCGAATCAGACTGAATCTCCTCCAAATCAAATCAGCACCCAAAGCTTCACACAGCCCTAATATTCACCCTTTGCTGGGGGAAGGGAGCAAATCTTGGACCAGGTTCACCAGTTTGGTGAGTGCCAAACTCCTGTGCTGTTTTGGGTATAGACAGGTTTCCAATCACGTATACCAGTAAAAGTGTAATGTCTATACCTGGCCCATATACAAACTGTGGGAGATCACTGCATTTGACTTAAACCCTGGCCCTGGCAGGGTTCTTTTCAGATTTCCCCTCCTGTAATTTTTCCTTGGGAAATAAAGAATTTCTGTATATAAATACTGCTGCTTTCTGCAAAGTCATCTATCAAATCTCTTTGTCCTGAGCCATGACTTAAATCTGGAAAGTGTTTAAAAGCTAATGATATAGACTGAGAGTTTCATTTTAGATTTTAAGTTAGCAGCTACTCTGAACTGCCCCACTTCAGTGGCTTTTAACTCTTTTTGTGAAATCAAAAGTTAGGAGTGACATTAGTTATCTAGATCCATTGAAAATGTTGATCCTCAAGGGTCCAGTTCCACCATCAGTAATTTAATATGCAACAAAATACAGAATAAGACCTGTTGAATGTTTGTTACTGGAATCTGACGTGACTTTTAGATGCCATGTTTGCAGAGATGGCAGTTAGGAAAAACAGCAATTTAACTGGAAACCTAGCAATTGTGATATAAACTCACTAAGACAGCATAAACATGGAACCCAACACTACTATTTCCTGGTCGCTTTTCAGAGATAAAACCATACTTTAGGAAGTTTTGTTTTTTGCATTGAAAAAAGTTATAAATTAAAAAAAATGTTCTGTTTTTTAAAAAAGCAAACAAGCAAATTCAGGAAAGCATGTAAGTATGAACAACATGTGATCCTCAGGCTTTGAAAAACAAACTATTCAAAACCTCAGACTGTCCCTTTTTTGGAAGTGTGTGCTTTTAAAGAGCAGCTAATTACATTCTTATCTCAGGGTGGATTTCTGCCCGACATCCTTATGGCAATTCCTGTAAAGGTGTAAACCTCTTTGCAGATCAAGATGAGAATTCAGCTGGTCATTTATGCAGGTACAGTACAGTGTGTGCTGTTTAAACTTCCCTGTGCTTTTAGTTGCTAACTTTTTCATGTTTGGCATCCACTGGCTTCCTAGTTCAAAATAGAATATGCATATTGAAGAAGAATGTGCATATGGAAATGAGAACAAAATAGGCCATTTGTAGGCAAGGCAGCGCTTTCATTCTTTTTAGAATTGTTTTTAGAATGGCTTTGTTCTATATATATATAAGTTCCAGAAAGGGACTTTACATTGTGTTTGTACAGCACCAAGTACATGGGTAGGTCTGGTCTATAACTAGGAGTCCTATGTGCATGCCATATCTACACAAATACCACTTGCAGTAGTAAGTGGCAGTACAGCAGCAGGCACCAGCAGATCAACCTTGTATACATCACTGCAACTATTCACATGTCAAAACTAGGAATCAGGTTATTTCCTACACATACAAACATGTCACAATAGCTAGGAATTACATGAAAAAATATCATTTAAATATGATTTCCTTTGCACAAGAGTTCCTTTACTCTCCTCCTCTGGCATGGTGCTTTCTAAAATGAGCAGCTATGCTTTTTTTAAAACCAACTCTATTTGTATGCAATTGGTTCCTGGATCCTGTGGTGCTAGTTACCACATGTGAAATGTTTCCATTGTCCCTAGCAATTACAGGAGTCAAATGCCAAGCAGTGGAAGATATTTTCTACTGTCCCAACATCTGGCTCCCTGGCAGATTTCTCAGTCACTTCTGTTGTTGACCATGGAGCTACTTCTCTTCCTGTTATGTGTTTAAGCTGCTGGTGTTAGTTTGTCCCCTGAATACTATTTTCCTTTCTCCCACCTTTTAACTGCTTTGAACATTTTTCCATCTATTAATACAGCCTTGCATAATTTCCACATGAGTTCGCTATACAAAACTACTCTGTGTATCCTCATTTATCACTGTGTTTCTCATTTATTAATATGGCTGTGGATAAATTCAGCAAGTTCATCCACAGACACATTTATGATATAACTAAGCATTTCCCCATGTCTTTATGCCATACGTTTTTTGCATCAATTTGTTTGTTCTAAAAGCAGTCATATCTTTTATTAGTTCTGATTTACTAGAGATCAGGGATGTGCTCCCTGGAAAGAAACAAGCTTGCAATCCTAAATTACTTCTCTTGTAAATGATTTAGGTAGAGTGTTGTATATTAGGAAACGTAATAACTTGATTTGTTCTAATTACTGGTGGAACAATAGGTTGCTCTTCAATAAAAAGATTATTTAAGAGCAGAACAGAGCCATTTATTATTGTGCAATGCACTGCTTACTCAGACAGTGGAGAGAGGATCAAATTTATCACTGGCATAAAACTAATATCGGAGCTTTCTCAAGCAATTAAAGGTAGGAACAGGCCCTTCATGTGCACTCTACCCCATTCCTAATAAGGGCAAGTTCTCAGCTGCTGTAAATCAGCATAGCTCCACTTTGTCAATAGTGGCAGCTCGGTTGATGTCAGTGGAACCCTCAGGCTTTCCAAGTTATTGAGAAATAATTGTAGACAAACCTGCAAGAAAGGGATTGCTCTATAGAGAGAAATGTTGAACACAGAAATACCCTTTCCAACAGCATTAAACTCCTCTCTTTCATGTCCCTGTGACAAGGTATTTAGGCATAATTTGCAGATTTTGTTGGAATCTGACAGGCCATGCTGTGAGCATGTCTGATATGGCCTCAAACTTGCAACCTCTGGGCTGTCAACCATGCACCTCAGTGTCCCTCCAGCACCCATTAAAATCCTGATACAAGGCAAACAGAAGTTCAAAGGCTGACACTTTTTTTTTCTTAAAATAAAGCTGCCCCTCTTTCTGCCAAGCTCAGCATTCTGAGTTCACACAGAGACACATTTCTCGCTGGTGGCTGATTAAAATGGACACTTCTGCGCCTCTGCGACTGGCAGCTGAAAAGCAATATTTCTCATGACACCAGCAATATGGGAGCCCACTGGAGTGCTGTTAGACAATTGCTGGCCAGACCGACTTATGGGTGGGAGGAAATGTCCCTCTGCTGCATAATAGTTCTATAAATACCTACCTGCACATTTTCACAAATGATGGGCTGGCTGTTTCAAGCAGTATTAAAGCAAGAGAGAAAGGGCTCTATTGGGACCAAAGTTGTATACCCTGCTGTAGAGGTGCACGCACTGGCCTATACCTCATGAGAACTGGAAAGTTATCTCACGGTTTGTTCACATTGGGCCTAGTCAAAGCCCACTGAAATTAGCAGGAGGCTTTTTAATGGACTTCAAATAAGACTTGCTCTAAGATGGATTTAAGAGGGCATAGAAGGGTTGGAGCTTCAAAACCCTCCGTACAGAGGCTCCATGGGGAAACATGTCTTCATCCCCATTGGTCCTCTTCTATGTCTAATCTCCTTGAGGAGCTATAAATCGAATCATAGAATCACAGAAATTACGGGCTGAAGGGATCTTGAAAGATCAAGTCCACACCCCATCTCTGGGCAGCAGTACTGCTGAGATCAAATGATCCCAGTGAGGTGTCTGTCCAGTCTCCTCTTGAAGACCTCCAAGGTTGGGGACCGCACCACCTCCTTGGGAAGCCTATTCCAGACTCTGGGCACCCTTACCATAAAGAAGTTCTTCTTTGCATCCAACCTGAAACCATCCTCTAACACTTTATGACCACTGCTCCTTGTCCTCTACTGGTGTGCCCTAGTAAACAGTTTTTCTCCCAGCTCCCAATATTCACCCCTTACATACTTACAGATGGCCACCAGATCCCCCTCAGTCTTCTCTTCCCCAAGCTGAACAGTCCCAGATCCCTTAGTCTATAATGCTCTTTAGTCTCTGAATTTCCCATTCGTAGGGGGAATTAAAAATCATGGAGACCTGTAATTGCTTCTTCTGTCAGTACTAATTAACATGCAGATTCCCCAAGGGAACTCATAAAGAATAATCTCAGGGGATGCTCAGAAGTTGGCAGGCTGCTAAATCAGCTCAGTCCCAGAATAGTCAACGGCAAGTAAAGCTTATTCCAAACTATTCCACAATGTGCCACAGTAATATTTCCTCTAGGCATGAGAGGATAGTTCAGTTTTCATGTTCATTCATTCTCTCTGCTGAGATTACCAGTAACACTGCCTGATAGTGCAAATTTGGATGGGGGTTTTAATGATGTGCACAACTGTCCACTAAGTACTTGCATGAGATTATCAGTTCATTCCACTAAACAGCCATTAGGTGACAAATATTTTGCTCAGACTCAACCTGATTTGAACTAGTGACCTAAAATATATAAGACTCAATAATTCATAAACCATTCCCCAAGCTATCAGAACACCATAAATCAGAGTTGGTCTTGAGCTGTACAAGCATACAAAACTGCCCAACATCACAATTTTTTTTCTATTACTATAACTTTAGAAGATTTTTCCTTACCTTTTGTGGCTGAGTTCTTAAAAAGCCCAGAAAATTAAGGCTTTGCTTTAAACTAGAGTGTCGCCATTGACTTAACTATAGAGAAGTGGAATACATAGTATCCCAGACTTTCTTTGTCAAGAAATTGTTTTTGAAAGATGTAATTGCCAACTGATAGCATTTATGCATCCCCTTTCCACAGTTACAAACTATCAGTTTCAGCCTTGTGTAGAGACCATTCATGCCATCAGTCACATCATTTGGAGTGAGAAATATATAAAGATTCTGCTCAATGGCAATTACAGTTATAAAGACCAATAAAGGAATCATTTACAGTGCTGCCAGCCCAAGGATTACAGCTTTGATGTGTGGCTGCAGTGACCTGAGGGCATTAGAAACGATATCCCTCTCAGCAGAGTAGATTGAAAAGTATTGATGAGAGAGTCAAGATCAGAAAACAGCAGCTTGCTAAGACATTGCCCTGCCTCTTCCCATTTACCACTGCATTAATCTCTCCTTGATCTATTAAATACCATTTTCTTGCACATTTGTTTTAGAGACAGCTGGGGAATTAGTAGGCACCTACTTCGCCATAGCAGCAGGCACCCAACGAGGCTTTAGCACAAAAGAGGGCTTTAAAAGAAATACCTGGAGCCATGAACCTAAAGGGAAAAAAAGAGATAAATTGCATCAAGTGGCAATGCATCAATGTACGAACTTTCCAGGAAGGCATGACTGATTGATTTAGTCTTTCTTCCATGCTGGTATTGACACTGAGGGCTTTTTCTGAAAGCTGAAAATATGTTCTTTTGGCTAAATTACATCCCAGGGCCATGCTCTATCAGGAAGAACATTTTTACTGTACATTAATGTTAAAGATACTATGCCTTTCTGAGTGTTTAGCATTCACAGGCTAAGCTGGGCATTGTCTGGTGTTCTGACTTCCCAAACTATAGCATCCCTGACAGTAATAATGTGATGGGAGAAACGTTATTGTGAGCCAGTTTGAAACATGGTCAGTGGTGCTTTAGTGAGAACTAAAACACAAAGGCATATTTTTGCTGGGAATAAAGCCCTAGCTGATATTCAATGTGTAGGCCTCTGTGTACAGGAATTAACATTAAGGTCATACAATGGCCTTTCGGAAGAGCCTTACTTACTCCCTCTATAGCAGAGTGCAAAGCCACCTATGTAACTTATTAGTCTGCCTTATTCTGAACTACTAAAACATGCACCTGAACATATAGTAGGGGGAAGCCAAAAAGCTGTCTAATAATGCAGAACGGGCCAAGCCAAACCTCCACAGAGACTGCTCGATGGCCAAGTTCCTTAGGCTGAGGAGAAGCTGAATTACTTGATGTGTGCCTACTGCTACTGTAGCTGTTTGTGGTCATGTATGGATTATGCATGACTCTATTGCTCACATTCGTAGCAAACTGCAGCCTGAAAAGGGGTTTTCTCTGTAAGATTTTGCTTTAATCTCTATTGGAACTGCTTAAATTAATGTTGCAAAAATTGTAGCCTGCTACATATGTGAGTCCTGAGCAATACATCATTTAGGTATTCAACATTAAAGGCTAGATCATGCCATTTTAGGCACAGAGCTGTGTGAAGGATGACATGAGGCCACACCACCTAAAAGGAGCTCATTGCCCTTGCCCACAGGTGCAAAAATCAAGGACAATCTTGCCCTAAAAATCCCCTTTTATATTCCAGCACTGCTACTTAATGTAGCATGTAAACCCCTTGAACTTGATTTACTTTGGTAACATTTTCCAAACAATTTCAAAATCGTCCTCACCCTGTGACATACTCTAATATGAATAGTCTGTGTGTAAAATACGGGAAGGGATGTTGCCTGTGTAATGATATTCAACTTTTATTTACTGTATCACATACTCAATCTTTTATTAGTGTTGATTTAGTTTAGTATTAATTAATTAGCATTGCCAATTAATCTTCGGTGCTTGGTCCAGTACTTTTCAACATAGTTTCATAGCTAGGGTCAGGAGTTACCTGATCAGATCATCTAGCCTGACCCCCTGCCACAGGCAGGAATGAATGCTGGGTTCACAAGACCCCAGACAGGTGATCATCTAACCTCTCTTTGAATTTGCCCAAGGTAGGGTTGAGGACCACCTCCCCAGGAAGTTGGTTCCAGATTCTGGCCACACTAATGCAAAAAATTGCCTTCTGATCTCTAACCTAAACCTATTCTCCATCAGCTTATTACCATTGTTCCTCGTCACCCCAGGTGGTGCTGGGGAGAAAAGAGCTCTACCTATTTGCTGATGATCTCCCCTGATGAGTTTGTAGGCAGCCAGCAGGTCCCCCCTCAGCCTCCTGTTGCCGAGGCTGAACAGGTTCAGGTCCCTCAGTCTCTCCTCATAGGGCCTGTCCTGCTGCCCTCTCACCAAGTGGGTGGCCCTCCTCTGAACCCTCTCTAGGCAGGCCATATCCCTCTTGAAGTATGGCACCCAGTAGTGGATGCAGTACTCCAACTGCGACCTGACCAAAGTCGCATAGAGGGGGAGGATCACCTCTCTGGACTGGCTTGAGATGCATCTTTGGATGCACAAGGCGCGGTTGGCTTTGCTGGCTG
>NW_017728951.1:9122552-9146502 GCF_001723895.1 Crocodylus porosus | reverse complement strand
AGGACCAAGCCCTGGGGTACCCCACTGCTCACATCTCGCCAGGTTGAGTACGACCTGTCCACCACTACTCTCTGGGTGTGCCCCATCAGCCAATTTTTTACCCATCCAACTGTGTAGGCATCAATGCCATAGTCGTCTAATTTATTGATGAGGATGAGGTGAGACAGTATCAAAGGCCTTTTTAAAGTCTAGAAAGACTACATCCGTGGCGACACCATCATCCAAGGATTTAGTTACTTGGTCATAAAAGGCAATCAGGTTGGTCAGGCAGGACCTGCCTTTGATGAATCCATGCTGATTGCCCCTGAGCATGATCTTCCCTGCTGGCCCCCCCACAGATGTGCTCCTTGATGATTCTCTCCAAGATCTTCCCGAGCACCGAGGTGAGGCTTATATGCCTATAGTTACTTGGGTCCTCCTTCCTCCCTTTCTTAAATATTGGGACGATGTTAGCTAGTTTCCAATCCTTCGGCACCTGGCCAGATGACCATGAATGCTCATACAGCTGGGCCAACGGCTCCACGATGACCCCTGCCAGCTCCCTCAACACCCTCGGGTGGAGGGCATCTGGCCCTGCAGATTTAAAAGTGTATAGCCCTTCCAGAAGATCCCTAACTACATCTATGCTGACTGAAGGCCTGACAGAGCTACCCTGAGATTGCCCCTACCTCTAGTAGGAGGGATGTCCCGGTCCTTGTTCAAGAAAGCAGAGGCAAAGAAACTGTTAAAAAATCAGCTTTCTCATCTGGCATAGGCACAAGATTACTATTTGAGTCTTGCAGGGGCCCTACATTGCCTGGTGCCCTCTTCTTGCTCCCAATGTACTTGAAAAAGGACTTTTTTTGTCCTTAATCTTGGACACTAGCCTGAGTTCCATCTCTACCTTGGCCTTCCTAATAGCCCTCCCACACTCCTGGGCTGAGGAGAAGTAGTCCTCCTTGGTGATAGCTCCTCCGTTCCACTGGTTGTATGCCATCCATTTAGTCCTCAGGCATTCCTGAATGCCCTTACTAAGCCAAGGGGATTTCTGAGCACTCTTTTTTTAACATCTTTATTAATGATTTAGATGTGGGGGTAAAGAGCTCATTGGCCATGTTTGTGAACAATACCAAGTTATGGGGGAGTGTGGTCATGCTTGAAGTTAGGCTGCAGATACAAGCAGACCTACACTGTAGGGCTGTGCAAAATCTCACTGGCTGTTTTGTTTTGATGCTGTTTCAACTCATTTCGAGCTCAAAACAGCAAAATCAAAATGAAATGAAAGGCTTCAAAGCAACCTCGAAATGAAACAAGGGCAGTCAAAATTTTTCAAGTTTTGAAGCTCAAGCTGGGCTTGCCTGCAGGGAAACAGAAGGTAAGGGGAGGGAGGGGGAAGAGGAGGGAAGGACTGCTCTCATATTGACTGTGTAGCTGGTCAGTGAGAGTGATCCTTCCCTAAGGTCCCAATCCCAGTGCTCTGGAGGAGGAAAGAAAAAACAGCATAAAAGGCAGCATTGTTTGAACTGACCTGCTTTCGACCTTGGGGTCTGACAGTTACTGAGCTATCTTCCAGCAGCTCAAGAGCATTAGATAACAAAGGCTACCACTACCATTGATTTGACTTCCTACTTGCTAGCCTAGCAAGTGGGATTCCCCAATACTTTTTGCTTTCTTTCTAGACACTTTCATTTTATTATTATAGTCATTGATTTATTATTTTCAATTCCACAATTATATTGGATATTATACTATAGAATTTATATAGGAAGGCAGATACATTTATATATTTTTATTTCTATACATTTATATCTTGCAGCATATTATAATATAGAATTTATATAGGAAGGCATCTATATATTTTTATAAGGACAAGACACTATGAAACACCATGAAGTATGGTGGAAAGCCTGGCAAGTCTTCAGGGAGGGGCAGAAGATGGGTTAGAGGGAGAAGTGTAAGCCCCCCCCCTTCAAACTGAGACGCAACCTTCTTCCTATAACTAGTAGGGATGAGGCTTCCAGTTCTACAGGCAGGAAAGAGAGGGGAGCAGTACCAGTGCCACTGCCTGTGTTTGAGTCTGCGTCCCCTCCAAGAGCACCAGCCATAACACCCCCTCACACCGCCACCATGACAACAAGCAGCAGCACCAGCATGACAGCTTCCTCCACCCCCATTTCACTTCCCATGCTGAGCCTTCCAGTGCCAGAGGAAGAACTGAGCTGGATCTGAGTGCCATAGCAAGGGAAATTCTGGGGAAGGATGGGGAATCACCTGAGTTTGTGCTCTACACCGCTCAAGTTTCCCCTAGAGCCAGGTTTCTTTCCCCAGAAGGCACTTCACAGGAGGTTGAGGTAGAGGTTGTGGAGGCAACCTCCACAACCTCTACCATCAGCTGAGTCTGCTCCTCCCATTGCTGTGCCTCTGCCTGCTGACGAAGGTGGAAGTGCAGCACCCATGCATGCAACCAAACCCTCAACCCAGAATAGAGCAGATAGTGTGGTCTGGGATCATTTTCAGCTGGCAGATGATCCCACATACACTATCTACCTGCACTGCCAAGCCAAAACCACTCAGGCAAAGGGAACAAAACACATGAGCACCACAGGGATGCTGATGCATCTCCGCAGGCCCCACCCCCTTGTCCTTGCTCCTCCAGAGCCTGGCAACAGTGGGAGTGTGCCCAAAGGGAAGTCCCTGTCTTGCTCTGAAGCCACTGTCCCCTCAAAGCAGAGGCAGGCCACTCTGGAACAGCGGGGAAAAGGAGGACAGAAAGAGGGGTGCGTTGCAAGGGCAAGCAAGATCACCCAGAACACTGGGGAGATGCTTGCTGTTGATGTCCACCCCTTCTCCCTAGTTAAGCGGCCAGAGTTCAGGTGGCTTATAGCACTCATGGCCCCACCCTACCAAGTGCCCACATGTACTACCTTCAGCAGGATGGTTGTGCCCTCTATGTATGAGGCATTCAGGGAGTACTTGAGGGAGGAGCTGTGCAAGGCAGGTCTGCAGGCAGCACCCCAGACATCTGGAGCAGCCGGGATGGAGATTACGCCTACCTCTCCCTCACAGGGCACTGGTGTGACCAGTCAGGCCATCATCAGGCTCTCCTTCAAGCAAAGGTGATAGATGAGTCTCACATGGCAACAGGCACCATGGAGGCCATGAACCACTTGGTGCAGGGGTGACTCATTAGGCAGGGTGAGCTCTCCCACGGGTTCATGATCACCGACAATGGGGACAATATGGACAAGGCCGTCCATGATGCTAACTTTGTTGGCATCCGCTGTGTGGCACACAAGTTCCACCTCATTGTTAGGGATGTTTTGGAGGGGGACAGGGCTGCAAGTGATGGTGCCAGCACCATGAACAAGCTCATTTTAAACTGCAGGAAGGTGGCAGGCTACTTCCACTGGAGCATCAAGTGGGGCAAGATGCTGCAGGACAAACAAGCAGAGATGAACATCCCAAAGCATAAAATCATGCAGGATGTGGAGGCTCGGTGGAATTCCACATATCTGATGCTTGAGAGGCTGGTGGAGCAACAGAAGGCCATCCATGAGATGGCCTTGCTTGGGGAGATTGGGATCAGCAGCCCCCTTAACAGAGCTGAGTGAGATACCATCTCCCAGATCCTGGTAGTCCTCAAGCCCTCCCTCAAGGTTACCAAGATCTTCAGTGCTGGCGATGCCCTCCTTAGCCAGGTGATCCCTGTAGTGTGGGAACTTCAGAGCCAAATGGAGAGCTTCCAGGGGATCAGTGTTGCTGGCTGGGGCAAGTCGCTGTTACCAGACATGCAGGCACTGGTGAGGGCATCAGGAAATGGCTTGATCCCTTGCAATCCAATACAGTCCATGTGCTGGTCACAATGTGTGACCCGAGGGTGAAGGGCAGTGTATGCATCAGCCAAACCCTGGATCAGTGGATGGAGGTGCTGGTGAAGCGAGTCAGGGAGACAGAACGGCAGAGTTGTGGGGATGTGGACAAGGGGGATCCACTGCTCCATGCTAGCATGCCATCCACCAGCCAGTCTCCTCCTCCACCACAGGCACTGCCGATGTGGGCCAAGAGCATGGCTTCCATGGTGGGATCCAGAGGCACTAGATCCCACTGTCAGGCAGGTAGTACTCAGGCCTTGATGGCTACCTATAAGGTGAGCTCAGCTTAGCTGCCTGGGATGCCAGCTTTCAGGTTGAAAAACTCTTTGTCGGGCTAAGGAAGCACCTGAAGTTTGTGTGTGTGTGCTCTTCCTGGATGGAAGGAATAGTAAAGAAGCCAGAGGCTGGCATGCAATGCAAGCAAGAAAGCCAGTCAGTGAAAATGGAAATGGAGGCGTCAGGCGGGTGAGGGACAGGCTGAGGCAGGGGGAAGGGGAATGTAGCAGTGCATGTAAAAGTGAAGAGGTACCGGGGGAGTCAGATGTCCAGCAGGTTGTAGTGTGTCAGAATTGCAATGTCTATATTGAGTCCATCAGTTTCTCTACCTACTACCTAGGAGGCTGATGAAGTGCAGTTCATAGGCTCGTCTGTGAAAAGTGGGTTGTAAATTCCCTTTGAGGATCCAGACTGAGAGATTGGAGACAGGTGGTGTTCTCTTGTTGTCTTTGATACATTTTCAGTGTGCACTTATTCTGGTGCGCAGTTGGTGTTTGGTGTTGCCATGTATTTTCTAGCAGGGCACTTGGTGCCCTGATGGAGATATGTATTGTATTTTGAAGATGTCTCCATACTGGAGATATTGTTGGCAGGTTGTGCATGTCTTGTCATGGCATGGCATGGCCTGGATCTAATCATTGTGTTTTTGGGCTGTAGGAAGTTGGCTTCTGGTGATGAGGTTAGCGAGGTTCAGCGATTGTTTGACTCCCCAGATACCTCTTCACTTTTACATGCACTGCTACATCCCCCTTCCCCCCACCCCAGCATCTGTCCCTCACCCTCCTGACACCTCCATTTCCGTTTTCACCTGAGGGGAAAGCCAGGAGTAATGTCCACAAAGTCCTGGAAGACTAATTCAGACTCATCATTAGGAAAAACTTCTTCACAGCCAGGGTGTCCAGACTGTGGAATAAGCTCCCTCCAGAGGTGGTGCAATCACCTACCCTGGAAATCTTCAAGAGAAGACTAGACAGTCACCTTGCTGGGGTCATCTGACCCCCAATTATCTTTCCTGCTTGATACAGGGAGCTGGACCTGATGATCGTCCAAGGTCCCTTCCAGCCTGACACTCTATGAATCTATGAATTAATGGTGTAGTCATCATAGATTTACTGCATGCAGCTCCAAATGAGTTTTGGATGCTGCATATGTAACATATACTAGTAATACTGTGCAATATGTATCCCAGGCATTTATAGTGACTGACCATAAAAAATAATGGGGTCACATCCTCAGCTGCTAATGAATCGATATGGTTTCACTGGACTCAAAGATGACATGCTAATTTACAGCAGCTGAGGATCTGACCCAATACTGTCACCCATAGGTTATCAAGCTTGGTTTATTGCAGGTGTCTGCATAAGGCTGTTGTATAATAAGGTATACTGAGTGAGGCACAGCATTTGAACTATCCTCCCATTTATATATACTTAACTGGCTTCAGTGGAGTTACTCCTGATTGACACTAGTGTACCTGGCAATAGAACGGTAGAGAAGTAGGGCTGGAAGGGGCCTCAGGAGTTCCTGTGGTTCATCTCCCTGCTGAAGGCAGGATCATTCCTGACTAAACCATCCCAGTCAAGTGTCTGTGTAGCCAGCTCTTAAAAACTTTCACAGTCCCTCTAGATAGCTTGTTCCTATACTTAACCACCCTCATAGGAAGAAAGCTCTTCCTAACAGCCAAACCTAAATTTCCCTTAGCTGCAATGTAAGACCCTTGCTCTTAGCCCTGTCCCCTGCAGTCTATCTCTATCCTCTGTGCAACCACTCTTCAGAAATGTGAACATATCAAATGGCCCCTCAGTCTTACACCTCCAGACTAAATAGTACCAATTCTTTCCACCTATCCTCATAAATCATGTTCCCCAGACCTCTCTTTCTAATTTGTCAACGTCTGTCTTGAAGTGCAGTGCCCCAAACTTGACACTTTATTCCAAATGAGGTCTCACCAGTGCCAAATAGGAGTCCAGTGTCTTTATTCCACTGGCCTCCTTCCTTCCTCCCCCTAGGATCTTGAACTCTGCCACTTCATGTGACTGTCACCCAAGTTACCTTCCACCTTCACGTTCTCAACCAATCCCTCCCCATCTGTGAGCAGCAAATTGAGAAGAGCTTCTCCACAATTGGGTTCTCCACAATCTGTGCTAAATTGAGAGTAAATACGCAATTTTCCCTTTTGATAAGTTCCACTAAGGCCTAGATCCACACAACATTTTGAATGTGTGTAATATTAAATCCAGGAATAATCAGAGTGATTTGCAATCATTCTGCTCCTACGCTTAAAATTAAGCACATTCATGAGTACCTGGCTCTTCTGGAGTCTTAATAACATTTCTCCTTAACGGTTAGCCCTGATTCTATGACCAGATAAATAAAATGTGTACATTTCTGGATGGATGCACGGTTCACTGAGTCCTGCAACTCTAATCAGAGCCACACAATGTGTCTTTTTAATTATGCCACCACATTGGTTTCCACCCAAATACCACACAGCTCAACCTGAGTTTTAAACGAGTGTGTGACTGTGCATCAAAATTCTCTTTATATTTCTTCCCTTTTTTCCATCTAATTCTCCTCTTGCCTTAGCAGCTGGGATTAAGAACATAGGAAAGAATATCTGAGTTTTAGAAAAAAACTACTGACCTCATATCATCTTCCCACTTGCATGCAATCACAATCTCATTCTATGCTTCCTTGTGACCAGATGTCCTCAGTGCCTGAAAATGCATTTTCAACACTTGCTGAACTGTGGGGGCATGTTAATACTTTCACCTAGATCCTTGAGAAAATCTTAGAAAGCAGGGAGTGGGGGGAGGCAAGAACAGCAGCTATTCTAACACAAAAAAACAGGGTTTACAAACCAAAGGAAGTTATTTGCAAGATCCTCCCGTCTGCATTCAGAGCAAAAATCAAATGAATGAATGCTGAAATGTATCAAGTTTACCTAAGGGTGTACGTTGTAGTCGTGTTGATCTAAGGACATAGGCAGACCTGGTTCTTTGGGTGAATCTGATATCTTTATTAGAACAACTTAAATACTTAGAGAAAAAAATTCTTAGTAAGTTTTCAGGTTTAAAAAGCCTTCATCAGGCCAAGGAAGCATCTGCAATCAGTGCATGCTCTTCCTGGATGGAGTGAATAATAAAGAAGCCAGAGGCTATTCATCCCATCCAGGAAGAGCACACACCAACTGCAGATGCTTCTTCAGCTTGACAAAGGGTTTATAACCCGAAAGCTTGCTAAGAAAACATTTAAAATGATTTAAGTTGGTCTAATAAAAGATATCAGATTCACCCAAAGCACCTTGTCAGGCTTACCTAGGTTTATTTGTCTTATCTAGGCTTCTCATCACTCTACTCTGTGTAATAGTAGGCTATCCACAGTCTGGCTACAAGAGGCAAACCGACTTATTTCCAGGATGGTACTGGCTTAATACAGGGGCGGGCAATTATTTTGGGCAGAGGGCCACTTACTGAGTTTTGGCAAGCCATCGAGGGCCACATGACAGGCAGCCCAGGGCTGATTAATATTAATTTTCTAAATTTCTTTGCGGCCCCGTGGGCCAGATAGAATGGCCTGATGGGCCGCATCCGGCCCCTCAGGCCTCATTTTGCCCACACCTGGCTTAATAGGCATCTTGAAGCCTCTGGCTGTGATTTGTCCTGCACTTTCCTGACATTTTTTGTATGAGGCTTAGTCCAATGCCAGAAGCAATGCATCTAGCTAATAGAGAATTCAAACTGAGGAAACTTGATTTTTCATAATGTGGCATTTATTTAAAAAAAGATTAACTGGAGCATCTGAAACTGCATATGGTCAAATGCATTTTCCATTATTTCCATACACATTGATGTTTATCCTAAGAAATCTGGTTAAACAGTTTTGGATGCCAAAAGAAAAATAGGCACATCTCTATACTGTCACAAATGGGGATTTTTTGGTATCTTTATGACTGTAGATACTTACACTTGAAAAGCAACATATGATATACATTTAAGCACTGAATACAGATAGAGATTCTGAGGAAAAGATATTCATAGTCGGTCTGGCTCTCAGGAAACTATTCTGTCACACCCTACTGGGTTATTCATAGAAGCCCAAGAGGGAAGAGATGTTGCTGCAATGCTATTGTGCATAGAGGTTATGGGCTCATCCTTTTCAAGATGATGATGGTGAATGAGCATTGATTGTTGTTACCCCTGAAAACTATACCTTAAAGGAGTTGCTGCTGTTGAATTATACATGAGTTTGAAATCATTTCTCACTGTACTTTTAGGCCTTAGCAGAGCTGCAAAGCACAGAATAACTTTAGTTACTTGGATTGTCTTCAATGTTCTGTTTTATTGTTCTGAAACATTGCATATCATTATCCCTTAAAAATGAGTTTTCATAAATCATATCCACAAAAAAGAGCAACCACTTGAATGTATGCAAATCTTATAACCACCCATTATTGCCAGAGGCCCATATTGTCCACCACCAACTGCTATTTTAGAAAAAAAAAACCAATGTAATACTATTTGATTTTTTGGAGACAGAATCCCTGTGTCATTATATTGTCCTTGAGTAATGGGTGCTTTTTGTTAGGCTGCTGACAGATATGGGGGAACCCCCCCCCACAAAACGCTGCTTTACCAGAAAAGGAAGTACATCAGTTTGACCTGACTCCCCAGTGTCTGTATAAATTGCGCACTTCAGCAGGGCTTTTTGGCACTTTTATCTAATAGCTGATTAAATCTAATAGCTGAATCAAACTGCCAAAAAAACCCTCTGAAGCTCCCCATCTAAACAGATGTTGAGTGAGCCGGGTCGTATTAACACAATGCTTCTTCTAGCCATGCACTGTGCTTGGTGCGGAGGTACACTGAGCTGAAAGTAAAGGGCTGGTTTTTTGGTGGGGGGAGCTTCATGTCTGTAAGCAGCTTTCATGTCTTCAGCTATTATATATCTTCTTCAGGCTGATTGGGTGAGTGAACCTCATAGTAAATAACCAAACACATGAAGACGGCAGGGTCATATGTAGCTGTGATACTCCAGGGCTCTAAATGGCAGATTTCAGTATCTTCTAAACAGTGAATTTCAATATCTTCAGGACATTTTTTGCCTAAAAGCTTGTCTAACATCTCTCCCAACATTATATTTAGTACAATAATGCCAAACAAACCTTGCTTCTCAAGGACATGAAATCCTTTCAGGTTTGAACATAACTATATTTTGCGCACAGCAAGATCTCTCACCAAGACCCCCGTTCAAAGGACTCCTTTTTCACAACTGTCCTTATTGTATTAATTTAGTGCGTTATCAGTTATTAACAGGCTTAGAGGCTGTTTGATGTGAGGCATAGCTGGGTTTCTACGATATGAATCAGTGTGGGATTGGGGCTATCACTGAAACATTTGCCACCTCGGGGCCCTACGTGTTTAGGAACATTGCTTTTTTCTAATCTAAGCATTTTGAATTGTCCCCTGGAACTTTCCTTTGCTTTTGAAAATTATTATTTTGTTTATGCTTGATTGCTAAATTCAGGGAGTCCATTATAAAGTTTTAGAACAACAGTCCTAAATTCCTAGGGTTGTACTTGTTACAGATTATTCAGCTCTTACCTGGGATCTGAAGTAGGCCTCTCAGCATGGAAGGAATAAACAGCAGTAATGTAATACCACTAGGGCTGTGCAAAGCTTTGGTCCCCAATTCGATTCAGTGGAGATTTGGCCCAATTTGGTGACTGAATCTCCAAATCCAAACTGAATCACAGGACCCTTTAATGTCTCAGAATTGAATTCCCTCCAAATTGATTCAGAGAGATTTGGAAAGTTTCGGTGATTTGGACATAACCACAGCTTTAAATGTTTTTTCTACATACCTCAAGGTAGTAGGTGGCTCATCAACGCTGCAATGGTGGGGCAGATGGAGCGTCCCACAGGTGGGACAGATGGAGCCCACAGGTGGGGCTTCCCACAGGCGCGTGGTGGGCTCTCCAGCATACTCGGCAGCAGACCTGGAAGTGGACCAGAAATACTTCCAGTCCACTTCCAGGTCTGCTGGAGAATGTGCTGGGGGCCCATCCACCACCCCCTGGCAGCTCAGTGGCTGGTGCCTCCTTGGTCTGGGTGGGCATCTGGGGTTCCCCCACAGCTGATCACTGAACTGGGGGGGGAGGAAGGCCCCCCATTGCACTCCCTGGCAGACCCAAAAGTAGCCCTGAAGTACTGGTCTACATCCGGGTTCACCACCGAGCACGTGAGGGGCCCCCTGCACTGCTGCAAGATGCTCCATCTGCCCCAGCATCGCAGCATTCACAAGCCATGCTGGTACCTTGAGGTACGTAGAAAAAACATTTAAAGCCATGCCTATGGCCAAATTGCTGATTCTCTAAATCTGCATCGAATCTTCAGATTCAGATTCAGCTGAATGGAACCATGGACAGTGATCTGAATCAACTAATCGAATCACTGTCCCCAATTCGGGCCAAATCTGAATCTGAATCCAACAGGGCCTGCTTTGCAGATCCCTAAATACCACCTACTCCACTGATCCAGCTAGTGGTGAGGCACAGTGGTTTATTTTGGGCAGGGGGCTGGACTCGATGATCTCCCGAGGTCCCTTCCAGCCCTGATGTCTATGAAATCTATGAAATTTATGCATTTAAGTCGTGGCATTGTGTTTTTGAAATCACCATCTAAAAGATGAGTCACAACCACAAAGAAAAGTAATGAATCTCATACCTTTATGTGGCTACAGATTATTTTATCCTTACCTTACTGAATGAGAAAGACAACCCATTTGGTTTCCTATCTTGCAAAGAACCTATAATCTCCCTCAGCAGCTTTGTGTCTGAGGATTTATAGGAATATAGAACTACCTTAGGGACTGACCTTTGACTGCCAATGAATGGGACCTCAAACCCACAGCAAGTATCCTCTTCCTCCAGCATGCAGGTTGCTGCTTAATCTATAATTCAGATGATCTGTGACACCTAGAATTTAGTATGCTGTAGTCCCTCCTTCTGATTATAGCTGTAGTTGAGAAGTCATCAATGGGGATTCCCAAGCCACGCAAGCGAGATAATATCCTATGTTAATGAGCCCAAGTAAAGCGGCACAATTGTGATCATACAAGGTAGAAAAGGAGCAATGCAGAATGACTAGCAGTTATGTGACTTGTGTAATGCCTTGGGGGAGAGACTCAGAGCAGCAGGCAAAAAGGGTGGATATTTTCCTGAAACAGTAACAGTAACAGAAATTTTCCTGAACAGTCAGCAACCTGGGGCTTCCTCTCTCCCACAGCACTTCTCAGAGAAGCACTGTTTATACTGCATTTCTAAAACCAACTTCATACTTGTACTGCTGATTCTCTTCTCTGATCTTGGCTTCTGGACGCCTCTCCTTCTAGGGTCCCCACCTTTAATGAGTTTAATTGCCATTTATTATGCAATTGTATACCAATCACTTATAGTATTATTGCAGCTAATGCTCGTAGCTACAGGTATTGCCTTTTTCTACAAAATGCAGCCTAAAATTCCAATTTTCCCTGAATGCTCCAAACACCTGATTTGTGATTTTTCACATTTTTTCCTATCAGTTATTTTGCTGCACCTGTTTACACTTTAAGATAGAATCACTTGTACTATACTCCCTCTAAAATAATGATCAACAAATCATGCATGTCATGAACTTTCATTTCTACCCAGGAGAACTTTTCAAATCCTTTCTCCAATGCCCAATGAAGGATGTTTGTGCCCAAAAGCTTGCAATTAAAGAATTTTTTTTTTGAAAAATCTTGTTGGTCTAATAAAAGATATCTCTACTATGAGTCTGGATTGCCTTTTCCTCTAGACCAATACGGCTACAACCTGGATACCTGTATGTCAAGCTACATTTTAGGCTTTGTCCGTATACTTGCCAAGGTCCTGATGTTGCTGGTTCATGTCTTGCATTTCAGTAAAGGTCATAAGATTATTCTTAAATCTGCTTAATTCTATAAGCCAGCTACAAGCAAGGTATGGATCACTTATTCTTAAAAAGTATTACAATAGTCCCTGCCTGGCCTCAGAGAAGATCGGTGTCCCATTGCTGCCGTATAGAAAAGCTGCTAAGGCATGGATAACTCACAAGCACATAAACAAAGCAAACTGAGAGAGCAAGTAATTTGCCCATGGTCATGCAGTAGATCAGTAGCAGAGGTGGGAATAGATCCCAACTGTTCTGGGTCCCGGTAAAGAAGACTCACACCACTCATACCACTTCTCACTTTCTCTGATGAGGAGGTTCAACAATCTGTTCTTTCAGTGTCTGTCTCACATTCACTTTGAAATAATGTCTTTGGAGATCATTCTTTCTGTTGACCTGTTAACAGTAACCCAAAAGGGATTTTTTCTTCTTTTGACAGATTCTGAAGCCTAGAAACAAGGCAAGCGACGTGGATCTGGAATGCCAGGAAAATAATGCTACTAATGTCATCCCTTCTGCACAATGTATAATACATTACACATTTATTTCAGAGCACTTTCAGTTGTGTTTACCATCCCCAGCAGAGTGAGTCCCACCAATCAGCACTTAACCTCTCAACACCAGGAAAACCCCATGAAAATGACACAACAAACATGCAGTCCCGTTTGCCATCTAAACCTCTGTTGGATCTATTATCAAACACTCCAACCTTAAATATGCTTTTATTCTACATGAGCTCAAAATTGTGCATTCAACGTTGCTGGCCTCCCCAAAGCCTTTCCCTTTCTGAGTGCACATATTTGAGGGAGAGGGAACATCTAGCAAATACTTGCAAGTAATGCAATTTTTATAACCAGCTTTACTTTAACTAGGAAATTCTATAAAAATTGTTAGGAAGTTACATGGCACTTTCAGACTCAGTGTGGTATGCTTCAAAGTTAAGGTCACCTCAGCAATTTAAATCTGCCTGTGTACTCATTAATAAGATACAATCTTTAATTACACAATCATGGGGAGTTTGTTCCTTCTTCATTCTCCAATATATGCTGGAGAGCAAATGAGGCAGGGGGAATTTTGGATCTCTACCTCAGTAAATATGGGGTTTATTGCTCTGCAGCCAATATGACAGAGCAGAGTAAGACAGAAAGTAAATACCAAGCCGCTGCCTCAGCAAGCATTGCATCCTCCGTGCTGTGCAAAGCAAGAAAGGTATGTGATTCAGAAAAAGTACTGCCCCACAGTGGGCTTAGCCTGCAGAAGTCAGTGCTGATTTGTACCACTTAATGACTTGTCCCCAAATCACCATGTATTCATAGCAGGGGGAAGAAAGAAGCCGTCTTTTTTTTTTTTCCGTTTCCAGACACGTGTGTTGTCCTCTTGGCAACCCTGATACTCTTTGAACACAGTTGTTACTATGGGATAATATTTTTATTGGCTGTTCCAGTAATGTTCATAGTGACCCTGTAACTAAGTCCTGGACATTCATAAACCCAAGCCTTCTGAAATGCCTGCAAAAACAATCAAACTTTGCTGTGTCCTGAATGATAATAAACACTGGGCCTTGCTAGAGCTCACAACCAAAGCTCTGCAAATAGCCCCAGTGACACAACTAGAGTGGGGCAAGCGGAGCACTAGCCCTGGAGAACCAGCTTAAAGTGGGTTTCCACACAATGCCAGCAACAGCCAGGGTACTGGATGCACCTGAGGTAGCTCCCCCTTCCCTGCCTGCTCCCCAGTGCTTCATCTCCCTCCCACTCTCCAGCTAGTTACACCACTAAGAAAACCTCCTCGTATTTAAATCAGGGAGTGGGTCTAGTTCAAATGTCTAACTATCACATATGCAGAGGGGCAATTATAGCGTCTGAGACCTAGACCACACTGAACAATTTAGAGGTTAAAATAACATCTTAATCAATAAGGCAGCTTTTTTTGTTTACTGTTTTGCATAGGAATTTAATTTAGCCATACTCGAGAGCATACATAAAAATCACCCACCCTCCACCAGATATCACGTTGGTGTTGTGCATGAGTCAAGTTTGAGTGCATGTAAAGAGGTTGATGCAAACATCCTGGTGTTTCAAACTGTGGAAAATGTATCAGGTCAAGTGCAAAATGTTTCTGAATGTGAAAGTATTCGCACATCGGCACCGCATGTGAGCTTGCATCTGTTTGAGGCAACATCAGTCAGACCAGATGGGAAGGTTGGGTTGATGACTGCAGAGCACTAAAGATTCCTGCATCTGTAAGAGAAGGAGGGAATAGGAGATGTGGAAAGGGAGACAGCAGTGCTGCGAAGTCTAAGGCATACTTTAACAATCCTGCAAAAACGACACAGCATTACTGCAAGTATTATAGAATCTCCCTTTAAATGACATGCTGCAACCAAAGATTTAGAAGTCCCATTGGCTACAATGTGATTAAGCACAGCTGAATGTGAATGGTTAGGCAGAGACATAAGTTACATTTGTCACATGATCAGCCCCCTGAAAGCACTGTACAGCTGCGCCATGACACATGTGCACAGCTGCAGAGCGCATTTAAAGTGCTCCACTTTGGAGCGCATTAGGGAATTTGGGTTCCCCAGGCTTAATCTGTCACATGATTGGGACTGGGCTAATGCAGCCCAGCCCTGACGCCAAGGCTGTCTGCAAGAAGAGAGGGGGGATGGGGAGCACCCTCCCCACCCTCGCAGCCCCTTTCCAACCCCCCTGCCTCTAACTCAAGCTGGGCAAACCCCAGCTGGCAGCTTACTCCCCCTCTCCCACTACCCTCCCTTCCTGCAGACAGCCACAGAGCTGGGGTAGGGGACAGGGGAGGGGGCTGGGTGAGAGGAGTGGCACCTTCCTGCAGGCAGGCTCTTTGAGCTCCTGCTGGCATGCTATGGCCCAACAGACTTGGAAGCAGGGAGGTGCACTCTATCTCATGGTGCTTTATGTAGAGTGCCATGAGTTGGAGTGGGGACCTGCATGTCTGTCAGTGCCCTTTGTGAAGCAAAAGCTGTCTTTTTGCATGGCTTCTGGAAAAAGAAAATAAATGCATGTGCTCATTAAACAAGAAGTGCTTATTGCTAAGAAGTTTATACAAACTAGTTATGAATAGGATGAGTCACTCGCTAATGCACCAGTGAGCATTGTTTCTCTGCTCTTTGGTTTCTGCAACATCAGCTGTAAGTGATGATGCCTTAGGGCAGTGCAGGAGACCTAATGCTGTTGGCTTACTGATCACAGCAGACATGGGCTTACACAGAGTACATCTATTGTTCTGCTTCCTGGATGACTAATGCAAATTATAATTACTGGTCCAAATCTTCAGCTAATGTCACCACTTCTTTGATCTTACTGGCTCTATGTTGAGGATATGGCCCATGGCTTTAAACTCATTACATTTGCAGATACTTTAATTTGGTGAGGCAGTAGTGATATTATATTTTAATTAAAGTATCAGGAGAAAAGTTATTTTCTATTATAGGCTAAACGCTGGCTAAAGTGGGATCCCTCTCATAGCCACAAATACTGTTCCTAGCAAAGTTGGTATAGATTTAGACATTAACAATAATGGGAGGGTGTAACAGGGGGCCTACTTAGGCCAATCTCTGTGGCCCGCCCACCTGTTCTTGGGCCAACCGCCTGTGTTCTCATCCACCACACCTTGATGTTAATTGATTAATTAGAAGTTGCTAATTAAGTAGGAGGCTGCCCATTTACTGCCCTGATGCCAGGGGGCGCTATCTGCGGCTCCTTTCCTCCCCTACACTGCAGCCCAAGCCTCGCAGATGGCATCTAGGTGTTCTCATCATCACCAGCCCCACACTGGGCCCCAGAATCCTTCTATCAGGACCCCTCCAAGATCCCTCCATTCAGGCGGCCTACCCCGCCTTCATTCAGCTATCTAGCTCCCTGAAACTATTTTTCCCTCTTGGGTATAGTCCCCCTGGGACCTTTTGGCTACCAGCCCTGGCCCACCTCCAGGCCAGTCAGGACCGCAGGCCCTCAGCTCTTGGGTGTCCCTCGCAGTGGACAATCCTGGACAATCCTGGTTGTGATCCTGGTCCTGGTCCTGGCCCCAGCATGGGCCAGTCGGGGGTACTCTCTTGATCAGGTCCAAGTCTCTAGCCCCTCACTCTCTCCAGGGGTCTGCCCTCTGGGCCCTACAAACAAAGGGGTAACCCACCCAGTCATGAGGGCTAGGGGTTAAGGTGCCCCAACCCACCTTTCACCAGGGTGATCACTGGTCTGGCACTTCCTGGGGGCTCCTGTGCCACTGAGAGCCCCACCAGGCCACCCATTCCTGGCAGGGTGCAGTTTTACATCATACCCAGGACAGGAGCCTCCTATTCTTCCCCTACAGCTCCACCCTTACCTCCAGATGTAGATCTGCAACCCTCCAGCCAGGCAATGTTGTTGTCTGGCCTCTCCCAGCAGAACTGCCATGTTTATATGGGCAGCCCCAGCTCCCAAAATGCCCTAATCAGGCACCTGGCAGCTGCCACCTCCAGGCCCTTAAAGTGGCAGGCACCAACAGTGCCCTGTCACAGAGGGGTTTAACCTATAATAAGTTTATGGGCAGTAAAATGTCATTTGCATGGAGGCACAGAGGGAGTATAAGCTTGCACATTTTAATGCAATTTCACTTCTCCCAGGTCTTGCCCACTAGGCTTTTGGGGGAAATCTCCTATCATTTCACAGGTACTGGTAATAGCAAAGGCTCAGAACATTGATGGACAGAGCTGTCATCTCACCTGCCTTCACTGCCGTGTTGTTAAGAAAGCCAATATCTTGTCTACATTAATCCTTCTATTGTCACTACCCCCAGTGGAGCGCCATCAGCAGTAATGTAGTGATAAGAGGTTGCCAAATAAACTCTTGTGTGAATAAAGCCAGAGCCTTAGTTTCCCATTGCTGTGGATGATGGTTCAGTTCCACCATTGATAATGAAACTGGAAGTTCTGGGGGTCTATATGGCAACTAAATATTTTGGGGGCTCCAGAAAATATTAACCAGGCCCCTTCTCTGAGGCATTAGTCCTGTACTGTAATACCCTACACTGGGGATGGATCCTTCAGAGGCCAGTTAAGCCCACACTGGAGCAGTATTACACTTTGGAATGACCGAGATCGATGCTGGCAGACAAGGTTCTTTGGATAAATCTGATATCATTTATTAGACAAACTGAAATAGTTGGAAAAATTCTTCTTAGCAAGCTTTTGGATACAAATACCCTTCATCAGGCTGAGAAAGCATCTGCAGTTGGTGTGTGCTCTTTCTGAACGGAATGAATAGCAAAAAGGCAGAGGCTGGTTTGCATGTAAGAATGCCAGTCTGTTTGAGCTGGTCTAATAAAAGACATCAGATTTACCCAAAAAACCTCGTCTGCCTATGTCCTGAGACCAACACAGCTACAACCTAGACCCTAGATCTACTCTGGCACAGCACAGGCTCTAGCCTTATGTTTATCATTAGCAAACCAAACATGGCCCTGAGTCCAAATACAGGGTTCCCCAAAATTAAGGGTCTTTGGCTTCAGTGCCTTGATTCCATCTAGGAACAGTGGGGCACACTAGTGCACATGCACCCCCCTTTGACTCCACCCAAGGTTGAAAACCAACTGCCTGGCAGCGGCAGCAACATTTCTAGTCAGGCAGTGCTGAAGGAGTCAGTTGACTTCCTGGCTCATTATAATCTACCTGATCCCTTCTAAACTTTTCATTCCACTGGTGTTAATGACTTTATCCTCTTTGTAATGGTCTTGATGATCCACCAATCAAGCTATCCCTTCTTATGCAATTAGCTGCTCCTAATGATGAAGCTCCTATTTCACAGCCCTACAGATGGTTTTGAACTCGTTCCAATTCAGTTATATTTGGTTTTTCTTCAATCTTAAACTGAATAACACAGCCCCAGGCCACTATCCTATTAGTAAAGTTTCTAGTTTATTTTTAACTGGAAAAAAATATGTACTGTTTTACAGGAGACCCTCGCCATTCACAAGGGATATGTTCCTGTATCCCCCACAAATGGCGAAATCCACGAATAAGGCACTGTGTTCATGAACTGAGGTCCTTTAAATGTATTTAAGATGCAGGTTCGGCATTCATGAGTATTTGAAACTGCAAATACCGAACCCATGAATAGCAAGGGTTTCCTGTATATGTGATGATGCACATCGCCATCTGCACCCCCTTTTTAAAATTCCAGATCCACCCATAATTCCATCCACAGCAGAGAGAAATGTATGTTCAGCACCCAAATCCCAACCCAAATCTGCATCTGTGGAGTATGGAAGGAAGGAAGATGGCTTTTAGTTGGACCCATCTGTATTTCTGAGTGAATTTATTGCTTCAGTTGCTCTTTTAGGATGGATTACTCTTGGTATGTTAGAATGAGGAATCAAGTGAAGGGCATTCTGTGGAGAAAAAATTGGAGAGAGTTCAAGAGACAACCCAAAACTATGTAAAGTAATGGAATTTTCTTCAGTGCTGCTGTGAGCATGCCATAAAGTAGCAACAACATGAATATTTTATTAAGTACAGTTCTTAGCAAAATCCTAATTCTTACAAGTGCTTAGAGCAAGAGTCTATACAAACAAACAAGACAGTGGGTACCACAGGAGCCTAAAGGAGTGCTGCTTCTTTATCTTGTACAAAGCTTAATTTGGCATTCTCACCTGGCGAATCCTATGGAAATCAGTGAAACTGTCTGTGTGATCCTGTGGAGCAGGATCTGAACTACCAGTACATCTGAGCAGGCAAGTCATCCCATCCTTGCAAAATATGGTGAGATATCGAAAAAGTTTCCAGTATCTTTCCCCCACCCCTACATTTACTAAAATTTTCAAACAAAAAAAATCACTTTGACTTAAACCCAAATATTTCTTGTGCAAAAATACTGAAAGAAGATAGTGCTTCAACCATTTTAATGTTTTAATAAGCTTTTGAGTTGAGAGATTCAGTAAATCTAACCCTGTTTCATGGACAGTTTCAGTTTTGACAAATTAGCAAAAAATAAATTAATTAAATAGACAGTGGAAAAATTCCCAAGCAACCATGTCAGACTTCACTTGAATCTCTCTTTCATCAGTTTTATGCTGATGTGACTCCACAGAACTGAATAAAATGTCTCCTGATTTACATGATTTACATTTTTACTGTAATTAAAAAGTATTAGGCCTGTAAGCAGACATATGTGCTTTGTGTTGCCCTCTCTCTCGGTTTTAAGTAGGTAACTTTTTTCCCACATGCAGAACTTTGGCTTTAAGATGTCTTAATTAGCGTCTCACTTCCTAATAAAATTGCTGGGAAAGGTTTCCGGAATTTAAGTGATTTAGCTTTTTTTTATTCAGCTAGGTCCTCTGAATGTAATGCAACAATATTATCCTCTGCAGCTTGTACAGATATGCGAGAGAGAAAAAAAAACAACAATCAAATTTTTAACATTGTCGCTGTTTGTGGGTAGGTATAAAGCCAGCTAACATAAAAGGCAGTCTGACAGCTGTTTCAGCATCACAATGCCTTTGTAAGTAAAGTGAACATTATGTCGAAACAGCTGTTGAAATGATTTAATTGAGTCACTGGTCACAAAAACCATGTAACTTACCCTTTAATTATTCTACAGTTTAGTAGATTTGACTAATAAATAACACAAGACAGCAGAATATTTACAGGTTCCTGTAGATTGCTGTGCAATAACACTTAGAAAGATTTGTGGCGTATGGAATATGGAATGTTATGTCCGCACTTCGGTCTGCTGCGCTCTTAAATCTCGACTGCCTCGGCTGTCTGCCTGGATGGGCAACCATTTTGGGTTTGTTTCAACGCAGGCGATTGGAGAGCAGACACAAACTACAATGCTTTGGGAGAGGACTTTACTTTTGCTTTTTTTGCTTTTTATTTTAATGTCAATGTCTTTTAGACTGATAATATGTCATTCCTCCTTGTGTATGGAAAAGCACAACAATGTTCAAAAGTGACTACTACGTAATCCGTTTCAATAAAAGAAATAATGTCCATATAACAATTAAGGGCAGATGAAATAATTAAGGGCACTTCGTGGTCTAATTTCTTAGGCTAATTTGATTCCTGCCACTGCACTATTCTCCTGTTATGAGTAAATCTTTGATACCAGGGTTTGATCCAATAGAATTAATTGATATCCAGAGATTTCTTTAAAATATACCAGGGACTGAGAATGGTCTGTGACCTAGAAATCCCAGGATCTTTTCTCCACTCCTTATCTCATCCAACACATATGCAGGAAGATGAAAATTTGGCTATGAGTATTTGGGTTCCTTTTCAAAAAACACAAAATCTCTTAAATAAACTTCTATACTTGCTGACTTCTCAAGTCTACATGAAGTGGATACCTCACAAAAAAGGCTTTCCAACAAGATACCCAGCAGTTTCGCTTCCAGTCATGGCCAGAAATCCCCCAAGAAAAGTTTGCCTCATAACATTTTAGGATTTCTCAACCAAAGCTTCAGCATAAAATCAAAATGTATCACAGTACTTCAACATGCTAAGAAAGGCTTGACTTAGGGTCACCTCCTGAAGCAATAGGAATTTTGAGTGACATTAGGAGCTCGGTCCTCCATCTTAATTTATTCTGTCCTGTAATTACTGTTTTAATACAGGTCAAGGTCTGCAACCCTCAGTCAGGTAGCACAGTACCTTACTCCATGAGTAGATGCATCAAAATCATTGGAAATACTCAAAAGGAGATGCTGCTTAATTTGAGTAAAGGTCCTACCCAATCCCAGAGAACTGAGTGATGAACAATTACAGTACGCTGCGATTATTAAAGAATAGTTACAGATACCATTGCCCTTTAGCGTGAAGGATTGCCAAATGTATGCATCGTGTTTATACTCTTGACATTTTAGCATTAGAGAGAATTTTAGAAGTGATCATTTTCATTAGTTGTTCTGACACAATGAAAAATATACTCTTTCCAAGGAACTTAGAAAAAAAATGTAGTTAGGAAACTTGTTAGTCAAGTTAACAGAGGATTCCAGTGTAAAATACTGCTAAATTTGTTTTGCAACAAAAACACAGTGGCAACATTTTAAAGTAATGACACAAATACATTTTAAGAAGTAATTGACTCAGCAAATTTTGCTTTGTTCTGTTTTTGAATTATCCATGAACAGACTGAAATTGTTCAGTAAATAACTTCCATGAATAAGTCTTGGTCAGCTTGATTGTAAATCATTCATTGTAATTCCTTAGTTATTCAGAACACAAGGTTGTTTTCCTGAATTTTGTAATTCATAAGGATGTGAAATGAAGCATGTTCATTTCTCGATGTGTTCTGATAGGGCTGTTGCAATTAGAAAATACATTTCTTCTGTGTATGTATAACTGAGAGGATTCTTGCTGTGATATTGATTTGCTAGAATATTGGCAGAAAATAAACACTGACTTCAGTTAAAGAGAATAAGTATATAATAGTCAAATAAATATTATTGCAATATTCACCTAGTTCCACAAACCATGAATTTCTATTGCATCAAAGAAATCATGTCTGAATGGATGCTGATTTTCATTCTCACAGTTGGCATCCCACCATTTTGAATCAAACCAGAGCAATACAAGCTTCACGTAGGACAGATCAACCAGTCTCACTTGTTTTTCAGCAGGCAGTGTGTTTGCTAGAAATCTTGAGGAAATAAGTTTTTTGCAATGTTAGTTTTGCTGTTTATTCCCAGTGGCTTGGTAAAACCAATAAAGTATAAAGTGATTTAAGTAAGAGAAGACCTCAGATGGAAGAGTGCTTCATTAATTCAGTAATGGTCAATATCCCCTCAACTTACCCAGAAACATTAAATGTAGTCTTGATTCTTTAGACTTTTAGTCAAACACTTCAGTGTTTTAAAAGGTTTACTCTCAAAGACAACTATCTGACTGTATCCTGAATGGCAATGAATGGATTTATAGGCATATTTTTGAAAGCTCAAATGCAAGAAAGAGTTGTTATTGATGTGTTATTCATAGGCACAAGAAAAGTGTGTTATCATTCTACTGACCATGCAGCTGTTGTCTGACTTAGAGCTCATGCCATGAATAGACAAAAGAGAAAAAAAACAACATTCAAGTTTCTGAAAAGTCTGTTGCAGTATGTTGTTAAGAAAGATGTATTTATGGACAACACTGGATTGTTTCTAATGAAAATTATATCAGGTTTTTACTCATCTTGTATCATACTGTCTCTTTTCCAACTATAAGATATTGTGCCATTGTAGCATTGACAATGAAAGGCTCTCATGGGAGTCCAACACCTCTATCAAAAGTGTATTTGTTCAAAACTGGCCCTTAAATGCAGTTTCTTCAGTCTTTATTTTCACCCAAATCAAAAACTAACCTTTGGGTTGCAAAGGAAGTACAGGCAGTAGGGGTGTGCAAAGCAGGCCCTATTTGATTCAGATTCAGATTTGGCCTGATTCAATTCATTGATCCCTAATTTGATTTGGCCAAATCCAAATCTGAAGATTCAATGCTGATTCGGAGAATCAGTGATTTGGACATAGACACAGCTTTAAAAGTTTTTTCCATATACCTTGAGGTACCAGCATGGCTTGTGAACACTGCAATGCTGGGGGACATGAAGCGTCACACAGGAGTGTAGGGGGCCCTCCAAGTGCTCAGCGGTGAACCCAGAAGTAGACTGGAAGTACTTCCGGTCCACTTCCAGGTCCACTGGGGAGTGGACTGGGCACCTCCCCAGCTAAGCAATCGGCTCCAAGGGGAATCCAGGTGCCTCCCCAGACCCAGGAGGCAACAGTCGCTGAGCTGGGGCGGTGCGGTGGGCCCCCTGACACACTCCCCGGCTAACCTGGCAGTGAACTGAAAGTGCTTCTGGTCCACTTCTGGCTCTATTGCCAAACATGCTGGAGAGCCCCGCATGCTCGTGTGGGATGCTCCATGTACCCCAGCATTGCAACATTCATAAGCCACCTGGTACTTAGAGGTATGTAGATAAAACATTTAAAGCTGTGTCTATGTCTGAGTCGCCGAATCTTTCTGAATGTCTCTGAATCAATTCAGAGAGTTCCAGTTCAATTCAGAGAGATTAAAGGGTCTCCTAATTCAATTTGGATTTGGAGATTCAGCCACTGAAAATTGGGCCGAATCGAATCAGGGGCTGAAGCTTTGCACAGCTCATGATTCTAAGAGGCAAGGGATTATCCAATGGTTAAGGCACAAGAATGAGCATGACATTTCAGAAATCCAGTTCCAATTTCTGCATGACCATGGGCAAGTCACTCAGACCCAAATCTTCAAGGCCATTTAAGCTTCTAACTCCCATTAATTTCAAAATTAGCACCTCAGTACTTTTAAAAATCTGGGCATATTAGTGAGAATATAGTTGCCACCCCAGTAAGTGCTGCCAGGACAACTAGTTTTGAAGTCAAACACCAACTAAAAGGAACTTGGCTACTCTATGACACTGGATTGAGCAGTAAAATGCACTTCTTATGATGTGCCCACATGACTCAAGCAATGACTCCTCTCTCTGTCCCTTTGATCACTAAAATGATATCCTATGACCCCCTACTGACTTTCTGCCCTTTGGGCGGGGGGCTGGAGTCGATCTTCCAAGGTCCCTTCCAGCCCTAATGTATATGAAATCTATGAAATATGAAATCTATGAAAATAGTTTTTTCCTGTCTAATGTAGCTGTTTCCCTAGCTAATTCAGTTGGGATATTTCAAAATTCACCACTGACCTACCTATTCCCACCAGCCATGGGACCATGGAAGCAGAAAGCAACACTGGACATTCTTGGAAATCCCCATTCATAGTTTCATAGTTTCATAGTTTCTAGGGTCGGAAGGGACCTGAGCAGATCATCTAGTCCGACCCCCTGCCACGGCAGGAAAGAG
>NW_017728951.1:9121155-9122452 GCF_001723895.1 Crocodylus porosus | reverse complement strand
TTTTGGTGAGCCACGGAGGCTTGTGTGCTCTCCTGCTCCCTTTGATCCTCGTTGGGATTACCTTCCTTTGGGCTTGGAGGATCATCTCCCATTCATTATGACATCATAGGGATAATGAAGACTTGGTGGGACTCCACTCATGACTGGACCATGGATATAGATGGCTATACCTTGTACAGGAGAGATCCAGTAGATAAAAGGGGCGGGGTGTAGCTCTCTATGTTAAGAAAAGCTACATGTTCCTGCAAGCTGATGTTGGTGACCAGGGTGGACAACTGAAGACCCTCTGGGTTAAAATCCATGGGGAACACGGCACAGGGGACACAATGGTGGGAGTCTACTATAGACCTCCCACCCAAAGTCCTGAGCTTGACCAGGAGTTCACCCAGGAACTGACTGAGGCTGCATGCTCCAGGACAATGGTTGTCATGGGTGACTTCAGTTACCCAGACATCTCATGGGAGGACCACTCAGCGAAGTCCAAGCAGTCGCAAAGCTTCCTATTGTGCATGGATGACCTCTACCTGAATCAAGAAGTCTACAGGCCAATGAAAGGTAAAACGCTGCTCAACCTGGTACTGGCTACTGGGGATGAGCTAATCAGCAACCTAGTGATTGATGGGAAACTGGGTGACAGATGATCACCTTCATCACCACAAGCTGATCACCTTCATCATCTGCTGTAAAGCTGGCAAGTCAGTCAGCAACACTGAAGTCCTTGACTTCAGGAAAGCCAACTCATACAAGCTCAGGAGGCTCATCAGTGAGGCCCTAAGGGACCACGACCCCAGGGGGAGACCTCCTGAGGCTAAAAAGAAAGGCCTACAAAGGATGGAAAATGGGATTCACCTCCAAAGAAGAATATTCTGCACTGGTCTAGTCCTGCAGGGAACAAACCAGGAAAGCCAAGGCTGCAACTGAACTCCAACTAGCTTCAAGCATCATGAACAATAAAAAGTCCTTTTTCAGATACGTAGCGAACGGGAGGAAAAGCAAGGGCAACACTGGACCCCTGCTGAACCAGGTGGGACAACTGATGCCCAAGAAAAAGCCAACCTATTAAATGGGTACTTTGCGTCAGTCTTTCATCAGTCCCATGGGATGCCCATGCCTGCTACGGGACAGGGAGGTCCGGGTGAGGGAGATCCCCAGCCCTCCATCAATGCTGACCTCATAACGGAACAGCTTGAAAGGCTGAATACCTTCAAGTCAGCTGCCCCTGACAGTTTACACCCCAGGGTACTCAAGGAGCTGGCGAACATCATAGCCCAGCCTCTGGCACAGACCTTTGAAAACT
>NW_017728951.1:9096728-9121055 GCF_001723895.1 Crocodylus porosus | reverse complement strand
GGTTCAAGCACCTACACTGAACACCTTCAAGAGCAAATTGGATGCTTATCTTGCTGGGATCCTATGACCCCAGCTGACTTCCTGCCCTTCAGGCAGGGGGCTGGACTTGATGATCTTTCAAGGTCCCTTCCAGCCCTAATGTCTATGAAATCTATGAAATCTTGATACAGCTATACTTTTGCAACTTGTCTTTAGTCGAGGTAAATCTTTTCTGATTACAGTCTGACTGAGCATCAGCCATGAACTGAATGAGAGGTTTTTGTAGGAGTTCAAACAACTGTTGGTAGATCGAAGTTGGAAGTATGCCTTCTTGCATCTGGATAAGCTAAAATAAAAATGACGGGAAGAATACATTTTATTAATTCTCCAGAAGAGATGATTCGACAGGCTGAAAGTAAAGACTGTTATGAAGAATGAAGTGTTTGACTTTTAATGAAGCATTCCCATGTTCAAAATAAAAGTTATGGCTCAAACAATGGATGACACTGATTTTTTTTAGTGTAATTTCAGTAGCACCAGCAAATATTTAAATTATAGTTGTGCCCAAATTATTCCAACTGATTATGCACTTTGCTGGGTGTCACAAACCCACTGGGAATGGCCCCCAGAGTCCTGAGTTTCTCCTTACTGTGCAGCTACTTGCCCCAGGACTTGACTGAAGTTGCCCTGGGATAGCTCCCAATCCCTACAAGTCTCAGCTCCACTGCCCTGGAGCTGCTGTGAAGGAGCTTCTGCCAGTCCCAGGTGGCCACCTTATGGTGTTATAGGAGAATTTCTTAGGTGCCACTCTCCATGGAGAAAGGTGGCCAGAAATATCACTCACCTAGAAACCACTCTTGACACAGGCTATCAGTAAAGAGTCAAAAAACAAAAAGATTTATTACATAAGATAAAAGAATTGCCCTTGCAAAACTACTTATAGCAGCAGTCCCCAAACTGTGGCTCATAACCCCAGATGGGGTCACAATATCAGTGGATGGGATCCCAATACATAAAATCACATTATGCTTTCTGACTTCAGGTTATGGTAATGCAAAGCAAGGACAAGACATGACAATGTACACACAGGCAAACTGCGTTTACAGTTGGAAGCGAGCCCCGCAGATCTCCACCAATCATATCGCTGTGTGATCTCCACCCACACATTATAAGCATTGATTTCTGTGACTGCAGTTTTATTCCAGTTACATCTGCTGCCAAGTGAAAAATTTCTTTCAATAGAACCCCATGCCTACACAACTTGTGAGAGTCAGAATGATAATTAATGGTGAATTGTTACTGATAACACCATGGACACATTTTTATGCAAAGCATCCTCCTCCAGCAGTGGGCCTACTGACTCAGTTGCAAATGAAAAACAAGAAAGTAAGAAACATGTTTGCAAATACAATGAAGCTTTCCCTGAGTATGGTCTCATGAGTGTTTTTGACAAGACCAAAGAAAAACCTAAATGCCTCCTTATGTCTTTGTGCATATCTATTTGCAAAGCTGTGTGAAGAGATGGGGTCCATCTGATCACACATCAAGGTTCACTGGCTGTTGAGAGGAAGGGTGTGACAAAGATTTTTTGAACTGAGGGGTTGTGAACTTGTGATTTTTTTAACTTAAGGGACCAGAGCAGGCAGCAGAGCAGCCTGCAGGTGACTGCACTCTCAATCAGGAATCACATGGCCAGCAGGAGGCTGCCTGCTTGGAAGGAGGACCTAGCTTCTAGGGAATAAGAGCAGGCTCTGAGCAGTAGAGCCAGCAGTTGCTGTAAGCAGTCGGAGGGAGAAGGTTGTCTGGCTGGAGCTGCTGTACACAGACCACCTGGAGGTACAGGGCATGAACCTAATACGGGGTTGTAGGAGGTTCCTGGCCCTGGGGCATGACCTAAAATTACACCTGCTGGGGCTGCATGGTGGGGTGGGCAGCCTGTGGCAAGGCAGTCTCCAGGAAATGCCACACCCATGCTTCCCCAGTGAAGGGCAAGTATGGGGCACCAGAAAGCCTCAGCCTTTGCTGCCCTGTGGGTGTTCAATGGAGGGAAAAGGCTAGAGGAGCACACCCTGAGAGAAAACCACAGAGGCCCAGGCCCACTGAGTGGGGCCTGAGGTGGGACCCAGGCCCATTGTGTGGGACCTGGAGAAGGGCTGTGCAGAGCAGGGCCTGAAGGGCTGCATATGGGCTGACAGGAATAGCCACAGTTGAAGCCCTAGTGAAGAGGCATGAGTTGAGGCCCCAGTGAGGGGGCAGGAGGCCCATCGGAGGACATCTGAGGCAAGTTGGGCCAGAGGCCGAGTGTGGCCCAGTCAAGGGGCCAAGGGGGAGTAATAATGAATTTTGGATGCCATCTATGAGGCATGAGACATGGTATTAGGGGAGGTTCAGAGCTGCGTATAACACCCTAGGCATCGAGGCATAAAATCGGCAGCCTCCTGCATTATTACATCTGGAATCATTATAGCATCACAGGCAGGCCGATGATGAGACCCGGCCCTGAGTCGGCCCCCTGTCACAGGGATCAGCTGCTCGCATTTGCAGTGGACTGCAAAAAAAACAGAATTTGTTGATTTTCTGTGTGATCAAAAGATGAGTTTCCTTGCTTATGTCACGGACATATTTTGTTCAGTTCACTGGGAAACTCAATGAACTGCATGCAAGTATGCAAGGAAAGAACACTAACATTCTTCAGCTGAGTAACTGAATCACGGCATTCGTGAAGAAAATTACTTTTTGGAAGAGTAATATATTGAAGCTGAACTACAATCCTTTCTGCAACTTTCCAAGTTTCTGTCTAAAAACAAGACTGAACAGTGTCCCAATCAGGTGATGATGGACCATCTCAGCTGCCTGGAGGCACACTTTGCAACCTTTTTCCCCGGACTTAGACATGACTTAAGTTTGATTGGTTTCAAAACTCCTTTCAATGCCAGCCTGACACCATGGATTTGCCAACACCCAAAATCAAACAGTTCACTGAAATGTCATGCAATCGACTTTTGGAAGGACCATGTTCCTGAGTGTCTCTTTCAGAATTCAGGTTCAGTTCTCAAAATGAACATCCTGAAATCTCAATACACACATTGATAGCTCCCTTTGCAAGCATGTACAGTATTTGTGTGAAGCTTGTCTGCATCTAGTGTACTTGTCTACATCAAGTCTCAGTGTCAGTCAACCTTGGATGTCACATCAGAGGTTAGATGTGCAATATCAACCACACTGACACATTTTAAGATGCTGTGCCCACATGGCTCATTAGGCCTGGTGACATTAAAGCATAAATTTACTTATTTATATGCTGTTCTATATGTTGTTCTACAATACTCAAACTTTAAAAATGATATAATTATTGTTAGTTATTATGATGTTTGATTGCTATTTTGTTTTGAGTGGCTTCTGGAGTTGTGTGAAATTCAGGTGTTAACATGGGGTAGCCTGGGAAAATAGTTGGGGAAGCACTGGCCTACAGATTTGGAGACAGAAAAACAAAACCTAGCTACACCTTCAGCTCCCCAAGCGACTTACCAGCACCATCAGAAATAACCTTCCTGTTGATTTCTGCCAGCCCTGACAGCGGTGGTCTCTCTGACCCTTCCTAGCCCACTGGTAACTGTCTAACTCCTCCCAACCAACACCCGTTCACCAGCACTCTCAACAGATACCAGAAGTCTCTGGTCTGCCTGAAGCACCTGGCATTTCTTTGGCTGGATGGGCCATTCCTAATCATATCCAAAGCCATACAGATACATAAAGACAGCAAGACATAATCTATACAGAGATAATAGTAATATAAATAGATAGAGGATAACACTTGCTTTCCAACAAGATCACGCCAACCATATCAGTACAGTAAAACACAACAAATATTCATGACACTCTGAAAACCCCTAAAACATATCAAGGTTCATGATATTGGGCATAGTATAAACAGAGCAAAGGCAATCCCTTCCCTGGAAGACTTCTGATGTAGTGAACAACTTTAGCAAATACGACTTGATCAGCACATTGATCATGACAAGGACAAGAGTATCTGATGTTTTAGAAGGTCTGGTTACTTACTCTGGTTTATTAAGAACAGGGTGGGTCCTATCCAAGGGCTTAAGTGCCTCTTACAAGAAGAGGGAAAGGTGGCCCGTTGGTTACTGAACTGGTCTGGGACTTAGGAGACCTGTCCTTGATTACTTACTGTCACAGACTTGTTGTATGACTTTAGGCAAGTCACTTTGCCACTCTCTTGCCTCAGTTTCTCAGCAGTAAAATATGAAGGACAATTCCTTACCTCAGAGGGATGTTGTGAGGTTCAGCACATTATACACTGTGAGGTACTGTGCTGCCTGGTATGGTATGCCTGCTAAGAAAGAAAAACTATACAGTAGTAGTTTGCCCCTAGCAAGCAATAAAACTGAAACTCCTACAAATACAGCGTGGTTTGGATGCACAGGCCACTCAGTATTGTTGGGTTTCCTTAGGACAAGCAGCATCTATGATCAGATTTCCACTATATTCACCTTTTTGTAAGTTCCAAATTTAGTTCCGATGAACGTTATCTAAATTTGCGATTCCCAGTAACATTCCAGTTTGTAAACTCATTCACTCAGTGGTGTGGGGGAAGAAGACTTGAAAACACAAGAGTGCAATCCAAATGAGCTCAGTATGTTTATGCAAATATGGACTCATGAATATAGTCTTGATAAATGTGTCCAAATCTAATTCCTCATGATGAGCTGTATGGCAAAGAATACAAATGCAGGCTACAAAACCTATTGAGAACTTGCCATTGTGTGACTGTAATAGACATTCATATAGCTGCTTACTGTGGTTAGTTATAATGAAATGAGCCACTGAGGATTTAATCAGAAATGTCCATAGAATCTGTGATCTAATTCTGCTACCTTTAATGATACATAGGACTGCCACTGAAACCAGTAAGCTATTTGTGGATTCTGCTATGGCATGAGGAAAGAAGGAAGAACCAGGACCTAAAAAGGAGATGGATAATTTATTTTTTCTACCAGCCCTTTGTTCTTTCACTCATTAAAATGTAACCTTTCAAGGCTCTGCTGCTACATTAGCTGGGCCGCCAGGCTCACTTCTGCGTAACAATGAGGAACTCCCAAGTGCATGACAGCACCTGTTAATTATGTATTGATGTCATTGCAGTTTGTTATCCTACTGGAGGGAACTGCTTGGTATTCTGGACAGCACCTGGGAAGGGAATGGCGGGGGGATAAGCAGAATGTTTTTCACTTCCTGAAAAAAATATGAAGTTTAATTTGATTTATTTTCAGTCAAGCAAATTGATCTCTTACAGGCTGTTTTGCTGCACATTTGTGGTCTTGTACTTTCCGCTCATGCAGGGTTACACCCATCAAAGCTTCATTAGTAACTGGACTTGTCTGCAATTAAATATCAAGGCCTCCTTAGAGATGTCATGATTTTGGGAGGCAGATCCAAAGCTGCATTTTTTTTTCTTTTAGAGACACCCTTCTGAGTCACAATTCAACCCCTGTGCCAGCTTTTTTCCCAGGGGGCAGTAATTTCCACTGGTCAACACCAGAAGCTAATTAAGATATTCCTGCAGAGGCTACACTGTGCTTCCCAGCAAGTGATGTGGACCATGCTCTGCTTACTCCCCAGCCTTCCCCGTCCACTGCTCTGGAATGGAGAGGCCAGAGTAGTCTGCATGTCTGGGCCTAAAGCATGAGTGGCAGAGTCAGCAGTGTCCAAAGTTCATGTTGGAGGCCTTACTTCCATTAGACACATAGTCCAAGTCAGTATGGCGCTTCTGTGGGTTCCAGTACCACCACACCCGAGTAAAACTCATTTCCTTGGAAGTTTGTTCATCCCTTGCCAGTAGACATGAGAATATCCTGGATCATCCCATGGCAAAAATAAAAAAGGATAATGAATCAATGTCACTCCTACATGCAATAAAACTGAACAACAGATAAAAATCCTTGAACGCAGTAAGTTGCCCCATGACTAGGGAACCTCTACAAGGCACAAAGCAGACTTACTGGGCAGGCATACCCCAGGTTAGCCAAATGAATTAGCTGTGGTACCAGAAGCAGTGCTGTTGTGTTAGCATGGCACTCTGCCCAAGCAAATTGGTCCTGCTTGCAAGCAGAGTTTATTAATTCAGGCAAAGCACCACACTAATGCAGCTCTACTGCTTCCAGTGCCCAAGCTAGCTTAGTATCTCTTCACATCTCTGCCTTGTGCCATGCCAACCTACAGTAGACATGCTGCAAGTGGCATGGGTACCCTGTGTGTGACGTTTGGCAGACAAGGCAGGGAGCACAGGCTGGGAACCGAAAGCAGAGGAAGGGGAATAGAGTGGCACTCTGGGAGGGGTAAGGCTTATTTGTGGCATGACTGTCAGAAGGGCTGCCCCCGGCTGTCAAAAAGTGTCACGGGTGTTGGTGTGCTACATAGGTTCTTGCATCATATTCCTGGCCTGAGCTACCAGGGAAAGGCACAAGGGAAATCGGGCAGTAGTGCTCAGAGCACAGGTACCCACAACAAAATGAGCAGAATAAGAGACGAGCAGGATCTGACTGTGGCCAGAACTGCTGCACGCTCGCTGCCCCAGAACATTTTCAGAGACAGTTCTTATGTGTGAAAATCTGACAAGTAAGGAGCTGCAGAGCTTATGTAGACTTGCAATGAACCACTGACGGAAACTCAGTTCCAGCCTGGCATGTTTTGACAAAACGGAAAACATAAAATGAGAGAAGATAACATGTAGCTTCAGGCCTGGCGTAGCTCCCCTTCCTCCCATCCTGTTCTCTAGTACATCCACCACTTTCTGGACAGGCCCCAGCCTTTGAATCCCTGTCAGCTTTCTCCCAAAGCTAGTTCATATTGTAAAAAGGTATAAATCAGTTATGAAGATGCAGGTGGGACTGCATACAACCCCAAACTCTGCCAGAGTATGAGCACATAAAAGACAAAGCCTTGAGGTGATTGGGAGAGCAATGTTTTACAGTGCTGAAAATGGCCAATGAAATCACTAGCCAGGTACAGGTATTACACTTTCATGGGTATAAGTGTTTGGAAACTGGTCCAGATCCCTAACAGAACAGCAGTTCAGCACACAAAACTGGTCTATACCTGTAACAGAACAGAAGTTCGGCATACACATAGACTGGTTTAAAAATGGAGAAACCAAATCTAAGATTTGCCCCCTCCTTCTTCCACCAGAGGGTGAACACATGTTCTGTTCACTACTGATCTAAACTACGCCGCTTACAGAAAACCACATCACTTAGATCAATTCAGTCGCGGGCTTTTTGAATGTCTATACCTAGCCGAAAAGGGCAGAATGAATTAAGTGGGTTGCTATACATAGAAGGTCATCAAAAGGGCAATGTGTTGCAAGGGCAAGATAAACAATGTACAGCCAAGGAATACATGTTGCTGTAGCATTAAGGAAAGTCAGTTAAGTGGCCATGAGGAAGAGTGCTTGGTTTAGGGAAGGGGGTGGTATAGCAAGAAACGCTGTGGGCAAAATTTAATATGAGAAGATGGAAAGAGGAGAAGAGTACTTTGCATGAGGAAAGAGAATTATGTATATATGGGTCTGGTACAGGAATTTCAATGGAATAAAAATGATGGTACAGAGAGACGTGAAACAATGGGAAGTGGGGAGGGTGGGGAAAGGGAGATGTGAAACAGGAGAAGAGGGCTGGAGAGAGTTTACATAGTATCTTCCTCACCTTAGGTCATAGCTGAGTTTCCTTTGAGCAGCCAGGAGGAAGGGCACTGAATTTTTCCACGTGCTGAAGTCTGAAATTGTTGGACACAATTATGTAGCTGCCTAATCATGAGACATACCAAAAGAAACCCTTCTGAAACTAATGATGTCTAACTCCTGTGAAAGGAGAGCTTGATTCGGTAGCGTGCTGAAATTTCTTTCTGGAAAGGTTTTCATGGCATAAACATTGCAGAATACTTTTGCCCAATATGTAGGATAAAGTTTTACCAAGTTTCAAAGACCAGGGAGGCACCTATGGCTTGATCCCTCAGCCAGTGGAAACTGCCTCTAAATGGCTGGATCTAACCCAGGGCCAGGCAATTATTTTGGGCAGAGGGCCACTTACTGAGTTGTGGCAAGCCATCAAGGGCTGCATGATAAGCAGCTAGGGGCAGATAAATATTAATTTTCTAAATTTTTTAGGGGTCCCACAGGCCAGATGGAATGGCTTGGCGGGCTGCCTCCAGCCCCCGGGCCACATTTTGCCCACCCCAATCTAACCTGAGGAGCTGATGGGGACTTCAGAGGCATTCAGTGGCAAGGGGCTTCACCTGCACCATGGTAGGCAGTGGGGAGCTTCATCCATGCTGCAACTAGTAGCAAGAAGTGGCAGTGGCTGAATCATTGCACTGGCCTACCTCAGATCTGAACTGAGTCAGTCTAACTCTTGTCCCCTCCCCCCCCCATGTTAGACGTAATATGGTGTCATGAATGAAGGATCCCTCTGGAGTAAGATTCTGAGCTCACAAAAACCCACCTACCCCCAGCAAGGTACACCATTAGATCGCTCAAATAAATTCTGTACTGACTTATAGGCCACACTGTCCCCTTTGAAGTCAGTTCAGTGTTCATCCTATTGATAAGGGTAATTTCAAAGTAAGCACAGGCCAGGAAGCAGACTGGAACGCACGAGAACCAGAGGTGCAGCAAGAGTAACATGCTGATTCCAAACAACAAAAATATTCAGTACCCATTTAGAACAGCACAGGGGAGTGGTACGCGGAGAATAAACCTGTTATTTTCCAGGCCTAGGCAGACTCCTACACAAAGTTTGGTCAGGCCCTGCATAATTATAGGGAAGTGGAAAAATACAGCCAGCAAGGCCAGATTGCAAGGGTTTGAGTATAATATGTTTAATCACTTGTTGGTTGAGCAGTAATAAACTTGGGAGCAACATAGTTATTTTTAACATAAGGATAATTCTGTAATAACTTGGAGGGATGATGTAAATGAGTGGGGGCTGTTCAGGGTAATGGCAGTATGATTGCAATGTAAACAAGGAGCTGCATTTCCATAACTATTAGAAAAATAATTTTAATGATGGCACTTGAGTACTCTAGTGTCAATCACAGCCACCTGGGTTTTGAGTTTTTTCTTCTGTGGAAGAATAACCCAAAGGAGGAGCGGACATAGTGATGTGATTGTGATGTTTATGGTTTCCATGGAGGTATTAACTCTTTGGTATCCCAGCTAGACTAAGGGAGGCAATGTGGCAAAACTGGATGATAGCCCTGACTCTGCCTTTGACCTTAAATAAGTCTTTTCACCTCCCGGTACTTCTTTTTCTCCTTCCCTCCTTTATCTGCCTGATCTATTTAGCTTCTAAGCTGTTCAGGATTGTATCTGTCTCATATTAGCCCACAGTGCCAGTCACAAAGGGACCCCAATTTTTAGAGGCCTGTAAGCACTACTGTAATACTCAAAAGTGTCCTAGAGATAAAATATACCCTAAATGCTTCTGCCTTTATTGCACAAAACTGACTTGTGGACTCTCTCGCTCTCTCACAGAAAACTTTCATTTTCCATTAGGCACTTTCAACCCACTGAACTAGAACTTTAATTCACTCCATCCAGTCATTTTGGATGGTTCTATTTTACTTTCTGCAGCAGGTAAAAAAAACCTTAAAGAAAAATGTTATTTAAGGGCACCTATCTTTTCCTGCCAAATCAAATGAAACCTCTTTACTAAAATTGATTTTAAATTCTTTCAGGCAATACTGGAGCTGTTTAATAGAGTGCCACATATCTCAAGTTAGCTTCTGCATACACATGGATTTTGCTAGTCTGTCAAAAACCACTTTGAAATAGCTGAATACTTTCAATGGGTTGTCATTCCTGGAACTATACTGTGAAAGAGTTGGAATCTGCTTTACAAGGGTCAAAGAAACAAACATCTGTCTATTGTATAAAGTCTGTATAAGAAGAAGTTTTTATGATAAAGCTTGATATAATTTTAACAGAGTTTTGCAATGAGCACTGACTGCAGATGTGGGGGAAGCTAAAAAGCGAACAACTTCTTTCCATCACACATGTCCAGGAAACAAAAGAGACAGAGAATGTAATATTACTGTCAGCGTGTCCGTCAAGTACCCCCAATGTCATCATATTTCCCGCCTGCCACGACTTGGATCGTAAAGAGATGAAAGTGGTTGTTACCAGAGGAAGTACCCACGGGAAGTACCACGCTGAAATAAACTTACCTTTTTTTTTGCTTTTATTCAGTGGTTTGCAGTTGTTAACAGGGAACTCCCCTCTTGGGGGAGATCACAGTCAAAAGGGTTAATTTTGGGGTCTCCAGCCTCCTGGCCAGCCCCCAGTCCTTGAAAGGCGCACCACCTTTATCCAATTACTCTATTATGGCTTGTTACGACCGCGGTGAGTCCTCTCCTTGCAGCTAACGAGCCAATTAGTGGTTTGTTACAGCTGCCACCTGCAGTCTTCTCTGGCAGAGCCGGTATGCAGACTCCACGGTTCTCCCTTGATCTCCTGGTCCTCAGCGCCTCGCTCCCCTTGGGACATCCTAGAGTCGCCTGGACTCTCCAGGGGTCTGGATAGGAATCCTCCCCCTCTTGTCACCTCTTCAACTCACCAGAGCTTCCCCGCACTTTGATAACCGCGTCTGCTCCCACCCGCGGTGCGGCTCCACTCCCCCCGTCACTCACCGCTGTTCCTGTAGCATCAAGGTCAGTCAGTGCCTGGGCTCCAGGATCCCTCTGCTCCCTCTGATCCTGAGTCAGGTCCCACTTCCCCAATCCTTCTCTCTGAAAGCTCTCCCTCTTGCAGCACCTCTCTGTGCTTCCACTCTGGTGCCTGAAGGCATCCTTCATCCTCTTCCTCTCCATCTTATCCTCCAGAGTCTAGTCACCATTGGCTGCTTAGGGCCGGGGGCCCGCCCCCCTCGTGGTGTAATTATTTCCGGCTGCCCCCGTTCCCTTAGCAACAGGGTCTCAATGGGGACCCTGTTACAATTACCAATGTTTAGAAAGTTCCAATATTATGTCTTGATTGTATATTTTTTCTCCTCTAGAATGGAGGTGCTCAATCCCCAACCCATGGGCTAGATCCATCCCACAGGGTCATGTCATCCAACCCACAGGGTTCCCCATGAGTCCAAAAATTTGGAGGCAGAGGCAGAGTGGCAATTAACACTGCTACCTCTCCCCCACTGCCAAATTTCCAACCCTTGTGCAGCTGGATCAGGTCCCAGCTGGGCAAGCCCTGCACTCCAGATTGGGCCCATGGACTGGATCGGCCTGTGGATGGACCTGGGACTTCTCTGGCCCATGGGTCAAAAACATTGAGACCAATGCTCTGGAATAATTGGTACAATTATAGTACACTTCAAAGGCAAAAGAAAATGCTGCAAGGGTTTAACCATGAACAAACTGAAAAGGAAAGAACTGGATTGTGTAAGGCCTAGAGGGCAGGTGACAAAGATGATAAAGGGCTTGGAAAGCAAGTCATAAGAGGAGAGGCTGAAGAAGCTATGCATGTTCAGTTTGCTGAAAAGACACTTAGGGGATAGTTTAGCAGTCTTCAAATATTTAAAGCGCTGTCATAAAGAAGAGAGAGCACAATTTCTCTCTTGCTGCAGAAAGTAGAACAGAGACCAAGGACCTGAAGTTGCAGCAAAGTACATTTAGATTGGGTACCAGGAAAAAAACTTCTTCACTGTTGGAACAGCAAGGCAGTAAAATAGACTGCCTAGGGAAGCTGTAAACTCGTCATCACTGGAAGTGTTCAAGAAGAGGTTGGGCACTGGCGCCCATTGGTCAGAGATGATAGGTGTAACTATGCCCAGAGACAACCCAAGCAGGGTGTGGGGCCTGGGGCAAATCAGCCTGCGCAGGGCCCTGCCCCTGGATGCGAGGAAGCCGACAGCGGATTCAGCGGTGCAGGGCGTACCAAGCAGTCGGACGTGCCAGATTCGGTGGGGTGGGGGGGAAGTGCCAAGCGGCTGGGTGTGAAGCTGGTGGTGGCACAGAGTCACTGCAGCTGCTCCGTCCACCTCCCTGGGGCCCCCCAAAGCACGGGTCCCGAGGCAGTCACCCTGATTTGCCCCCTACTAGGGACAGCCCTGACTATAACTGTGTTCCGCTATGGGTATTTCCCATGCTTCTGGGCTTTGCTGCTTGGTTCATGGGACTGGGAGTAAATTCTCCCCACTTTCTGCTACATGCATCAAGATTTTTTTTAAGACTTCCTTGGAGGCACTGGGTGTTGGCTACAGCCAAGGCTGAGGATTTTGACTGGGGTGTACTAATGTCCCTGCTGGGGCTTAAAACCAGAGGTTCCTGGCTAGAGGGTCTTGCCCCTCCACTCAGGGTCAGACCAATCACTATATTTGGGGTCAGGAAGGAATTTTACCTCATGGTCAAATTCATACAATGGGGGGGGGGGGGGGCGGAGAATGCCTTCCTCTGTAGCAGTGGGCATGGCCCTCCACCTGGGATCTCTTGAGCATATATTAAACAACCTTTTACAAAAGCAGGACATTATCTGCTTTTCCTGTAGCAGGTTAGGGTGTTATATCTTGTGTTGTGTCAGGGTTGATGGTAGTTTTACTAACACTTTAATTATGGATTTGTATGGGATGGTTTGGATAGGGATGGTTCTGCCTCAGGCAGAGAGTTGGATTACATGTCCTATGGAGGTCCCTTCCACCTGTACTTCTTTATGTTCCTATGGAGAAGACATAAGAAAAAGTATCAGTTTCTCCTATGTATTTGGCTCCATAGAATGTATGTCTCAGAACATCAACCCCAATATATGGCCTATGTTTGGGATTTGGGGTGTGTTTGGGAGCCTGAGGGAAACAGTGCCAATATCCCAGGTTTAGGAGCCTTGGAAAATCCCAGGCATAATGGTGTTTTGTCTTCTATTTACTACATCCAACATTGCTGTAGAAACTTTCCAAGCAAAGAGTTCCTCCTGAAGAGCAACATGATACCAGTGCATAAACCAGGTGGCTAAAAAAAAGCAATGCAACCACATCTAAGATTGATTTCCTCTCCTTCTGACTTTTCCCTGCTGCAAATTGCCCCAGATTTTAGATGACTTCTGGCTACCTCCACCAGCAAAAGTAAGTGTAATTCTGCTACAGTTTGAGCCTGTGATTTTCAGAGTGAAAAGTCTGAGCTTCTACAAATAAAGCTCACAGACTACCTCCACTACCTGGCAACACTCAAGAGGTTCATAGACTCCTTGTGAAGAACAGGCTCTCCCACTGTGGGACTACAAAGGAGAATTACCTCCAGAGACTGCCACCTCCTGCTACTTCTCCATCTATGAGATCCACCTCCTGCCTGCTATTTTAGTAAGGGTGAGCTAAAGAAAAAAAAAGCTAAAACAGCTAAGAAACCTGTTTTCAGTTCTTCCTGCTTTTTTCCATCTCTAAGTTCTGGGGTTCGTTTTCCAAACCCCTCGCCCTCATCACTTTTATTATCATAATTTATTTTACCTACATTTTTTCTGAGCCTCACAAGTTTAAGAAGACTTTTCAAAAAGCTGTTGAGTTCACTTGGCAGGCATGTTTCCTCACCGTGCCCAACCCCTGCTCCACCACTCCTTAGTTTTTGCCATTCTGCTTATCCTTCAGTCTTCCACTATTTGAGGGATCTTGCAGCTCTTTCCTCTTTCTCAAGACAGAAAATGAGAGAAGAGGCTGAAGGACTGAGATGAGGCAGAGTACATTCAAATCAAGGCTACTGATAGGGGTTCCAGGGTTAGGGGGAAAAGAATAGGTATAGTGCTGATATTAAAATTTTGGATAAAGGTTGTCCACTTCCCTTTAACACCGCGTCTCTGTGAATCAGAACTCACCTGACATAACTAGCTCAACTGATTCCAGTCTTTCCTGGCAGGCCCCTTATTCCTGAAGACCCCATCCATAGGGCTCGTCCATGAAGACGCAGACTCTCTTCTGAGAATCATTTATTGGCAACAGGTCTCGTTCATAGCACGTAGCGAGGGAAGGGAACAATAGCTCCTCTTCTTCACTAGGTCACTCAGGGGGACAGGATGTGGTGGGAACACCGCCAGCTACCAGCCAACTCTGTCTGAGCTGGTGCTCTAATCTGCTTAACGTGTTTGCAGTCTGATCCCAGCAAGTGCCCACGTGAGATGAAATTCAGTCCTGAATAAAAGGTTTTTGCAAAGCCTACACATCACTTAAATCCCTTTGGACACTTTCAGAAAGCAGCTGCACAGGAGAGATGTGTTATGGTTCTACCTCAGCCGTGTATACTAACACTAGTTCAGCCAGTGAGAACAAATGAATCAGTAGGAGCCCAGTTCATCATTCATGGCTGATAAAATAATACCTTCCCCCAGTTGCAAGTTCAACGTGTTTTGAGAAACAGTGAACACAGAGCCCACTCTGACGTCAAGATTAATTCTGAATGCGAGCAAAACCACAGGTTTCTCTTTAAACATCAGTTTCTCTGAGAAGTGAATGAATTAGCTGTGGTTATGAGAATGATATCAAAATGAGTAAAATGTGTATACTCAAATCTTATATGCTGCTGGAGAATGCGCTAAATGTGATATGCAGCTGTGAGCTCGGAAATGAAAACTGACTGCTCTGCACTGTTGGTTCGAAAGCAGCACAACAGCAATTGACTCGCAAGCCTTTTCCATGTCACTAAGAAGAAGAGCTGGAGGAAAAATAACTGAAACCCAGCTTTTAGAGCACAGTGCTTAAATATTATGAGTCCCACTGCTGTTCTTTTGGATACCTCAGGCATATAGCTTTGCATAAGAATTGGAATGAAATTATTTTGAGATATTACAATTAATACACTCTTAGGTGATAGGACCGCTAACCAATTGAAAATATATAATGATCTTTCAGTCTCCATTTGAAATCTAATGGCGAGAATTCCAGCGGGACATTGATGAAGCAGGGTTATGCATCACTTCCATTAAGGCACTGCAGAGTGCAGACCTCTTAAGATGAAGCTTCAAATTTAACAAGTAATGAAGTGCTGCCTAATTTTTAACAATCCTCTGCAAATTCAGCAATACATAATTCAGTCTCCTTTTGAGTAGACATTTGGTTTTATGTGCATTTGGTTTCATGCAAGCCTCATTAATTCCATTCCTTTCACTGACAAAATACCATTTTATTTAAAACGTTTTCTATTGGTTTCCCTGGGATTTGCAGCATTGCAATTAATGCACCACTTTGGCCACACTACGTTGAGACTGCTGCCAGTTACTTAGATATCATTGACTTCCAGTCTTAGAGGGAAGCGTAGACATGGAAACATCAATTTGTTTTTATTTGCATTGTAAGATTTTTGAGCATTATGTAAACAGGATATTGTAAGCTAATAACAGTTGTGTCAGTATATGTGCCGGCTAGAAAGAGCTACACAGGTAGTCAATCCAAGAACTGTGAGATTGTTCATTAATCATAAGTAATATTGTTATTGATTATTTATTGCATTAAATATATTGTGTAAACAGATGTGAGGGTCTGATCTCTTAGCAGGAGACCTGCAGGGAGAGATTGACTGATTGATTGATTCTTGCTGACTCACTGTGGCAGATGTGGCTCATTAAAGGAGGTGGGGATGACTCTTTGGTCAAGAGAACTAGAGCAGCAAGGCTTTTTCAGAGAAACTGTAGGAACAGTAAAGCTGAGGAAGAAAACTCAGTTTCAGTTTTCTGTTGTTATTTTAATGACCAGTAAGGCTAAATTCCAGGAAGACAGACCATTTGGAGTAATTAGTGTGTGCAGACTTTTTGCCCTATTCTCCTCTGTGGAAAGTGAAATGACCCCCCCAGAAAAACTCAAGACATAGGCAGCAGAACTGACTTCTCTCCCTCCATTTTCATAGCCTTTCTGCCAGTGCCTCCCTCTACTCTGCTCCCACATATATTAGGGAGTGATTAGAGTGAAATGTGTTCTGGGATTGCCTGGTTGGTATATGGTCTCTTGAGGAACATAGCCAAATGGCACAAGTCAGAGCAGCCCTTAGACTGCTTAACCTGTACTTGGAGGAATCCAGCTCGGCGCCAGTAGTTTCTGTGCCAACGCCCCTCATTTACACGGGGACAGTGATTTAATGTGTGAAACTGACAGCAAAGTAAAGGAAATGTACAGTCCAGGCCCGGCGGGGTACAAAAGGAGACTCCCTGAGTGACCAGAGGCAGCAAACAGGGCGAGCAGTTTGCTGGGAGCAAGAGGAGGAAGGGGAAGGGAAGCTGGGCACCAGATCCTGCCCAAGGAAGGGAAGTGATCCAGACCTTTGGCATGCTGCATGTTTGTTCAGTGGGCTGTGTTTGTTTGGGGTGTGCTCTAAGAAGCTGGGAGTGTTGCTAGCCAAGTGATTGCTGATTGCTGAATGATTGTTGCCTATGCCTGACAGAAGCCCTAATGATAGGGTGGAGCCAGTCTAGGCCCAGCAGGGTCTAACAAGAGCAACCAGGGAGCAAGTAAATAAGGCAGTTTACAGGTATTTGGTCCCCGCCCCTTTGACGGGGCAGCCTTTCAGCTTGGTGTGAGGAAGCAGAGAAAAAGGAACCCTTTGGGGCCAAGGATCAGTAAACAGGCCAACTTTCAGGTGAATTTACTAGGGAAGGTGTGCTTGGAAGAAGGGCAGTAAGAGAGAAGAGGCAGATTAAGAGACCCAGAAAATGGTTGGAGGACATCACAAAGCCAGAGCCACTGCTGCCACTGCTTCTGCTTGCACCTGTGAGGTTTCTGTCCAGGCTGGACCATTTGCCATCGAGGTTTCCACCCAGGTCTAGGCTTGGTGCTGTGGGGACTGAAGCTTGTAGGTTCCTTCTGGTGACAGCCAGGTTGGGGAGTGCCTGCAGTGTGAGCAGTGCCTCTCAGGGAACAGGCAAGAGCAGTACAGGAGGAGGCTGTGAGGCTCTGAAGCATCATCAGCCATAAGGAGTGCATTGGTTCAATGCTGGCAGAGATCTCCAGGACTGTGAAGGAAGAACTGCCAGAGGCAGCATTAGAGAAGGGAGAGGAAATAGGCTCCCAGGAAGGTGGAAGCCAGAAGTTTGTGACCTCTGGCAGCAAGCAGAAATCTTCATCTGCACCTGCAAAAGTTTGTCTGAAGAATAGATATAGAGCCCTAGCAACAGAAGGTAAAGAGCGCGTTTCACTGATGGAGGAGAACAGGACAGGCCACCCCAAGGTGGGAAGGATCAAGACCACTGCCACTGAGAAAAAGGGATGGGTGGTGATGGTTAGAGACTACCTTCTGCAGGGGATAGAGGAATCCATCAGCCACCATAATGCGTTGTCTCAGGAAGTCTAATGCTTGCTCAGAGCCCGGATCCAAGATGTCATGGAGGGATTACTGAGACCTACTGGGCTTTTGACTATTATCCCATGCTGCTCATCCATGTAGGCACCAATGATACTGCCAGGGGAGAACCTGAGCAGATCAAAAGTGACAGCAGGGCTCTGGGTGCAGGTTGAAGGGAATGGGGGCTAAGCTGCTGTTCTCTTCACACCTTCTGATCAAGGGAAAGGGCCCGGGCAGAAGTGGGTGCATCCTGGAGATCAATGCCAGTCTCAGCAGGTGGTGTTGCCAGCAGGGATTTGGCTTCTTTAGAAAAGGGAGAGGACATAGGATCCCGGGAAGGTGGACCACGAGATGATGTTTCAGGAAGAAGGATTGCTGGGAAGAGATGGGATCCACCTGATGGAAAGAGAGGAGAGCATCTTCACAGAGAGGCTCACTAAGCTGCTGAGGAGGGCTTTAAACTAGGTTCACCAGAGATGGAGACCAAAGCCCTGAGGTAAGTGGAGAAGCTGGAGACTTGGAGGAAGAGCAAGCAGGAGTGAGCAACAGGGGAGTTGTGCTTATACTTCCTGAGAAATCAGGGCAATCAACTAGTTACCTCAGGTGTCTGTACATGAATGCACGGAGCCTGGGAAACGGGAAGAATTGGAAGTCGTCATGGAACTATGATATTACTAGAATAACAGAGACTTGGTGGGAGCTCGCATGACTGGAGCACTGTCATAGATGAGTACAAAATGTTCAGGAAGGACAGGCAGGGAGAAAAGGAGGACAAGTTGCACTTTATGTGAAAGACACATATGATTGCTCAGAGCTCCAGTATAAAACCAGAGATAGGTCTCTCGAAAGTCTCTGGGTTAGGGTCAGAGGGGAGAGCAACAAGGGTGATGTCATGGAGGGGGTCTGCTATAGACCATCAGATCAGGAGGAAGTGGTGGATGAGGCTTTCTTCAAACAGCTAGCAGAAGTTTCCCAATCACAGGCTCTGGTTCTTATCGGGGACTTCAATCACTCTGACATCTGCTGGAAGTCATACCACATAGAGAGGGAAGGGAACTTCTAGGCAATTCAGGAAGTTTTTGGAGAGTATTGGGGACACCTTCATGGTGCAAGTGCTGGAGCAACCAATTAGGGGCCATGCTGTTCTTGACCTGCTGCTCACAAACAGGGAAAAATTGGTGGGGAATGTAGTAGTGGATGGCAACTTGGGCAGCAGTGACTATGAGATGATAGAGTTCAGGATCCTGAGGAAAGGAAGGATGGAGAAAAGCAGAGTAAGGACCCTGGATTTCAGAAATGCAGACTTTGACTTGCACAGGGAACTTATGGGCAGGATGCCTTGGGAAGCAGTCTGAGGGGGAAAGGAGTCCAGGAGTACTGGCTGCACTTTTAAAGAAGCCTTCCTGAGGGTGCATGTACAGGAAGACTAACAAGTATGGCAGAAGACCAGCTTGGCTTAGCAGGGAATTCTTCAGTAAACTACATCACAAAAAGGAAGCATATAAGAAATGAAAACTTGAACAAACAACTAGGGAGGAGTATAAGAGTTTTGCTTGGGCATGCAGGGATGAAGTCAGGAAGGCCAAAGCACAATTAGAGTTGCGGCTAGCAAGGGATGTGGAGGGTAACAAGAAGAGTTTCTACAAGTACATCAGTAACAAGAGGAAGATCAGGGAAAGTGTGGATCCCTTACTAAATGGGGAAGGCAACCTTGTGACAGAAGATACAGTCCAGGCTAAATTACTCAATGCCTTTTTCACCTCAGTCTTCATAGGCAAAGTCAGCTCCCAGGCTACTGCACCAGGCAGCATGGTTTGGGGAGAAGGTGGGTAGCCTACAGTGGTGACAGAACAGGTTAGGGACTACTTAGAAAAGCTGGACATATCCAAGTATATGGGGCTGGATGGGATGCACCCAAGGATGCTGAGAGAGTTGGTTAATGTGACTGCAGGGCCACTGGCCACCATCTTTGAAAACTCATGGCAATCACAGATGATTGGAAAAGGACAAATATAGTGCCCATATTTAAGAAAGGGGGAAAAGGGGGATCCAGGAAACTACAGACTGGTCAGCCTCATCTCAGTCCATGGAAAAATCATGGAGCAGATCCTCAAGGAATCCATTTCTAAACACTTGGAGGAGAAGAAGATTTGGAATATTTGGAGCATGAAACAAAGTTTCGTCGTCAAGAACAGTCAGCATGAATTCACCAAGTACAAGTCATGCCTGGCCAACCTGATTGCCTGCTATGATGAGATGACTAACTCTGTGGATACAGGGAGACTAGTAGATCTGGTGTACCTTGATTTTAGCAAGGCCTTTAATACGGTCTGCCACAACATTCTCACAGTCAATCTAAGGAAATACAGGCTGCATGAATGGACTGTAAGGTGGATAGAAAACTGGCTGGAGTATCAGGCTCAGAGGGTAGCAATCAATGTCTAGTTAGCAGCTGGTACCAAGTGGAGTGCCCCAAGGGGTCAGTCCTGGAGCCAGTTGTGTTCAATATTTTTGTCAACAACTTGGAAGGCATGGAGTATACCCTCAGCAAGTTTGCAAATGACACCAAGCTGGGAGGAGTAGTAAATACGCTGGAAGGTAGGGCTAGGATTCAGACTGACCTAGACAAATTAGAGGATTGAGCCAAAAGAAATCTCATGAGGTTTAAAAAAGACAAGTGCAAAGTTCTGCACTTAGGTGGAACTATCCCATGCACCGGTACAGGCCAGGGGCTGACTGGCTGGGCAGCAGATCTGCAATAAAGGACCTGGGGGTTACAGTGGACAATAAGCTGAATATAAGCTGACAGTGTGCTGTTGTTGCCAAGAAGGCTAGCAGAATAATGGGCTGCTGCATTGGTAGGTGTGTCGCCAGGTGTGTAGGTCAAGGGAAGCGAGGCCACATCTAGAGTACTGTGTTCAGTTTTAGGCCTCCCATTACAGAAAAGATGTGGACAAATTGGAGGGAGTCCAGCGGAGGGCAACAAAAATGAGGAGGGGGCTGGGGGACATGACTGCTGAGGAGAGGCTGAGGGAACTGGGCTTATTGAGTCTAGAGAAGCGAAGACTGAGAGGAGATTCAATAGCAGCCTCCAAGTACCTGAAGAGGGGTTCAAAAGAAGACGGAGATAGACTGGTGGCAGATGACAGAACAAGGAGCAACGATCTCAAGTTGCAGCAAGGGAAGTTTAGGTTGGATATTAGGAAAAATTTTCTCACTTAGGAGGGTAGTAAAACACTGGAATCGGTTACCCAGAGAGCTTGTGGACTCCCCATCGATGGAAGTTTTTAAAACTCAGCCAGCCAAAGCCTTGGCTGGAATAATCTAGTTGGGGATGGCCCAGCTTTAAGCAGGGGGTTGGACTAGGTGACCTCCTGCAGTCCCTTCCAACCCTAATTTTCTATGTTATGAAAATCACAGAAAATACCCATTTCAGTTCTCACTGATTCCATTAATACAAATGCCATTGAAGTAAATGGGGGTGTGCATGACTAAATAAAGGCAGAAGTAGGCCATGTAGGTTAATAATCAAAATGGTTCATATTTAAAAGCCTAACTCAGGAATGTGTAAGTGAAGCATAGAAAGTAACAGAATCTAATCCCTAATAAAACTGGCATTTCAATCATTTCCAAAGAAGCTGCTTATGTCAACCTATTGAACTGATGGTTAATGTTTTTTTAGATCTCCCCTAAGAACTGGCAAAACACATAGATGACATTTTATAATGTCAAAACACATAGATGACACTCATTATAATGAATATCTCTTCAGGTGTCCAATTTGCCAAGGCGATCTGAAATACTAAAACTGACAACACTCATGTTATTTTAAGCTCCAAAGTCAAAAGAGCCTGTTTTAATTGAGTCTTGTTCTTTGTGGTGGTAAGAACAATCCATTATGTGCTTGAGCTGACAGTGAAATGAGCACACTAAGCAGACATGAAGATAAAGGTTCAGTTGACCTGTATGTCACACACAATTGTCTTTCTTTATATAATGGGCAAACAGTCAGGTACAGTATAGCAATAAGGTCACTTATCTTTGCTTTAACAACCAAGATTTGGAATATTTGGAGCGTGAAACAAAGTTTAGTCATCAAACTACATTGTTTCACTGACAGTTATCCTTATCAATAAGCCTGTGCAAAGTATGGTGGAGAAATGTAGTGATCCATTTAGTAAAATTCTGTTTAAATTGAATAACAAAGGGGGGAGGGGTTCCCTTTTAGAGACAATAGAGATAATAGAATCATTGTATCATAGAAAATTAGGGTTGGAAAAGACCTCAGGAGGTCATCTAGTCCAATCTCCTGCTCAAAGCAGGACCATCCCCAACTACATCATTCTAGCCAAGGCTTTGTCTAGCCAGGCCTTAAAAACCTCCAAAAATGGAGATCCCACCACCTCTCTGGGTAACTTGTTCCAGTGCGCTTCACTGCTCTCCTAGTGAGAGAGGTTTTTTCCTAATAACCAACCTAAACCTCACCTGCTGCAACTTCAGACCATGTGCCTTATTCTGAGATGCATGTAGCAATACAACATGATAAACCAGGACAGGTTTTATGTGAAGCAGGTTTGAATTTGTCCTCTTTTTATAATAAAGGAGTTTTATAGCAACACTCAACATACAAAGGTTTTGGGCTTATTTTTCTGGAGCTTGGGGTTTGCTTGTTTTATCACAAATATATTAGTAGCACTTGAGGTCTAAATAGGACAGTATTTTCATCATGAGGTATCATTTTTAGGTGCTTATAAAACTATTTGGAATAAAATATCCTTTGGGCTCAGCTTCTCATACTCCTTTCAGCCAACAGGAGTTTTGTGGCAGATTTGGTAGGTTCTAGTCCCTGCTTGTGCCAAATATTTCAAGCACTATTCCAGTGCACCTGGCCTGTTGGAGCTGATCTGTACCATGCCTTGTTCCATAGCGGCATGATGGCTTTATTGTGTAGGGGACAGTGTCGACAAGAAGCAAGGATAGTACATGCTCCAAAGAATTCACAATCTACATGTCTGACAGAAAATTTAAGCAAAATCCACACAGAGCTTAGGACAGGGTTCTCAGCATTTTTAGACTCATTAAACTTAAGGCATGCCTCAGAAAATGCCAGCTCTTAGTTTTCACTCACTTTTTGACAATGGAAAAATAATACAGCTATTTTTCTGTTGCAAAAACTCAAAAGACCACAATAGATCAGAATGTTCTTGATACTGTGTATTCATATATTGACATATCTAGGTTTGTCTTGTGAATCATGTTTACACACCTAACTGTGCTAATAATGCTACAGCACCCTCGTTGAGAATCACTAGCTTTGGAGAACAGTAGAAATTCTGGGCCCTTGTACATGTACTCAGCATTTAGTCGCTAAAAATGTTCCTGGTTTAATTTTTCTGTCTTACTTATTTAGCTGTCTTAAACTAATGTGGACGTGATTTACGACGTAAGGGCTTATTATGCTATGATTAGTAAAAAGTGCTAGAGGGCACACCAGAAGGAGCCAGCTCGCTGTGAGAAGGGGATCGTGGCACTGTTGGGGGAGCCTAGGGGGAGCCTAGGGGCAAGGGTGCCCCCCTGAAGAGCAAGCGTGGCAAGAGCAAGCGTGGGGAAAAACGTGGAAAGAAGCTGAGGCTGATAAGGACAACCAGAAGCAAGGTACAGGCAAAAAGGCGGAAGAACATGGTTTTTGGAAATCTCATTTTTCATTAATTTAATGTAAGCAATAAAATAATCAGTAAAAATTTGCAAGATTAGCACCTGGTGTCCAGAAAAATCAGTGCAGGAGAAATTAGATGAACTTCCATGGATTTGCGTGGATTTACAAATGAACCCAAGTGGCACCTGGTGGTGCAATCGTTGCAAAGCAGGGAAAATCACATTTTCAGAAATAAGTCAGATCCATGTTACAAATTTAAAACAATAAAAATAACGCTCATGGAAGAAATTCAGGAGCTAAAAATAAAACCTGTCGAAGGTCTTTTAAATTACCACAATAAAACAAAATCTAAAACGATAAGATCAGCTGATAACACAGACACACAGATGCTATTTAGCTAGCTTAATGGAGATTTTTGCCATGTGGACATGGACAAGCACCCTATAGTTTACTATCTGCCTTAACCAAGATTTCCCAAAGTGTGTCCCCCAAGCCTCTGTACTCTTCAGCTACTGTAGCAGCTAAGATGTTTGGGAAAAACAACCAGGACATTTCTATTCCCTGGCAATCACCAGAGATGGCATCAGCCTCTTGGGGTCATGGGCAGCCAGGAGAAAAGCAGAGCACCTTAAACAGCCCCAGGAAGCCATGAAAAGTGCCTTGATGTTGACTGTGCTACCCTACTCCCACCTGTGTGCCTGGCACCGCTTTGCAAAGCCAGAGAATGTCTCAATGTTTTTGATCATTTCATTCTAAAGATCATTTTTCTATGCATAAGAAATTCAGAAATGGCTTGTTTTGAAACCTTCAGCCTTTCCCTGGACTAAGCCATATATGAGGGAAAAGCTTTAATCTGATATAAATTTGATTTAGTTAGAAAAGCTATTAGAAATTAAAGTCTTAGAACAGGAATTAGTTTAATATACTGACTATTGTTTCATTTACTTAAATAAGTACAACTGGATCCTGGGGCTTATTGTTGGTCAAGCAGCATAAAACAGTTTAATTTCCTAAGCTAATGAGTAAGTCAAGGATATCCTTCCACTCCATGACTTCTAAGAATGTCTGCTGCCAAGTTGTGCCAAGTAGAACAGAAAACAAAAAGAAAAGTCTTCTGGTGAAATTCTGAAGGCCTGGGTAGAAAACCCTGCAGAGTTTGCTAACATTTCCCATCAATTCTACTATCCTTCCCTGATCTTGATTTTCCTAGTAATCCTGGGTGGGATGGGAGATAAAACGTAACTTTGGAAGAGAAAGTTTTATGTTTATTCTTATACTTTAATTTCTATAATTTCCGGGAATGTCTCCTTGCTAAAAAGGAGGCTTACACCCAATGGAAAGAAGGGGTCATCACCAGGGAGGACTATTCTGTAGTTGCTCGG
>NW_017728951.1:9085142-9096628 GCF_001723895.1 Crocodylus porosus | reverse complement strand
GTTTGACCCCAGTACTCTTTCCTGCCATGGCAGGGGGTCGGACTAGATGATCTGCTCAGGTCCCTTCTGACCCTAGAAACTATGAAACTATTGATACCACTGGTTGCAAAAACAGAGCAGCAATAATACAATTGTGTTAGCTGAAAGCTAGAAATCCCTATTTCTAACAAGAATGACTGGTGCAGAAATGAGCAGAAATGCTGGGAAGAGGCTCACGCAAGCCCCCCAGACTACAACATTCTGAAGACATTTGTTCTGGAGGCACATGAGAGATTTGAAGACTCTGTACCATCCCTTATACCAATCCTATGTCTCATTCATATTTCATTATATTTCCTCGTGTACCAGTGTTAGCATTACGTCAGGGTCTTAAAGGAGCCTCTCAGTAAAAAAGAACAGACTGTGAAAAGAAAATGCAAGTTCTCACTTTACATGTGGAATTCCACAACATCACACATGTAACAGCTTTCATGCAAAAAAACCAAAAGTATTGAAATGAAGTAACAAAGGGAAGGAAAGGGTTTCTGATCCTCTTAGCTCCCCTCATTCTAACCTAGAAGGCTGTGTTTCAGATTAACATATTTGGGACCAAGATATCCAACCATGATAAAATGGGTGCCTTGCCACATCTGATGCCCATTTCAACAACTGAAGCCTTGATGTAAGCAAATACATAAATAGAGAGACAAACCCACATGCAGATAGAGAATAAAGAAGAAGGATTTTTGCTACTTAATAATTTTCCGGACTAAATGCACAGGAATCTCTTGTGTTAGGAGCAAACTCATGTCTCAAACATCATCTTATAAAAATACCACAAAATCACAGCCAGAAAGCACATAAAACATGCTAAGAGATTTCCCAGATAAGCTCCAAGGCTGTTTGGAGCAAGAATATTGTTAAGATGAACAAATTAGTAGCTAGCCAAGATACAGGGATGTAGTAGGCTGGCTACCATGTCCTGATGTGGCCAGAGAAGGCTGGAGTCCAGGCATCCCCAACTTTAAAAGGGTACCTAGTCATTCAGAATAGGTGGCTGGATGTGATTCTAGCCACATTGTTATCTGTATGTCTGTGGTCATAGATGTGTGATTACTCTAGCTCAATCATAACTTAGACAAATCAGGAAGTGATCCAGCCACCACCAGCACAAAGCAGTAAGTGATCCAGCTGCCACCAAAAATATATTTTGCCGTAACAGAGAAAGTAAAGCATGGAATTAGATGAACCAGAAAAGCTGGAAGTAGTTGAAATGGTAGTATCACTTCTTAGATTCTTTATTCTAGGGATATAATAGCAAAGACAAATCAAGTCTGGATAGGCAGCAATCTCTGTGGTATAAATAAAGTTATTAAATATGAGCCTTATCTGATTAAATTTATTACAGTAGTAGCCAAGCTCTCACAAGCAAAAATATAGGGCATATAACAAGTTATGAGAGTTATCCCTTAAGGCAGTGACTTTTAATATATTTGGATGTTATAAATTTAAATGAATTATGTTTGATTATAGTGATGCTCCCAAGGTATTTCAAAGAATAATTACACAGATCTTTGAGAAATTAAAGATGATGAAGTTATAATGAATGATGTTTTAATTTGTTCTAGAAATCATAATTAAAAATGATTGAAGTTAGATAAGTTTTGGGGACAGAGGAAGAAAGACAGACATCTAGTAATACTCTTAACTTCTGGTAAACTGTTTTTTGTACAACATAAGCTGAGGAGAGATGACTACATTTCTAGTTCAGGACAGAGAAACACTTGCCAAAATGTCCATGCTGTAATTTAAAGCAAATCCATAGAGATGTGGTTGATGAAAAACTGTAGCAGAATTAATACTAAGTATATTAAATATCAGAATTTCCACAGTGAAAATGGTGCAAATGTATTTTGTGGCATTGGGAAGACAGGGTCAGGCATGAAAACAGTATTCATCCAGTTCCACCACTTTTAAAGTACAACTTGACTATTTTATTAATCCCATTGCACTCTCTTGGGTCCATTTTGTAAGGAAAAGGAAAAGCATCTAATTGCATTGACACTGTGAGCTCTGAAGGAAAACGGTTAAAATGTATTCCTGGCAACTGTTCATGTTGGTTTTAGTTCCAGCATAAGAAAAAGGAAAATACTCATGGGAGCCACTGGTCACAAACCGTTTTATAAGTTTTTTTAGAAAATTGTAGCTCTTTCAGAGCACAGTGTTGGATGCTGAAGCAGCAAAGAGCTGATCTCCAACAGGCATGTAAATCAGATAATGAATGGCACACAGAGGATACAAGACAATAAAGCAATATAACAGGGCAATATAAGCATCAGGCATGCTCAACTTTGAAAATGATACTTTGTATGTCAACTAAGCAACACAGAAAAGAAATGAAACTTTCTTCTCAATAGGCAGAAATCACAAGACTTGAATCTTTTCTGTTTCCCATAAAGGAGCATCTTCAGCACAGAATATATGGAGGAAGCTTTGAAAAAGACATCCACCGGTTTCCACCCACTACAGCTTCTTTTGTCAGATTAAGACGTTATTTTATTACCTCCCTATATGATTAAGTCTCTCTTCCTGCTTCCAGCAATATAACTTTAGCTCTTTCATTTTGACCTGCTGGCTTATTTCCTAACTCCCTACAAGTTAGAGTGCTCTCTTTCTTATCCAATATGTATGGAGTAATAGTCCTGTTTTGAACACAAAGCTGCAATTCTCTTTAGGGGCACTGTTCATGTTATAAAACAGTGGGAGTCCTGCTAGAGTGATTTATGACTAACAGCAGAACCCAAAGAGTAAATTCAGTCGTATATTCACTATGGGCTTTTCAGGGCCATCTATTGTTATTTATTGTGTATTCACACCTACAGTCACCTCACACAAAACTGTGACAAGATATGGTAACATTCAGGCCCTGGTATCAAATGATGAAAGGGAAGAAATTTAGAATTAGGCTACACCGTGGTTGGTATGTGGCTAATATACCTAAATGTAGTATTGTTCAGAAGTTTAACCAGTCTACCCTCTATGATAAAATATAAAGGCAAAAATAGAGTTAAATGGCAAAATCCTAAAGTGGAATTTAGTTTTCTACAGCATTTACCATATCTCAAAATGATGCACTAAATTCTGGTAGTACGGTGGTGGTGTAAAGACGAGAACAACACCCACAAAGAGCTAGGATTGAACATTAGAATTTGCTTCGTAATCATGTTCTGCTTTTCTTTGCGCAGATCATGTCCTACCATTATCAGTCAGAATGGCTTCCGCTGTATACTGGGAACACCAGACAAAACAGCAGTGAGCGGTACACAATGTGTGCATCTTCTTTAGCAGGCTACATCAGCATGCAACAGGGCAGCTGCCTCTGCAGCAGGATGGGGGCTCTGCTTCAACTGTAGTACACAGTTAAACAATTTGCAACTCATACAAGCTACATATATATAAACTATCTGGAGGGGAGGTGTTAGCAGGACCATTAGTTTTTCCCCAAGAGGTCCATGGGATCTATAATTTGACGTCCAAAGGCTTCATGCCTCACTGGTGAAATGACACCTCTCACCCACAGGGCGTAATGCCAGTAGTGAATGTGAACCTGGCTCCTGGATCAGGACACCCACTGAAATGCACTGAAAGCATACAAAGTACAGGAAACCCTCGCTATTCATGGGTTCGGCATTCACAGTTTCAAATATTTGTGAATGCCGAACCTGCATCTTAAATACACATCCCCCCTTCCAACTAACTCAAATATCTTAAATAAAATTACAGAAGCTCCTTGGGGACTCCGCGCTTGCTCCCGCCGAGGGGGCTGTGTTCACAATGTTCATGAATGTAGCGCCGTATTTGCGGATTTCGCCGTTCGTGGGGATCTCACGAACGTATCCCCTGTGAATGGCAAGGGTTGCCTGTACAGAGTTCCAGGCTCACAGAGGCGTGATAGGGCTGTGCGAAGCTCCTGGGGCTGTTTCAATTCAAAAGGAGATTTGGCCTGTTTCGGTAGGCAAATCTCCAAATCCAAATCGAACCAGGAGACCAATGAAAAGGTCCAAATCAATTCAAAGCTCTCTGAATCAATTTGGAAAAGATTTGGAGAGCTTCGGCAATTCAGGCAGTCTCTGCTGGCTGCAGCAGGGAGTTAGACCCAGATTCCATGCTGGTAAGTAGGGGATGGGCGAGCGGGGCCTGGAGGAAGGGGGAGAGGACCATGCCAGGCTCCAGTCCCAGCCCCCCATGGCTGCCCCACCTACCCCAGCTCCTGGCTCTTTAAAAAAAAGCCCCCACTCACCAGCTGCTGCCAGGCAAGGGAGCAATCCCCACTGCCCCATGCTGTGTGGGCGGCTCTGTCATGAGCCCCCTGACCTCCACCATCTGTCCCAGCTCCCCACCCCACCCCCCGGCTGCGCTGCCCGGCCCCAGCTCCTGGCCCTTTAAAAAAAAAAGCCCCAACTCACTGGCTGCTGCAGTGGCCTCAGGGCTTCTAGGGTCTCATGGCAGTGCCCCCCGCACAGTGTGGGGCAGTGGGGGGCAGCGGGGATCACCCCCCACACACACCTGGCAGCATCTGGTGAGTGCGTGCACTTAAAAAAAAAAAAGAGCTGGCAGCTGGGAGAGCAGGCAGGGCAGCCATTGAGAGTGGGCAGGGGATGGTACCGATTCAGCAGTGGCCAAAATTCAAAATCAGATTCAGCCAGATTGATTCAGGATGGTGATTCGAATCACCGAATCAAATCACTGTCCCCCAAATCAGCTGAATCAGAATCCAAAGCGATACTAGCTGCTTCACACAGGCCTACAAGGTGAGTTTTTCAGAAGCTTTCTGCATTGACCTAACCGTGCCTTTATTACAGATGAGAGGGAATAGATGTAAGCCAATGTAAAGCACTTCTGAAAATCCCTACTCTCTTTGGGCCACCCTTACCCTGTTATAAATCAGCTGCTTGACATTGCAACGAAGTGTTTTGTCTGAAAACTGCATTTTTATATTATTCATCAGAGATTCTTTTGGGTAGAAAAGGTTTCTATTTAGATTTCCTTCCTTGTTTGAAAATCATCAGATGGCAAGGTTGCTAGCATGCCTTTGAGAAGGTGTTGTCTCATAAATACAAATCTAACAGGAACATTATATGGTGATTACTACTTAATGACATGCCTCTATACAGTGCAGTCCCTCTTCATGCTTTGTTATATCTGCCATTATCAATGTATTGTTTCAGAAGCAAGAAGCACATGTTGGTGGCTCATTAGTTGCTTGCCAAATTTCTTGTTTCATAAATACAAACATAAGCTGGGCCCCAGCTGACCAGAATTGTTACAAATGCAAGCTTGGAAAAAATGACAAATACAGATGGGAAAAACAGATAAGCCCCATGCAAACATATTCTGCTTTAACCTTGCAGAATTTGACAATAGTCTTTGCTGTGTGACTTATTACATTCTGTGGATGCATTTACACATGAAATTAATGTGACACCATAAACTGCAGAGCAGTTTGAGCCAGAGACAGCTGCTCCCAGGTGCAGCGTCTACATGTGTGCCTGGAACAGCAGCAGTTTTAGTCAGGACAGAGTAGCCCAGGGCCAGCAGCAGGCTTTAGCACCCTCATGCTCCAACCAGCCCTAGACACCATATACATGTGTGTTTCATCACACTTAATTATGACACTGTAAAATAGTGTCCCTGACAGTACTATCCTACAGCAGAGCTAATTAATTTACTGTGCCCTAATATGGATGCATGTGTGGACAGTGACACCTTACTATGGAGCTAATTAGTTAACTCCACAGTAAAGCGCACATGTAGATGCACCCTGTGGAAATCAGACAGCTTAAACCTAGAGCAAATCTTAAAAGGTAAAGATTAAGGTTGAGGGACAGATCTTTCTCTTCTGGAGAAAAGAGTAGAATAATAGATAGTTCACCAAAAATATATATATTGTAAGTATCTCTCATAACTACCTCTCGCACGCCAGAAGCCTGGGATAGGGGAATTACACCAGTGAAATATGTTTCCTAGTGCAGAACCTTTGCAACTCCAGTCCTGAAAATGTCCATCCCATTCCTGGGCATGTATAAAACAAACTCCAGTTTGCCCCATGTTACACTCACTGCCATGATTCCAGGGGTTGTTCTGGCATCTAAAGACCACGAGGACATGTCTCCTTTTCTTTTCAAAAGCATCTTGTATCAGGAGCTGGAAGGAGGTGTAGTGTAGGAGCCTGTATGACAGTGCACAGAGTAATGATTTCAGACAGGTTTCCATTTGTGTTTGGTCACAAGAGCAGTGAAAAGCGGGGTGGGTATGCTTAAAAAAGGATGATGTCATAAATACTGCAGTCTAGGAACACTGTCATAAAGCATTTCTATTTCTTCAAGCTGTACTGCTGTAAAACAGAGCAAGATTATGGCAGACCCCTCCATAGGATACCTAGAAGTCAGGCTGCACCTCCTCTTCACAGAGCAACTCCACTCCTTTGCCACAGAAATATCCCGTCTCCTGAACCAATCACAGAATCATAGAAAATGAGGTTGGAAGGGACCTCAGGGGATCATCTAGTCCAACCCCCTGCTCAGAGCAGGACCATCCCCAATTAGATCATCCCAGCCAAAGCTTTGTCTAGCCAGGTCTTAAAAACCTCGAAGGATGAAGATTCCTCCACCTCCCCGGATAACCTGTTCCAGTTTTACTGCCCTTCTAGTGAGAAAATTCTTCCTAATATCTAACGTAAACTTCCCTTGCCGCAACTTGATACTATTGCTCTTTGTTCTGTCATCTGCCACCACTGAGAACACCTTACTGTTTGACAACTTCTGCAGCCTGGTACCTGGTCTATTTACACAACACCCAGAGAAATAACCCTTTAACCATTTTCTACCTTCAAGTACTTTTTTTTTACATGTAAGTACCTTGACTTGAATAAGTAGCATTACTTTCACAGGTGCCAGGAAAAGGGCATTATTGGAGTTCTTTGTGGCATCACTGAAATAGTATTGCCTGGATTCTCTACAGTTCCTTAAGCTATACAAGTGAAGGTACAAGGCATTAAACAGTAGAGTCACATGCTTCCTATGCCAGATAAAATGGACAACTGTTGGATCTTATCTTACTTTCATGTTATTACTCTGTCATCATGATTTTTCCTTTCTATGATCAGCAGTGGTGTTGCCTACTCTCACCTAGAGGGATCATATCGTATCCTATCATACACAATGAAATGATTTGTCTGTTTTACTATCAGTAAGTTTTGATAGCTCACTAAGAGACTGCAAAGATCCGAACTGATAGGTTCAAGATTAATATAAACAAGTTGCTATAAAGTCATCCCAATTCTGCTCCCAGGGATCAGTTTGCCTTTCAGTCCCTTTTGTGCCTGTGTGCCCAAGGGCTCCTGTTTACTAATGACTAAAAATAGAATAGGAAGCAATATGCCATGCACAGGACCAACTCTTTGACTTCCACATTGGCTCTGCTCTGCCATGGCAAAGGAGCAGTGATCCTGTAGTTGGAGCAAAGAGGGCATGGAGGTATGAAAGGTGCTGTCAAGGTAGGGTTTGAGTGGAACAGGAGTGGACAAGGAGTAAGACCACAGCAGTCCTACCCACTGATTTTCTTTTCCTGTGCCTCTGCAATGGCTCTTACAACTGCAGTTTACTTCAGTGGCATCCTCAAGGCTTCCCTAGTCTCTTCTGAAGACTGAACGTGCCATCCTTCCCCAAAGCAGGCCCTGAAATAGAAAGGATGCCTTCCTTTTTATCCTGTCCCCAGTGCCTGCTCCAGCTCACTTTTGAATCTGCATCATAAAGGTCACTAGGACTTTTACAGGAGGAAAAAATGAAATCCTAAATTGCTGCTTTGGTTCCTGGGAGACGCAATGAGCCAGCTGTGAAGTCTCAAAGTGGAAGTAAAGTCTGAGTTGTTCAGATTGGCCTCTTTATAAGGGAATGGCTTTGTGGGATTAATTTGAGTAACAGCATCTGAGGCATAGCTATATGCAGAACGGGCTGGGTAAGGAGGATGGTTTCAAATAGAAGCAGGAGTAAAGTGAGCAGCTTACAAGAGCAAGAAGGATTGGACCAGACTTCCACCAATGTAAATCACCAGTATTGACTGAGGCATGTTGATTTACACCAGCAGAGCGGCTGGCCTGCTAAATAGCTAGGGACCAGATGCATTGATTTCTTTGTCCTGATTATTGGACTTTGTAGGCAGTCAAAAGCCAGGATTTGGTGTCCAGAATATGTGTTGTGCAGTTTTAGAAGGAAGAATCAATTCTGCCATTTCCTGCTGACTGGTGAGTAAGGTACAGGGGAAAAAATTACACCTGGATCTATTTCAGGAGGCCAACATCAGAGAAAACCTGTTTGAGCGGAAAACTTTTTCCCACCTAAGGATTCTGATTTGGACTCTAACCAGCATCCAGCCTGGGTTTTAATTTAAATTTATGTGCTGATCTAATCCACAGTTAAAATATAAAATTGCTTTCTTTTTCCCCATCTCCATGCAAATCCCCCTGCGTATATGTGAGTGAAGAGAAGTGTGTTAACATTCTGAGAAGCACTTTTGCAAACAGATGTTTGAATTACTGTCTTGCAGCCATAATTGTAAGATGGTGGCTGGGGGATAGAGTAATATGGACTGAAGGATATCCATGTTGGGGTGATGTGTTTTTAATGCTAATTGCCTGTTTAGAGTATGGTAATTAGCAAATGAGCAGCAATCATGTCCTCTTAATATTCTTTGTATACATTCAGTGATTAATCTGCCTCCTTAATTTAAAAGCTTTGCATGATCTAACTGAGATGGACTGAGCCATCTTATCTGCAGTTATTTCATTTTTTCTTCAACATTGCCCACTCAAGCACACCCCATCAGCTGGGGCCCTAACTCTGTACACTAGAGGACAATGTGAGTGAGCTCTGTCCTGATTACTAGTACCCAGAACTGGCAATGGTAATTGACTTAATATCTAACTCACTTCAAACTGTGGGGTCAAAATTTTGATTGCGACTTAGTCTAAGCTTGGTGTAAACCAAATGATATCTATGTAAAATAGGTGCAGAGACAGGGCAAAGAGGTGAGAAAAAAACAATGGGAAAAGGGAAATTGAGATGAAAATGTGATAATCAAAGGAACAAAGACAAAGAGAAAAAAATATTCTAACGCAACACATTACAGTCCAAAAAATGCAAACAAGACTGGGTAACAACATGCCCTAAGCTAGTGCATCAGTGTATTCACTTGTTCCTCATCTTGAGCCTCTTTTTTATTAGGAAAATATGGAAGTGTTTCTCTTAATCAAGCTTCACAGCTCCAAGTGGGTTTTCAGATGACAAACCTGTGCACTCAGGACCTGTGCTCAAGGTTTTCAAGTCATCCAGCTTTACTCTTCCCTGTCTTTGCCATGATTCTTTTTTTTTTAATAAGAATGTCCTGAGTAGAACTGGGACTCTGTTGTCCTGGACACTAAGCAGGCATTAAAAAAAGAGGGCACCTGCTCTAAAGAATTTGCAGCCTAAGTAAATTAGGGTCCTGCCTTTCCATGGATTTGTGCAATTTTAGAACATTTATATTAATTTTATATTAATTTTCTAAATTTTTTGGGGGCCCTGCGGGCAGGATAGAATGCCCTCGCAGGCTGTATCCAGCCCGCAGACCGCATTTTGCCCACCCTGACTTAGAGCATGGGTTATAACTCCCTCTAGTCTCAGTACTGGGAGTGATGGGGCTGATGCAGGACTCCAAGGGCTGTACACATCTTCCAAAATCACTGACTTGTTTTGCGTATGGGGAGCTCTATCCTACCAAGTCTGTGAGTAGTCCTTTTGATTCGTGTGGGCCTTGGATTGGGTCTGAGTATGCGTGTGTGTTTTTTTGCCTTTTTGTTTAAAAGAGAGGTGAAGGGAGATGTAAGAGACTGAATCATCTCTGGAGTGAAGGGCCAGATCCACTAAAGAATTTAGCTAACGCCCGGCTGTTTCAGAATGTCGAGCCTCAAAATTCCCACTCGGCTGGTGGTATTGGCTTGCCGAAACGTTTGCTTCTGAGCATGCCCAGAAGCACCTTGGTTCTGCCAGCACAGAACAGTGCGATGCCGAGATCTCATGGCTGAGTCCCTCTGGGATTCACAACCTGGGCACAGAGCTGACCTACAGAAGGAGAAGCTGCCATTCCACATTCATCCAATACCTCGGGGGATAAAACTCTTTGGATTAAATTCCCTCCTCTGCTTCACAAGATTTGAACCTCCATTTCCAAAGAGCCTTAATTACCAGCCTCTGGGTGTTCTGGGATGGGCGCTCTGTCCTGCACTAGGGCACATTTCACTATTTAAGTATTCACTGGAGCCGGGCCTGGAAGGCAGATGTCCCCTGCTCCAAGCAAGTTCCCTAATGGGTAGACTGTGTTTTTATCAGAAACAACTGTGCAGTTCTGCACCCAGAGCTGCTGGCAGCGGCAGCTGCTATTTTTGTATGCCCTCCCTTTAGTTATGCTACTGATTCATGCTCTTTTTCCCCTCTAACCCAAAGAATAGCTCTTCCATGGAAGGAGAAAGTTTCAGGGAAGCGCTGAAAGACTTTTACCTCTGAGCAGCCTGTAGTCCTGAGATGGGGAATTCATTTGGGAGGTGGGAGCTGCAGGATGAAATTCCCTCAGGAAACTTTAGCTCTCTCAGAGTTGTGGCACCGAGTCTCCTTTGTGGATCTCCTCACTAGAAGAGCTAACGGTTTTACTGGTCCCTTAATGAGTGCCTCAGGTCTTGCACAAAGCATTTTTTGACTATTTGCACATGTCTTTGTTCCTTAATCTCAATGATAGCTGCAGCTTCTGTTCCTGTGCCCTTTGCTGTTGGCTCTTTTGTGATCTGATGCAATTAATTCTCCTCTCCATCTTCGGCATGCCCCGTTCACTGTATTTCATGTTGGTTCATGGGGAGGCTGACCATTTTCAGGATTCATCTGAAAAAATGAAAGGGCTTACTCAGAAGCTGTATAATGCCATCAATTTAGCTCTGCAAAGAGAAATGAAAAGCGAGGGACTATTGCACACAGCAGGTCGGTCAAGCACTTTTTTTTTCCAACATGCTGCTTTTCTCTCTGGATTTCACGCCCCCTGCTGCTGCATTCAGCAGTCATTTCCTGGGTGCTAGGGACACAGGAAGCACTTAAGCTTATATTGCGTAAGCATGTGAATGTCTCCCAGCCTATTTGATCTAAATAAATAAATAAATACTAGATTTTCACAGTGGTTGTAAATCCCATGAAGTACTGATGACTTGCAGCAAAGGCTGAGGAGTGTTACCTCTCAGCTCCATGCTCTTGGGGAACCCCTGACACAGGACGCAGACTGTCTGACTCACAAAGAATTCCCCCCCACCACCACCTAAACAGAAACTGATTAAGATGCAGTGAGAGACGCACCTAAAACCCTCCAGATAAAGATGACAAAAGTGGCCCTAGGTCACATTTGCATCTGAGATGGGACCAGATGACCATTCA
>NW_017728951.1:9069001-9084445 GCF_001723895.1 Crocodylus porosus | reverse complement strand
AACCCAGCCCCACTGAACTGAGTCCTGCATGATAGCTCCATTGGGGGTGAGGGCTTGCAGGGGGAGAGATACAGCTCCGTATAGAAACACAAGTAACACAAGCAGCACATTGATAGAATTACCAAGACCCTAGCCCTAATAAATGAGCACACCCCTAAGTAGCGGGCAAATCTGGTAACAGGAGGCAGAAGGAAAGGCAGCAGCTCTTTTCCAAAGAATGTCCAGGCATTCTTTTTTTCAGGCCTGTAGCATTTTTCTCAAAAATTAAAGGAATCTCCAGCTCTGCAATAATCATCTTTATGCCCTCAACACATGCACATTCCTCCTACGCAGGGATATTGGAGCTCAGATATTTGTACGTATGACGACTGGTCAAGGCTGGTAACTTTATACCCCTGTATCTTAAAGATATAGGCCAAATTCTGTTTTCCATTATGCTGGTGAAAAAATACCTTGACTGGGATTCTGTGGATCAGTCCATGGTGCAGGTATCATCAATATGGAGGTATAGCTTTTTGTGCAGGAGGCAAGGCCCACATGATACCACAATCCTTTGATGGCAGAATTTGAACCAGAATGGAGCGGCAGAACCTCTGATTCCTTTTTGCTTTTATTTTAATTGCCATCGAGCCCATGGTTTTCTCTAAGTTATCTTTGAATGAATTGTGTAGGCACAGGTCTCAGATAAGCCAAAATGTTCCTCCTTGAACTCCTGCAGTTTGAACGATTAACCACTGAGTTTAGGCCAAATAAATAAATAAAATAAGTAGCTATCATTTTTCTAAAACCTTTTTCTTGGCACTTTAGGAGGGGCCTGAGTTGAGAACAAGATGCAGATATAATGGCATGTCCCAGCCCCACACCAGAGCCACACACCAGCTCCTCATCCCCATGAAAAGTCACATGTTAGACTATGAATAGGCATCAATTTGGGCAGGTCTCAAACTTGATGCTTTCCATGACCTTCACACCTTAATTTTGTTATTCTCACGTCATGGTAGTCACAGCCTTGCTCCCTCTCCCATCTCAGCATCCATTGCAGTATTGGTTGCAAAGAGCATCTGCACTGACATCAGGGCTAGGGACAGACATTACACATAAACCAGTTTAAATGATCAGAAACTGGTTTAAACCTATAAAAGAACAGATGTTCAGTGCACATAAACCAGTTTGAAAATGGCTGAAACCAGTTTAAGATGAACCTGGTTGAATGTAGTATCAGACTTAAGTAATTTGGGTCAACCCAGTTTATACAGTTTGTGTCCTAGACCCCTTCCTAGTTTAAGTTAAATCAGAGTCCTCCAGCATCCTAGATCGGGGTACTTGGGAAGGCCGTAAGGGATATGTGCAGGTGGGCAAGGACAGAGTGCCACCACACACCACCCTGCACCACTACCTCCCCGAAGCAGGGCTGGGGTGGGGTGAGGGCAGTGCCACCCCTCTGTGAGCCACACAGGTGCTGCCTGGCCGGTCCAATGCAGGTGCACAGGGTGGGGGGGAGGAACCTTGCACACAGCAGCGGTGGCTGCCACCATCATCCACCACCCCACGCTGCTGCCGCTCTGCATCCAGCTGTGCGCCAACCCCCCTCTCCCCCTGCTTCACAGCCCCCCTCAGCTCAGCAATGTAGAGGGGAAGGGAAGGCTGCTCTAGTGCCCTCCAGCTTCTAGCCTGAAGCACGTGCCTGTATTTCTTCAGTCCAGAGGGGAAGTTTGTGCAGTTACAAACTGATTCAGACTAGGCAGATTACACTAATCTACAAAGATTGAATCAATTCTGACTCAGGCTTGTTGAATGTCTGTCCCTAGCCCTGTACACTGTCCCCCCGTGACCTGTAACTATTGATCTATTGAGTTCTACCATAAAGCAAATTAGGATTTTTGCCCCTGCCATGCCTTTTGGAAGGCTGTTCCAGAGCCTCACATGTCTCATAGGTAGCAGCCTTCATCTGATGGTTGGCTAAAAATATTTATAGTTGGTATATACACCCATTTGTCCTTGCACCAACTTTTTTCTTTAGCTGAAGTAGCTCTCCTCCTCCCACCACCCTGACGATTCCATCCCTGATGGACTGAGGACCATCACATCTCCCGTTGGTGTCCATATTGCCAAGCTAAACAAGCCTCACTTCTCATAAAATAGGCTTTCCTTTCCCCTGATCATTCTGGTTACCCTTTTCTGTACCTGTTCCCGCTTTAATTCACCTTTCATGAACATGGATGACATGGACTGTATGCAGTATTTCAGAATGCAGTGACTGGAAGAGAATAAGATTGGTAGAATCATAGAGCAATAGGGCTGGAAGGGACCTCAATAAATTGTCTAGTGCAGCCCCTTGCTCACAGCAGGACCAGCCCTGTCTAAATGATCTTAGATAAATGTTTGTCTAAACTGCACTTAAAATCTTGCAAAAACAGAGAGTCCATAGCCTCTCTAAGCAATCTGTCATAGTAAGTAACTTAGAATGTAAAAAGAAGGGGCTTTGTGTTAGACCTGCAGCTAGCAAATTGAAATTTGTATACGCACCAGTTGAAGTGTTAGGCATCCTACCTGCCAGCATCTAGACTCATAATCTTCCGGTCAAACACTGACATTACAAACAATACAATCTCAAATTGCAGGCTGCTACTATCAGCTTCCACAGTGTACACCAAAAAGTGGGCAGGTGAAAGTGGTAAGAAAAGGCACATTCAGCACTGACCTACAGCAGCGAGGAAAACCTGTCATTAATCGGGTTCCAAACTGAATAAGCAGTAGCTAACCTATCCCCTCCAGAACAGACTCTGCATGTCAGACAAAGGGAGCTGTATACAATAAAGGGTAATAATGTGCCTGATGCACAAAAAAAAAAAAAAAAAAGAAACAGAACAACAGAAAACACCCTGCCTGTGCCACAAAGACAATCCCTTCAAGAAATTAACAGCATATGGTATCTTTAACAAATAGCTACACACTTCCATGAATCATGCTTGCAGATGTAAGAAAGGGATTATTAGGGGGAATAATCATCATAGAAGAAGCCATTATGCAGTCTCACTAATAAAATGGTTTCAGTTCATCTACACAGTGCATGCAGAACAATGCTTTTGAGAGAGATGTTTTTGCATTACCACTTCTTCTAGCCAGAAGCTCGTCTGCTCAGGGAAGCTGCTATCTGCATTGGCCTAATGTCTTTAACAATGCGGATATCATTCCTGGAAACTGGCCGGCTGCTGAGAAAGTGTCTGCCAACTCTGGGCTTAATCTTGTTTTCATTTTTGTGCTTTTGAAGGTTAACATTAGGTCCAGAAGCCCAAACCTTCCCTTTGCTTATACCCATATTGTATGTGAGTATCAGTAATTTTCTCACAGCAATTACAGCTTTGATATGAAAAAGCTGTCCCTTGAAGATGCAAGTGTGAGAGATCAGCAAGTACATCATCAAGGCCTCAGTCCCATTCCCATCCTCCAACTGTGATGTTTACTGTAGCCAGTTCAGACAATACAGTCCCCTGCTTTGCATTACTTTGGCAATGCTCGCATTCGAGCTCCTTTGGGGACAATTTCAATCCCAGTGTAAGAGGATGTAACTCCATTGAAGGGGTACCTGTTTGCACAATAGTTTAATTTGGTCACTTCTTTTTGGCGGCATGTTATCTCCTCCTTTTGAAGACTGTATGTATCAGTGTCACACCAGTAGAAACAGAATACAATCCTTTCTTATGTTAATTCAATTTATCTCATGATTATTTATATCATGATAGTGCTCTCTCACCCCAGGAAAAACTGGACTCACCACAGTGCATATCCATAAAGGCAGCAGGCAACCAGCAGAGAGAAATGAAATGCTGTCCTCCCCGTTCTATTCATGGGAAATTGAGCCATGTAGAGATTAGAAACATCTTGCTGAAGATTACATAGAAAGGCTGTGCCTGATCTCAGTGTTGAAGTGAGTCCAAGTCCAGGGTCCAAGCACAAAACCATGTTTTCTGTGTTTCAAGGCATAACATTCAGCATCAGGAGATCTGGGTTCCATTTTGGCCAGGCTTTGTGTGTAACCTTCGGGGAGTCACTTCCAGAAGCTTTAATTCCCCAGCTGTAAGATAGGATTTGTTTTAATACTTACCAGCCCCCCACAGAGGACTGAAATCACTAAGTTCTTTGGGCTCCTTGAGTGGTGGTTGATATCTCTTAAGACAGTGACTGGGTTTTTGGCAGGTTGTTTCTGGTGAGACAGTCAAGGATTCCTTCACTGGAATCCTACTCGTCTACATAACTGAGCACAAAGTCCTGTTTCCCTGAACTCGATCGGAATCAAACGACAGGAGGCAGTTTCTTTGCTTACAGTTCCAAGCCTCTTTCCAACCAGCCCTCTGCCACAAAAGCACTCGCTCTGCGTTCTCGCAGGCCAGCGTCACTGGTGAGGCTTTTTTTGCCATCTGCTTGGCTTATGGCTGTTTCCAAATATCTGTTCTCTAGCTGCTTCTGTGTTTCTGCTCACAGACACACATACCTCCAACAGACATAGACACCCCCAGCGCTTACACAGCCTATTTTTGGGTAGTCACTTCTATTCTCCACCTTGTCCTAAAAAGAAGCTAACTGATGCTTCTTGTATCTCAAATCAAATGCAGCTGTTATTTCCACTACCTCACCACAGTTTCATCCAACATGAAAAAGCATCTGATGAAGTGAGAGCTTGAGACCACAGAATCTTACGCATCTCTGAGTTAGTCTACAAGATGCATCACTACTCAGCTTTCATCCAACTGCCATCACACTATTGTTATCAAATGTATGCAGTTGTGATTCAACACAGATAATAATTTTATCCCTGATGTTTAGCTTTGACTAACGTTTTGTGTAGACTAGCAGCTACAATATATAAAGTTGGGAGCTTCAGCCGCTAGATAACATTTCACATGAATGCATAAACATGAAATACTCGTCCTCCATCCACATAAGAAAACAGAACACATGGGATCCCGGTGGAAAATACTTTATCTTTGCTTAAGACTGTTTTCAAAAGTAGGATGTTCATTTACAATCAGATCGGGTAGGCTTATGACATGTATCTCTTGGCAAAATTTGTGCTTCATCGGAGTTCAGGATAATAGCTGAAGCCTTTACAGCTTTTCTAATTCCCTCAGATGTTACGCTTCCATCAGTGTGGGAAAAAAATGCCCTTTCAGAGGAAGCTGTGATATCCACCACTTAAAAAAAAACTTCTGAGATATCAAGCAATTCATATTTAATGTCTGTGCACAGCAGCTACTCTGATTGTTGCCAACGGGGATAAGACAGAGGAAAAATTTTAAAGGAATGCTAGAAAATGGATACATCCCCCCTTCTCAAGACCCACTGAAAGAATAATAGAAATAATATCACGTGCCAATAGATTACAGTCACCCGCCAATAGATGACACTCTACCAAAAGCTGCCATAAATGTATTTCCTAATTATGCTTAACACTTCCATACAGTATATCATGCTAAGATCTTTAAACTCTTTGCAAATATTAAACAAATTTCTTTGCTTACGTAGTCCTGGTGAAGCTGATTGTCCCTATGGAGCTGACCAGTTGTGGGATAATGTTGTTGAGGCAATGGATATGAGAAATGGGAAAATCATTTACTAAAATTGTACTTCCTGATCTTTCCCACGCTAGTTAGATTTGAGTTCAGATTTTTCTCCAGAATTAATTTTCACATGCCAGTCTTGTTACTGTCATGACGACAAATCCTTCTGCCCAGCAAAACCAGTCGCTACGCCTTAAGACAAATGGCAGGACTTCACAGCATCTGAAAAAGTAAGTCCACTGCTTACAAAAGCTTATGCTAGGCATCTCTGATCTGATCTATGAGGTGCAAATCTACCCTGCCTTCTGCAAGACTGCTTATTCAGTTTTTTTCCAAGTCTTATGCTTGTAGCCTTTTAGAAAGGCAGAGGGAGCTGGGCTTAAGTTCCAACGGCAGGTTACAGCGCTGGGGTTAATACTCTTGACGAGTGCTTAAAGGTGGCCTATGCCATCAAAGGGACTTCTTACAGGAGTGAGTAGGACTTGGCCCCAGGTCCTACTGTTTATTTGGACTAATGCGGAAAACATATGAAAACATACCAGCGACTTTCCAGCCTGCCTAACAACTCTCAGACTTAGCACATAGACCGACAAGCCGGGGTCAGAGGAGGGGAACAACAAAAGGAATTTTCCATCCCAATGAGCAGGATTCACTCCAGGTCGGCCCTTATTCATTCTGTATTCCCAGTCACTGTGCAATCGGCTATTAAATGAAAACCCTGCCAGAAGTATGAAAAGCAAGCCCTTGTTAACAAGGATTGGAAAGAAGGCAAACAAGCACATTTAACCAGAACCCCAACTTTGGGGGCTCTTCTTTGACCATGCACATAGTAAGCTTTCTGAACCTTCGTATTAGGGTTTCACGGCACCTTCCAGCGAATCCAGCTCTTTACAGCAGAGGCAAGAAAACAATAATAAAAGCAACTACTGTCCAGCATTTGGCAAAGGTGCTGAACCCCTGAGAGAGAAGTTATGCCTCAGTAGTTTTGCCAAGTTTCTGTTAGGGCACAAGTGCCTTACATACAGTCAGGGCTGTTTAACTGCAGAATATCGTTGCTACCATTAGCTGCATCTGCCCTGGAGTGAGGGTGCATCTAGTGAAACACCCATTTTGACACAGGAAAAAGCATTCTCCAGCAACCCCAATGTAAATAGTTAACTCTGGCCTAGCTTCTGACAAAGTAGGCTTTTTCACCTACAAAAGCTGATGCCTCTGAACCTGACTAGTTGGTCCCTAACATGCCAATCTGCCCTGCCTTCTACTCTGCTGTGGGTGGTTACAAGGATGTGTGCACTTCACTCACACATACTAACCATCCCCATTCAGGAATGCAGGTCCGTATGTATATATATTTTTTCAATTTACAGTTTTTCCCCTGCAATCCCACCCCAAAAAGTGTCCTATTTCTCTGTATTGGTACTATTAGCAAAGCCACCCTATACCCCTGAGCCTCTCTCCACCCAGTTTTTATCATTCACAAGTTGACTAGCCTGAATCATTTGGCATTTGTCACAACAGAGATATGGAAACCCTTCTCACAATACTATACATGCAAAGCTGCCACATTGGTACACAATGTATGTCACACTGCCTACGTGGCACACAGAGATAGCGCTAAAGTTTGTGTCACATTTTTTCTGTTCTAGTAAGGATCAGAAGCAGGCCTTAAAGAGTCACTAGCTCTAATTTCTACACACATCAATTCACTTTAAGTACAAAGCTGAGCTTTTGGCTCCCTCTGCCGACTGAGATAACAAAAAGATGGGCAATAAAAACACAGCAGCTACTGCAAAGTAAGTAAAAGACAATTAAAAAACCAAACAACTGCAGGTTTTTCTATTTTACATAACAAAAAATGAAAACCATTAACATTACTGCTGGAACGCCAACAAAAGACAGCTTATTTCATCACACTTACATCTTCCTAACTCAATCAAGATGTTGTGCAGTTGTTTACCAAGTCATAATTGTCAGGCATATGGCTTCCTTTAAGCGGGTATTTATTTTGGTGACTCTTACTTTTGAGAATGATGCTTGTTAAATCCATCTTTTCAGCATTCAAAGGAGCCCATAGTAAGTGGCAGCCTCACAACCCTGGTTCCCAAGACTGCCAGCCAGATAACAAGATGGGGCAAACCTGAATCACATTTCTCCCATTTCCAGCCTTTAGTCCTCTGCTTATTAACTAGTTTTCTAGCACTGGTTTGTATGTGTCTGACGCACGTGTCCCAGAACCTGGAGGTTACACTTGTCAGGAAGGGTGGTGGGGAGAGTTGTCCAATGTTTTAAATTCCACCAACCATCACAAAATATCACAAAATATTGGGGTGTAAAGAATACGGGCTTTGTTCTGTGGGGCTTGGATACCACCACAGAACTGAATGTGCCGACAGCACTCACTTTAAAAGAAAAGCTTTCACTGATGGTACCTGGTGCAGAGGAACACAAGGGACCACTTTGCAACTTTATGGGCTGGAAAATGAATGAAGTTAGAATAATTCTTTATAGCTGAATGCTTAGAACACAAAAGAAAAAGCAGAATGTATCTATCTTTGGGATCCTTAGCAGAATTTTTAAAGTGCTCCAAAACACTGGTTCATTGATCCAAAAAACAGTTTGGGTACCGTTTTCAGCCCTCAAGATTTTGAATGGGCTATCATCCAGCCAGGGCATCCTAGTTAGAAGGGGAGCAGGGACAGTACAATCTATAAAATTCTTACAGTGACTCAGTTGTAAGCATGGAGTACACATGCTACTGCTCTCTCCAGTTAACCCAAATTCTTGAATAGTATTAAAACTATAGCTAATTTTAAAATACTAACTGCCATCAAGCCAGCAAAGAGCAAATTGAAAGGAACTCTAGCTATAGCCATCACAGAAAAGTAGACTTGGAAGAGCTCTGCTTTGCTAAGGGATGGATTCATTTGGTTTTGTCCCTCTGTCATCTCTGATGCCTACAAAATTATGAGGCAACAGGAAGAAACACAAACACTCTTGCTTTATTTCAGGAAATACCTTGTAAATAAGGCTGTGCATAATTCAGAATGTATTTTAGAGTCGTTAACAATTTCAGTGTGGTTTTTGAGATCTGCAAGAGGATATCCAAAGGCACACTGAAGCACTGGACTTCTGCCATGAAGGAGTAAGGCAGAAGGCAGGATAGAGGTGCACCTGCCTTCTGCCTGACTTCAGATAACACAGATAACTACCTCTCTCCTCTAAAAACTAAGGAAACTTTATTTGTCCACTTTGGTAATAAGAACATTGAAGAAAATGTCTAAGTCTAATGAAATCCCAGAATAAGAAGACAGGAGATTGGTTTACAAGAGCATCAGTTCTATTTTCGAGAGGTTTACTCATGCTATGGACATGCTATCGCTCACAATTTGCCCATACTGCAGCCAATGTTCAATAGCAGATAGGCAGAGAACAGAAAGTATAAATAGAAGGAAGTAGTAAACCCTCTTCTTCCCCTGCCTCCTCCAAATAACCATGACAGTCATTCTAATTTTAGTGTGTCTTTGTCACTTTAATCTCTACAGAAGGGAAGTGAGAAAGAATTATGAAACTTCCTGTTGTTATTCTAGCTCTTGCTCCTGTCTTGTTGCTGGTATCTGCTTTTCATTCTTGCATTGAATTAGATTTAAGTGCTGGTTGCCAAGTATGAAGGGACATTTGCTATGTGTACCATTTAAAAAATACAAAGTGGGTAACAATTTGGGGATCAGTCCATTTTCCCTTACACCGATATTCTGACAAGTAAATTTGTATCACTAGCAAACCTCAGACAGACAGAATTTCTGATTGCTTTTCTTTTTAAGCCTATCTTTGCTGGCCAGGCAAATACAGTCCTTGGATAAGGCAAGCTTACACATGATACTTAAAGATCAGATTTGCAGTAAAAGACCCATGAAATAATATAGGTATAGCTTACATTAGTGATTTTCAACTAGGGTGCTCAGATTTTTTTCCAGGATTAATCTTCACATGCCAGTCTTGTTACTGTTATGGGGACAAATCCTGTTTGGGATGCCTTGAGATCTTATCGGGGTGACAGAGTGCCACACAGTGTTAGCACTGTTAGGTGAGCAAACGTGTTACACAAAAATATCCCAATGGGCACATCCAGACAAGCGGAAACGTGCGTTTCCCTGGGGACAATTAGTAGCAGCACACCTTACACCACTGCTGCTTGCCCCTGGGGAACTCCCATGCCACACACTCTCTGGCACGTGCCAGGTTACCCTGGGTGGGGTAGAGAAGGCTGGGGACAGCAACTGTGCTGGCTCCAGCAGCCTTACCTGGAGTTTTAGGGGTGTCTGAGAGCTACAGACACAGCACTCCTGCAGCAGGAAGCCTGGCCAGCAGATGGAGTGTAGCTCTGGCTGCCCAGGCTCGTTTTGGATGTTGCGTGCTGCCACCACATGCACCACCCTGTTTTTGGCATGGGTGTTTTTGACCCCAGGATCTCCAAGGGTCAAACAAACACACCCCTCCCCCCACTGCAAGGTAGAAGTTTAGGGAACATCTGCATGTGCAGTGTGTGGTACTGCAGATAGGTCTGCAGCGCCACATACGGCACATCTGCACAGGTTTGGATGTGCCCAATGACTTCAAATAAGAATCCATGGTGTTAAAAGCATTTTGACCTGTTGTGGGCTTTCTGAGTTCTTAGAAATGGAAAAAATGGCTGTATTATGTTTCCATAATTAAAAAATGAGTGACAACTAAAAACTGGCCTTTCCTGAAGGGTGCCTTGAATCTAACAAAGGATGATTTGAATCTAAAAAAGTTGAGAACCCCTGGCTTACACCAATATATAAGGAACTATAATGCTAAAAAGTAATAAGGAATTTTGGAGTGCGGCTACACAAGATGCTTAACTGCACATTAGTATAGTTTACTGTGAAGTGCACGTCTACACATGCACATGCTTACTATGTAGTAAAGCTCCCTACTCCTGAGTCAATTTGCTACCTACAAATGCAAGTAGCAAAGTTACTTGAGATTAGTCAATTTGCTCACGTACACATCTGACCAGGAAGAAAATCTGCTCCCAGTCAGCCATCCACCAGGAGGCAGGAGATAGCTCCCTCACTGCTCTCCAGGAGCTGCCTGCTGCCAAGTCAGGCTCCACCACAGAACCCCAGGCAGGGAAAGTGTCCCCCTGCCCCAGCAGCAGGGAGCTCCAAGCCCTCTGCTCCAAGATCACAAGTAGGGAGCAGGGGCTAGGAGATCTTTATCTCCCAGTCCCTGCTTTGCCATCGCAATCAGGGAGCTGGAAGACCCTTGTCTCCCAGCACCGGTTGGTTCTGTGATGTGGATGGATCTCCCAGCACTGGCACTGCAATCACAGCTGCATGTTCATGGAGCTGGTGCTGGGTGTTCCCTACTGGCAAAGGCAGGGGAACCTGTTCCCCACTCAGCTCTGCGAGCACAGACCCAGGAGGGGGACACCAGGATGGGGAACTTGTTCCCTACTCAGCTGTACATTCACAGAGCTGGGTGGGAAACAAGCTCCCCAGCCTGTTCCCCCCCAGCTCCAGGCTTGCGGAGCTGACTGGGAAACAAGCTGCCTAACCTCCACCCAGCATGCAGGGCTGGGGCTGGGAACTGTCATGGTCAGAGACAGGTCCTAGCCCCGTGCCCTGATTGGGTGATCGAGGCATGGGGCTTGGAAAGAGCTGCAGGGGTGGGGTGGGTTCCAGCCCCCTACCCCAATCTGGCAGTGGGACAGCTAATGGTGAGCTAGCTGACAGTTGTCCCACCAGTAGATCAGGGTAGGGACCTGCCCCTCCTCTGCAACTCTTCCCAAGTCCCCTGCCCCTGATTGGGAAGCCAGGGCCAGGAGCTCCCTGCTGATGGGGTAAGGGGACATTGTCCCTATCCCAGAACCAGGCAGCCCACCGGGGCCAGGAGACAGCTGGGACAACACACAGGGGGAGCCTAGAGTTCCCCTTGGTGGCAGCAGGGACCCATTACAAGACTAAAGAAAACTTGGTGCAAAGAGCAGCAAATTTGCTCTCTTATCCTCACATGTGTAAATGCCTGCCTGAAAGTGCTTACTCCACAGTACCTTACACTAGAGTAAATTTAGGCTGGCTCAAATGCATGTGTATATGCGCCCTGTGTCCTGCTTCCACAGGGATTCCCCAGAATGCTACAAGGCTCTATTGGGTAGATCAAGACATCTACTACAATTTAGTCAATGAACAGACTTCTGCTGGCATCAGTTATATGTAGCTTTGTGTTATACCATTAACCCTGCTTATGTCGTATGACAATCTTGCAACTCTGAGAGTGACTGGTACTAGGCTATACATTCTGTCATTGTCACCCTAAACTCATTGGGAACCACCATGCAAGTGTCTCTGAGATGTATACACAGGAGAGTGGGGATCTCTTCATATCTATATTTGTTTTACTCATCCACAATAGATTGATATTCCTACCTGTGAGTCAGCCTAAGGTTCTCTAGTTCTAGTTCACAGGTTAGATGTGCATGGCCTTGGTTAACCAGAGCCTTACTTCATATGAAACAGCACAATCTGATCCAAGAAAGGAGACTGACTAACTAAAGCCATGAAAAAGCCTAGTGATAAATTAGCCATAATCTCTGCAGATACGTGTTTAATTCTACATGTGGCAACATCCAAAGGGGTAGGAACTTGCGTCCTGAAGAAAGTGGTACAGAAACTTCCAAAGTGATGACGGCTGGAAAGAAATGTAACGCTCATCTATGCTGAGCACCTCAGGCCATAGCTACCAAAAAAAGCTCTTGCAAGGGTTGAATTTAGTTCTTGTGATTGTATTATCCATTTCAATTGCACGTCACCATTTCTTAATGTAAACAAATGTCTAAATTATAGACAGGTAATAATTTAAAAATGATAAAGCAAGACCTGTACATTCAGATCTACTTTACAGATTTGGAAGCCAAATACCAAGATCGCATTCTTGAAAATAATGTTCAGTGCAACACATTCAAAATACATACCAAATGTGAGTTTGTGCTTACTGCATTTATCAGCAGGGTATCCAGTTTATCAAATCTTAGGCAGCTGACAGACATGAAAAAAAAAAAAACACAGAACTTTACTCGCAGAGGAAGAATGTTAGTTTGACCTAGCTCCCCAGCATCTGTATAGATCACATGCTTCAGCGCAGCTTTTTGGCACTTCAATCCAATAGCCGATTCAGTCAGTTATTCGACCTGGAAGGATGTGAGAAGTGGGGTCCAGCAGGGCTCAGTCCTTGGACCTGTACTCTTCAATGTCTTCACTAGTGACTTGGATGTGGGCATGAAGTGTACTCTGTCCAGGTCTGTGGACAATACTAAATTGTGGGGTGAAGTGCACACACCGGAGGGTAGGGAATGATTGCACACAGACCTGGACAGGTTGCAAAAAGTGGGCAGAATGCAGTTCAACATGGACAAATGCAGAGTGCTGCACCTCGGGCGTAAAAATATCCAGCATACCTACTGGTTGGGGAATGACCCTCTCAGCAGCACAGAAACGGAAAGGGATCTCAGAGTCATAGTGGACTCCAAGATGAACATGAGTCGTCAGTGTGACGAAATCAACAGCAAAGCTGATGCACTTTATCATGCATTGGCAAATAGAGCCAAGGTGATACTTCCCCTTCTATGCAGCATTGGCGAGACTGCATTTGGAGTACTGCGTCCAATTTTGGGCGTCGTACTTTAAGGATGTGGATAACCTTGAGACGGTCCAGAGGAAGGCCACTCGTACAGTTAAGGGTTTGCAAGCCAAGCCCTATAAGGAGAGACTAAGGGACCTGGATCTCTTCAGCCTCCACAAGAGAAGGCTGACAGGTGATCTTGGGGCAGCCTAAGAATTCATTAGGGGGGGGCGCAGCAAAGAACCAGAGATGCTCTGTTCACCAGGGTGCCTCTTAGGGTAACAAGGAACAACAGTCACACACTGACAGACAGCAGATTTAAGCTGGACATCAGGAAGAACTTCTTCATGTTCAGTGTGCCCAGAATTTGGAATGGGCTTCCAAGGGAGGTGGTGCTCTCCTACCTTGGGGGTCTTTAAGAGAAGGCTGGATAAGCATCTGGCTGGGGTCATCTGACCCCAGCACTCTTTCCTGCCCAGGGCAGTGGCTCGGACTTGATGATCTGTTGAGGTCCCTTCTGACCCTAGCATCTATGAATCCATGAATCTTAATAAAAGTGTCAAAAAGCCCCACTGAAGTGTGAAATCTATACAAACCTTGGGTGAATTGGGTCAAACTAACATGATGCCTTTTTGGGCATGTGCTACACTCAGCGCAGGGGCATACCAAGTTTAATATAAAGTGCTGAGGGGTGGGGGTTTCACATCCATAAGCAGCCTTAATGATTAGAAGCCTTTTCATAACTATCAACAAAGGAAGAGAAAAATGAAGCCATTAGTGCCAAGATCTTCAGCCCTACAAACACAGCACCAAACATCAAATATACTCAACAGAAAGTTTTGTGTAGTTTTACGAGGGCACTATTTTATTCTTATTAAAATATACATAAATTATGCTTTAAGCTTTGGCTGAAACTTTCAGCTATTAAAAAGGCATCTACATACAGGTTCCTGCCAGGCAGTTTGACATGAAGTATATAATACATGATACACTAAATATAGTATCATCACTTTGTTTCCAAATAGTTGCCAGAGGTTGGAAGCTCTTCAGAGTCACAATATGCCTTTTTCCAATCCATTATAATTTAAAGGCCTAAACATGACTAATTTTTGGAAGAGTTAAATCCTTTTGGATTAAGGGAGTGGATGATGCTTGCTTCAAGAGCAGGCCTTCATAGACCACTTTTTTCCATGCACAGCACCTTGGGCCAACTAGCAAATACATTTAAAATATGGTGTCTTCAGAAAGACAGAATGGTCTTGTGAATTATTTCAATGCACTCCCTGATTTCATCCTCCTTGATCACAAGTGGAGGTGCTAGTCTGATGATGTCACCGTGTGTGGGTTTGGCAAGAAGTCCATTATCACGAAGCCGCAGACACACTTTCCAGGCATCACAGTCTAAAGCCAAAAAAGAAGAGACATGTTTACACTACAGTAAAATAAATGGCACAATGTTTACTGGTGATGTGTGTGTGGGGCCAGATCGCGAATTCTTTGCCACCTGGCAGCAGAAAGATTAAATATGTACAGTTATTTATTGTAAATGCTGCTTATAAGCATCTTTCCAGCTATGTTAACAAGGAAAACATGTGATACCCTGGCACCAAGTCTACCTCAAGCACCTGCTTTTTTTTGCATGTCTAAGTTAAGAATTTTTAATGCCATCTATTTTGTAGCATATTATAAATTAGCATAGATTTAATGCCCAAAAAGGGGCAAACTGAGGAACTCTTTTTCCATTCACACCCTCCTTTGCTCCAATGACATTACATTCCCTCTAGGCACTGGAGATCATCCCCACCAACCCCAATCACTGCAGTTAAGTACCTGGATGCTGCAATCTAAGTGTAAGACAAGAAACAACACAGCAGAAGGCAGGTTGAAGGCAGGTTAGCATTTCAATACATTGTTCATGTCTCAAAGTGATTACAAATTTATTAGAAATTTTCCTATCACAGAAAAGTACAGTACCACACGCAGCAGAACAAATCAGAGTATGTAATAACAGTACGCTACCCTGGCTTTTTAGCCACTTTCTGGTATGATTCACGGTGTTTGTCCCCAAAAATATTTTTTTCTCAACTTTGTTTCCCAATAATTTGTTACATTCATTTCTCCTGCTTCAATTCTAACCAGGCTTTGCAAACCTGGGAGTAAGGCAGCAAGGCATCCATGTGCCTTTAAACTCTAGACTTGCCTGCCTGTACACTAATGCCAGGAGCCTGGGCAACAAGCAGGA
>NW_017728951.1:9065829-9068901 GCF_001723895.1 Crocodylus porosus | reverse complement strand
AAGAGTATATTGGATGCTTATCTTGCTAGGATCCTATGACCCCAGCTGACTTCCTGCCCTTTGGGCAGGGGGCTGGACTCAATGATCTCCCGAGGTCCCTTCCAGCCCTAATGTCTATGAAATCTATGAAATCTAGAAGGCAAGTCCTTCCTTAATCTGAGAGTGAATTCCAGGGCATGCTGCAAAAGGCATATGTTCCATCCAGTTTTGTTTCCGTGAACAGCTGGCAGAGTGTTTATTGGCAACAGTGGAGAAATCTGAAGATTACTGCAAGCAATTATTTGATAGACTGTATCTGTGAACACCAGAGATGGCAATGATAGGAGCAACACAAACGTCAATACATAAAATCCTCACAGACTAAAAAAGGTTGAGAACCACTGGCTTACAATACTCTGCTCCCATTTAAATACACCAGAAATGAAAAGCCTCCTTTGTCAAAAGCATGCAGCTGTATGCAGAAACTTTGTACATGCCACAAAATTGGCTTTTAAAGCAGCTTAAATGCACTTCTGCACTGCTTTAATGGCATGGCTGTTTGCACGTTTGGCGGCTTATTCCGCTTTAATGGTGTTGCTGTTTGCATGCTTGGCGATGTATTTAAATTACTTTGGTACATAGCAAGATAAAATACCTCCGAGGTGTTTTAGTTTGCCACCTTATAAAGTCCAACAGCGCACAGGGTGCTGAAAGCCAACGTACTCAGGACTTGGTGGGCCCCGCACAGCTCACGGGATGTGAGACCCGACAGCAGCCCATGCAGGCAGGCTCCACCAAAGGGGGAAAAAAGAGAAAAAAAAAAGCAGCGAGCCTGATCTCTTCTTTTTTTTTCCTCTCTAGAGCCTGCCTACCTGAGCTGTGCAGAGATCCAGTGCTTCCCTCCGTGGCTAGGGGGGAAAGGGGGATGACAGAGCTTCCCTCCGCAGCCCCCGGGACCCCTGCACAGCTCAGGGACCACTCAGCCCACCTGCAGCTCACCCTGCCCCCTTCCCTGCTACTGAAGAGGCAGGTAAGGATTGGGCCCCCACCCTTGTGTACACGCCATGGGGGTTTAGCTCAGTTTCAGTCTCCCTAAATTGAAGCAGTGTTTTTAAAAACCCACCGTTTCAATTTAGGGAGAACTAAACCAAATTAAACCCCCGTGGTATGTACAAGCAACCCTAGAGACTATGATGAGCCAGTCAAGACATGAACCCCAATAAGTCATCTCCCATCCCACAAAATATTTTATACTTTTTTTTCTTGCTCACACTTTGATTCTGTAATTTGTCAAGAGTTTCTTTACCTTTAGTCTGACGAATAACAATGGCATTTAATAATCCTTTCCCTCTCACACAGGTCACAATGTCTGATGGTGTTTTCATGAGTTCACTTCTCAATAAGATACCCATTGCTTCTGCATTTTTAGCTAAGCCTTCTTCTTCTATTACCTAAAAAGAAGATGGAGCTCAGGAAAACTGCATAACTTTTTGGTTATTTGGGTCCTAGCTACTAATAGGGAATACACCATACTGATATGCATAAGCATGAAATATACTAGGTAAAACAATCCTTAATGGTAGAGTACAAAAGCCATATCCACTAAAAAGGTCACAGAGACCTAAGCATCCACATTGACCTGGAAAAGAATCTGATCTATGAAGTTCTCAGCTCTATACATTTGGCAACCATGAGGGTTTTTTTAAGTTAATAATTTACATTAAATAAAATTAATTATGTAATTTCCTAATTATTAAAAAACAGATTCTTGACATGATTTTTAACAGCTTCTCTTTGAGTGCAACACCAGATGTTAGTTTAAATCAAAATAATAATAGATTTTGATATCTTTTTGAAGTTGTTGTAATAAAATGAAGCAACCAGTTTTTTCCTTTACGGAAAAAGGCTTAAAAGAGAGTAATTTGATCAACTTTAAATAACTCTACTGAAATACTGGTCTTTCACCAAGCAAAGGTGTTTTGTTCAATAATATATATAGCTTATCTTTACTCTTAAGAATTGTGAGACAGTACAATTAAAAGAAACTAAAAACAAGTCTCTAGGAATGATTTTCAGAATTTATTCTGAAATTAAATAAATGTAGTAGACAAACAAGTAATTAAGCATGGGACATTAACCAGATGGGACAACTGATGCCAACCTATTAAATGGGTACTTTGCGTCAGTCTTTCATCAGTCCCATGGGACGCCCATGCCCTCTACAGCACAGGGAGGTCCGGGTGAGGGAGATCCCCAGCCCTCCATCAATGCTGACTTTGTGAAGGAACACCTTGAGAGGCTGGATACTTTCAAGTCAGCCAGCCCTGACAATCTACACCCCAGGGTACTCAAGGAGCTGGCAAGCATTGTAGCCCAGCCTCTGGCACGGGTCTTTGAAAACACCTGGCACTCTGGTGTAGTGCCCAAAGACTGGAAGAAGGTTAATGTGGTGCCAATCTTCAAGAAAGGGAGGAGAGTGGATCCGGCTAACTACAAGCCCATCAGCCTGACTTCTATCCCAGGGAAAATCTTAGAATAGTTTATTAAAGAGGCCATCCTTAATGGACTGGCCGATGCCAACATCCTGAGGGATAGCCAGCACGGGTTTGTTACAGGTAGGTCTTGCTTGACCAATCTCATTTCCTTTTATGACCAGATGACCTATCACCTGGACAAGGGAGAAGAGATTGATATCATATATCTTCACTTCAAAAAAGCCTTTGATCTGGTAAAACATGATCACCTCTTGGCAAAACTGGCCAATTGTGGCCTTGGGTCCACCATGATCCGCTGGCTGGAAAATTGGCTCTGTGGTTGGACCCAGAGGAGGGTTGTAACTGATGGAAGTCAATCGTCATGGTGTCCTGTGACCAGTGGGGTCCCCCAAGGCTCTGTCCTTGGATCCATATTGTTCAACATCTTCATTAATGATGTCAACACTGGAGTCAGAAGCAGACTGGTCAAGTTCACCAACGACACCAAACTCTAGAGTAAAGCATCCACACCTGAGGACAGGCGGGCGATCCAGGCTGACCTGGACAGGCTCAGCAAATGGGCAGATGAGAACCTGATGGTGTTTAACACTGAAAAATG
>NW_017728951.1:9057550-9065585 GCF_001723895.1 Crocodylus porosus | reverse complement strand
TCCTGCAAGACCGTTTCAGGCTGGATATAAGGAAGAATTTCTTTACTGTCTGAGCCCCCAAGGTCTGGAACAGCCTGCCAGCGGAGGTGGTTGAAGCACCTACACTAAACACCTTCAAGAGCAAATTGGATGCTTATCTTGTTGGGATCCTATGACCCCAGCTGACTTCCTGCCCTTTGGGCGGGGGGGCTGGACTCGATCTTCCGAGGTCCCTTCCAGCCCTAATGTCTATGAAAGTCTATGAAGCACCATCTTTTTTATTCTAAACCTAGATTCCATTGTCTCCATCAATAGAAATTTCCTATATTAAAAAAAAAGTGAAGTCTGTGTTCATTATTTATACACCCTAGTTTTGTTCTTTAGCCATATCAAACGGAATGGCTGTCCTTCAAACATCAAAAATTCAGCTAAAACATATATACCTCAAGTGCTGCCACAGCCACACGGCAAGCTAATGGATTTCCTCCATACGTAGAGCCATGTTCACCAGGCTTAATAGACAGCATAACTTCATCGTCACATAGTACTGCTGATACCTAAAAATGAAAATGTTTGGTTAAACCTTATTTAGACCAAGCTGTCTTAGTATCTAGAAAATTGTGATTTTCATTCTTAATAGATTTTGTTACAAGCATACCTGTTACCAATTCTATAGAGTGAGAGTCTATTTGGCAGCCACATAACAGAGTGTTACCATCTAATATTTTGTAAAAACACTTTACTGCACAGGTACGATATAATGTCTCAGCAGATTTGAAAGACATTTTTCAGAATTAGTATTACTTCAAGATTATAATATTCAGTGTTTCACTTAACAGCTCAGAAAGAGCTTCAGTCAGCTGAAATACTTCATTACTTGTTCTAACTTCTGGCCTATTAAGCAAGAATTTTATCATTTGACAGCCATTTAAGCCAATTTACATAGGCACTCTGAACAGCTGAAATAAGATGCAGACTAATGGTAGTTGTTTCAAAGTTTATCTAGCAAGACAGCAATGAAGTAAAACATACCATGCCCAGAGCTGAGCCAATTTACTAGAATATAATTCAACCAGATAGGTGCCATAATGCAATAGTCATGGGTGCATCTACACAAGATGTTTACTGCAGAGCTGCCCAATTAACTCTGAAGTAAATATCTCTGCATCTACATGTGCCCCCTGTTTCACATATCCATATAAAACTAATAAACTACGGAGCAGGCTAGTACTTCTAAATATAGAGATTTTTTGTGCACAAGAGTGCATGTGTAGATACTGCCCAAAAAGCTGGGGCACAATAGGTGCTTCAGTGCAGGTCCTAGCTGCCACCTAGCCCCGCACTGTAGCACCCTCATGCCCCAACCAGGCCCCCTGCAGCACATTGAGTCTGGTCAGATCAGCACTGGGCTGCTGTCAGCTGGGGCAGCTCTGATCAGGCTCAATGTGCTGCGCATGAATCAACTCCAGAGCAAATTACTGCAAAGTTATTTGCTCCCAGGCGCACATTCACATGGTGCACCCAAGTGCAAAAAAACTCTAGAGCAATAAGTTCTGGAGTTTATTCATGCGCATTAACAGCACATGTAGATGTGCCTGTTGTTAGGCTCACAACCCTTCAGATCACTAGTCATAAGCACTAAAAATAGCCCATCCTAGTTCTGCTAATTCCAAAATTGTTCTCTTAAGAAATAAGTCATTATGACTGGCTTGGAAGATGAAAGCAAAGAGTCCTGCCCTTAAAACTTAATACCAGGTCAATTATACACATACACTGCTTATTTCAAAGTACAGAGAGATCATATATAAAAACTATATACACTTATTCTGTGGTTTTCAACTTTCTCTAGCAAGTTGGAATATCTTGACCTGAACATCCTATAGCTCCATTACCAGTTACTTCTCTCATCCATTCCCAAGAATTCCAAACACCAGGTCAACTCTATGTATTTTGAGAACAAAAATGTAAAGTCTAAGTGGTGTCAGCAATTAGTTTAAACTACAAAACACAGTTATTTTGTTTTGTTATGTTTTGTTTTTTTACTTACAGGATATAAGCCACCAGACAGAGCCTTTCCAAGAAGGATTAGATCAGGTCTCACATTTTCATGGTCAACAGCCAGCATTTTCCCAGTTCTAGCTAAACCAGTTTGTATTTCATCAGCAATAAAGAGAACCTTTAAAAAAAAAAAAAAATCAGTAACGAATGACTGTGGGCATGTCTACACAAGATGCCTTAATGTGCAATGAACTGTTCTACTATGCATTATCGTGTCATGGCAAAAACTGTACTCATGTACAGTAGAATTAGTCTACTGCACATTGTCACCAAAAAAAAAAAAAAGTTTACCTTTGCTACTGTGCATTAGCACAGCAACTGAGCTTTTATCTAGTACCTCATATTAGAGGTACTAAACTTAACACACAGGAGCAAAGGTACATTAATGAACATGCAGGCATGTCCTGTTTCACCCAATCAGATAATCCCATTCAGACATCAATAACAAACTCTCACAGAGGCAATAAACAACATAGCATATATAGTGTCGAAAAGGCCTACCAGCTAATTTACCATTTTATTTCCCCAAACTCATGAAAATGCTTTTGTACCATGGAATACACTGCAGTATGTGTTATTTGAAATGGTGACTCGTAGATTATAGCCTTTGAAGGTTAAGGATTCTATACAATATGAGGCATGTTTCATAATGTGGATAATTAGTTCTACCCAATGGGTTCAATATTATGAGTGGAATAGCCATTTTGAAAACAAGATTTCATTCAATTTGCAGAAAAACAATCAGTTATACAAAACACATAACACTGTCATTGCACACCTCAATGGACAAAGTCCACATCAAAGACTGTGTGCCAGTGGCTGGTTGTCTCCTGAAGAAGGGTTCAGGACTGATATGATGATATCATCTCACCCCTGGAGAAGATGGTTGTCAAGGTTAGCATCACTAGTAGGAGAGCTCATATTGTAACTGCCCAGCTCTCTAACCTAGGGTAAAATTCCTTTTACCTCACATAAATTGTTTCCATCACTTCTAGTGCCTTGAAAAAGTTAAGAAACAAATAATTAAATGACATGACTGGGAAACAAAAGAGAACTACTCTAGTCGCTCTCATGCCCACTGAAAGAAAAGAAATTATTTAATAACACACCAAGTCCTCTATGCATCAGTGCAACTAAGGGTGAGTAAGCATCAGTCCTGGGTGCAGATGTAGAGGCAGTACCAGAATGACAGCCCCAGGGAGCCCACACCCCTGCAGCAGCTACAACAGCCCCTTTCAAAGGAGATCAGCACCGGCCCTCACTCGCCCCACCCAGACCACAAAAATTCCAAATTATACCTCAGTCTATACGTCACATTTTGATTTAAATGCACCAACGGTTCTTACATTGTGTTTTGTGCACAGCTCTCGCACTCCTGTAAGGTAACCTTCATCAGGGACAACCACACCTGCTTCACCTTGAATTGGTTCAACCATGAAAGCTGCTACACTGGGATCCTGAAGAGCACGCTATAAAAAAAAGACACACGGATTGAAAAGATGGAAGAAGGAAAGGCACATAGACAAGCAACGCATACAACTTGTACTGAAATATTCTGAGACGAATCCCAATAACAATCTCCAGATAAATGCCAAATTCTACTTAAGATAAACATGTTGGCAGACACTAAAGTCACATATTTTAACGTTTATAACATGAAGGAGTAAAAGCCAAATTCTATCTCCAACCCATAAGCATACATCACCTGTACTTTGAAAGATTAGTTGACCTGCTTGCATATAAAATTAGAAGCCTCGTAGCCTTCTAGGTTCTGAGTCCAGAAAAGCCATTTATCAAATCTGTTGTTTTTTTCCCAAATATGCATTTAAATTAGCATTTCCATACATGGGAAACCTTGAAATAGATGAGCAGTTGTTTAGCACTACTCCCAGTTTCGGTCAAAGGGAGACAGAGAGGGTGGGAGAAAAAGACCCATCGAAAAGGAGCTTTTTCACCCGACAGTCAGTCTGTAGGTATGTTACCACATCTCCTACACAAAAAGCTTTGGAGTTCAAGGAAACCAAGCAGGCTTGCAATTTTCTCAGTAAATCTTCCTCTGCAAGGTGAGAATTGCCAGTGTCAGGAGGTGTTTGCTGACTGCTAAGAAAGTACTGCTACAGGATGCTGGCATCTTAGCCTCCCTGAAGGAGATAGTCAAAGCCTCTGTTAATAACAGAACCCTCCTGTTTATTTATTAGCCAGGACAGACACGGGTTGAGATTATAAGTCAAAACTCAAAACACCTCCAAAACATCGTTCAAGTTGGCTGAAACCCAGTAAACAAATACAGAGCTTCTGCCATGAATGTTCCTAGCCTAAACCAAATCTGAATAAACTGTTTCACAGAGTAGCTAGAAAATACTGAGATATCTTTGTTTCTGTAAGAAGTGCTGTTTCAGTCAAGTTCTTAGGAGACAAACATCTCTATCACACACGCCATCACCCCTCTCCAAATCACTGGCACCATTCTTGGCAGGCTCAGCAGACAAACCACAGGCACAGAGAGCGAACTGACCTCGGACCCTTACAGGTGTTGCATCCAGACCATGGAAATGCAGCATGGTGAAGCTTATACTCCCACTACCTCAGCTTTATTTGTATAATGGCCAAGCGGAAGCCTTCTATCTCTGCAGCTGTAAATCCAGAACCCTATTAGCATTAAAATTCACTGATTTATTTGTCCCTGTAACCACAAAATAAATCAGCCCATGACTGTGTCAGCTCTCAAACTGATAAAGATTTTGGCTCTGCTCTTAGTTTGATAGGGAACCCCCGAGAAAACTCAGAGAATTGTCAAAATGGCAACAGCACTTAAGTGAAACAATACCACAAAATTGGTCTTAGAGGACACTGTACTACTGAAAATGCCCTTTAATTATTCCTAACCATCTGTCTACTGAAAAGCTCACCGGACTTGTGAGAAGAATTCCTGAGGGCAACATCTTACGCCTGAATGTCGATTTTGAATTTATACAAGTTTGAACTTTTCTAGGTCCTCCTACAGTCTCAAATCTCTGGTACTTTTCCTCACTGAAGCTCTGAACACTTTAGCATCATACAATGTACTGAGCTAGCTCAGTTTTCTTTCAGTGTGCCAAAGTTAAAACTTCAAAAACCAACCAAAAAGTACAATTTATTTTACAGCCACAACATTTATCCAAGGGTATATAAACCAAATTCACTTTCTTTATGTCAATATTTACTACATCTGAGAGGAGACATGTAAAAGAGTTATTACAGAGGAAGAGACCGTGAAATACCTCAAGAGCTGGTAGGTCATTGTATGGTATTATTTCAAACCCTGGCATAAACGGTCCAAACCCTTCATAACTGGATGGGTCTGTAGAGCTAGAAATGGCAGACATTGTTCGGCCCCAGAAATTACCAGCTAGAAGGGGAATAATAAATTATAGCAGTTAGTCATCCTTTTCAACTGAGACGGGAAAAAATTATAGTTAGCCAACTATTAGACCAGTTCTAGTTGTTTTTTCTGAAAGAGTTAGATAATGTCCAAGTCTCCACCAAATGCTATGATTTTCTGCTATGTTATGAATGTCACGAAGTGGCAGAAAATTATTTTATTGGAGCTGCCAAATGCACAAAATTATGGTTTTTTTAATCTTTGTCAATAATGCAAGACATTATTAGTACTTCCAGCAGATAGTATTTCAGACAGAACTTTTAGTGAAAGGTACCCCTTTAACATGGCAATCAGGTAACACTGGGTCCAACACAGAAATTGTGAAAACAAGCTTTTACACAGCTTAAGACCAATAAAGATATCCCCGTACATGTTAAAGTTCCAAGAGAACAAATTTTATTTTTTAAACAAACACTTCAGTATTGTGCTGCTTCACAGGAAGACCACAGTTAAACTTACCAGGAACTAACTGTAAACCAAAGTGAAACATTAATCTGTAGTGCCACAGCTCAAGCAAAGAGAAATGTAAGACAAGTTAATTAGCACAAAGAAAGTCAGTTGTAAAAAGGTATTTAGTAACACAGCTACGGAAATTCAAGAGGTGGGTCCAAGCTCTCAGCAGCCTTACAACTGCTTCGTGCCAATTCACTGGTGCAAATAAGACATTTAAAAAAAAAGTAGACTCTAGCAGTTGTCTAGACCCAAGTATGTCAACTCCATGCAAGCTCCCTTCCGACAGCCAAGTCAAGAGGTACCACACCACTAAACAGTAGTAACACTTAGTTAATGAATGGTCACTAACTGGATTGCATATATTTTGCCTATTGCAACTCATTCTATCTAGGAATAAAGCTCTATACAATATAAAGCCACAACTGGTACAAAATGCAGCAGCATCTGTATACTTAACATTACAGGTTGCCACAATCATGTCACCCTAATGATGCATTGCATCTACTGGCTCCTTACTGAGTACAGAATCTACCCCAAAATCTCTGAGCTGATGTTCCAAATCTACTGTGTTGCTGGCCCTAGATACTCAAGAGATACAATACCAACCTCCCTGGGCTAGGAGGGGAGCACCTGTAAAGGAGCAACTCATTGTTTTACTGATGAGTCATTAGGCTGCTTGCTATTTTCCTCTTAAGCCAAGGTTCAGCACCATTTTTGGGCAGAGTGCCAAAAACACCTGCAAACCTAAGATGTTTGTGTGCCAGGGGTGGACAGCAGGGGAGCCGCAAGGGGCCCAATCTTTGTTGTGGCAGCTCAGCCCTGGCCCTTTCCCTGCCATCCACCCCAAAGTGCACATGCACCCACCACCAGCAATGAGAAGGGCCAGGGCTTTGCGGACCCCAGTGCAGCAATATGACTCCCTGCTGCCTGCCACAGGTGGCCTGGGCTCTGAGCAGGCCCCTGCTGCCCACAATAGAGTCCAGGCTGCTTGCAGCAGGAAGGCTGCAAGAAGCTGCACCAAAATCCACATAGCCCCAGCCTGGCTCGTTGCCAGCGGCAGGTACACGGATGAGGTGGATAGCGGGGAAGGGGCCAGGGCTGCACTGCCACAAGGATTGAGCCCTTCACAGACCCGACCCCCACCCCCACTGTCCACCCCCACTGCATGTGCCAAGCAACATACATTCACATGCCACACTCTGGCATGCATGCCAGGAGATGCTTACCCCGTCTTAGGCTACGGATATTAGTCCCCCTCCCCCCCAACACCCCTCCTCTTTACCCTTCCTCCTGCCTGACTTGCTGCCTTCTTATTCCTGCTGGGGCACCGCGTGGCTTCCCATTCCCCCTTCCCTGCAAGACTGCACCCACCCTGAGCTAAAGGATAACCAGTAAGCTGACCACTTATCACTTCACTAATCAGTTAAACTATTAATCATTTAAACTTCTGTATCCTTGTCATTAAGATAAAGAATTACAGACAAGAGAAAAGTACCATAAGGTGGATCACTGTGCTCATCAATGGCTCAATGTCTAGTTGGGAGGAGGTATCTAGTGGGGTTCCCCGGGGGTCTATCCTGGGTCTGGTATTGTTTAACACTTTCATGAATGATTTGGACAATGAAATTGAGTGCATGCTTAACAGATGTGCAGATGATAACAAATTGGATAAAATTGCACACACCCTGGAAGATATGGCTAGGATCCAGAATGATCTGGATAAATTAAAGCAGTGTTTCTCAAGCTATGTTTTTCAGAACCCTAAGGTTCTGCAGTGTCATCGGGGTTCTCCAAAGAGACTGGGGGTAGCAGCAGAGCAGGCTGGCAACCAGTTTACCACTGCCAGACTCTTCTCTGTGGCCACGGCACTAGAAGCAATGGCCCTTAAGATGCCGCAGAGGAAATTTAAGCTTGAGATTAGAAAGAACTTTCTGACTATGAGGGTGGCCAAGAATTAGGATAGAAGTTGTAGAATCTGCATCCCTGGAAATTTTCAAGAGCAAGTTAGAGAGACACCTGGATTAAGTGGTCTATAGTTTCATAGTTTCTAGGGTCAGAAGGGACCTGAGCAGATCATCTAGTCCGACCCCCTGCCATGGCAGGAAAGAGTACTGGGGTCAAACG
>NW_017728951.1:9024357-9056523 GCF_001723895.1 Crocodylus porosus | reverse complement strand
CTTTTAGAAATCTAGGGTGGAGATCATCCAGACCGGCTGACTTGAATACGTCCAACCCCTCCAGAAGCTCCCTAACTAAATCCTCGCTAACCCGTGGCCCAGGTGTGCCTCCCCCGGGGCCTGAGGGGGAGATGATCCTGACTTGAGCAGTGGGCTGGGCTAGATGACCTCATGAGGTTCCTTCCAGCCCTATTTTCCTATGATCTTATAAGATAGGATTTGTTAAACTGCCTTCTCTAAATAGTAAGTTAAAAATGTAAGAGGGGTTGAGGGGAGTGGAAATAAATTGTTTTAATATTTCAAACACTTCTGGCATTTTAAAATATCACTGGCCCTATAAACAGTTATGCAATATTCAACTCTGACCTTTAAAGAGCATTTACAAACATAATTAAATTCAGTGAGGTTGCAAAAGCAGAACTAATGGTGGGTTAGGGTTTAACTGCTATCTGCACCAGGTGCCAAAGCAGCCCTCACAGCTGCTTCAGTTAAAAATCAACTTATCATTGACTAGAGATATAAAATCTCTTCAAAACAAAAAAAGAAATCGCTGAATGACACTAGCATTGAGACATATTAGAGTATTTTCCAGTGTTTCAAAATATTCAAGTAAAGCATTCTTTGCTAAAAAGAGAATGCCAACATAGTAATCTGAGCTAGGTAGAAGTGGTTATTTTTTAGCAAGACACAAGTTCTTTTCAATCACAAGCCAGAAATTATGCAACTGATTGACTAGATACAACAAAGAACACTAGGAAATGTCAGCTCCGAGTACTGAACTCTTAGACTGCTTGTTATACTCACTACCTAATTAAGATTGTGACATAGCTCTGCTTGGATTATGATACCATAATTTGTGCCAAATCTATAAATAAGAATCACAGACAAAGTTACTCAGAAGAAAAAATTCTGTCTGAAAGCTGCAGAGTGAAGGGGGGTAATTTCAAACGCTGAATGTCCTAGGGAACCAGACAAAGATCTGGGATTGGCTGCCTGATTAGATCCTTCTCATCAGCTGGTCTGCTGAACTGCCTAAGGCATGCCTGAAAGCAAAACAGATTTTGCACTTAACACAATAATGGGAACAACAGGGAAAGTGATGTAACCTCAGAGAAAACTGGCAAGTCTAATGGGAACTGTAACTGGCTATTAGGTTTTCATTTACAAAGGAAGTTTTAAATGTGCAGAGGTACAAAAACTTGACTTTGTTGTTTAGAAACACACTGGATATACAATTTATATTACATAGGAGGTTAATAGAAGATCCAAGTTCCAAGCTTCCAAATTAAAGTTCATCATTCTGTTTTCCTTGCAGGAGTTGCAATGGCCACATGCATCTAACAGCAAAGCAGGGAACTATACTCATTGCACTGTTGTCAGATTTGATATAAATATTTCCAGGGAAGCAGCAAGCGGAACTATACATTTAAGACAAGGAAGAATTTATTTTAATATTCAGGGGTTTTTTATTTTAAAAGCATTCCTGTTACGACAAGATACATTTTCTACATGACACAGAATCTCCACTAAAACTAAACTTTACAACAGTGGTTCTCAATCTGATCAGACCTGGGCACCCCTCCATAACTTTTCTGATTTTGATAGCCTTTCAGTTGAGAACCACTTTTCTAAGTAGCTGTGTGCCCTGGGCACAGAGAGAGGTGAGGAGGGGGTTGTAGTGACAGCAGGAGAGTGGGGAGCCAAACATAGTCTTACCTGGGCGCACCCAAGGGCTCCTAGCAGGGACCCAGGACAGAGTTCCCTCAACAGCCTTACTCATCCTCCCTTCTGTTAACCCTCTCAAACATGCCAGGATCTGCTTGTAGAACCTGGTTGTAAAGGCTTAATTTGACTGTGGCTGTGAAAGGGTTAACAGAAGCTATTGTTGCACAGCATGGAGAGAAGGACCCAGGCTGTGAGGGGAACCCTGACTCTGGTCAGCCCCTCCCCACATCCCCCCACCCCCATCTCCCCAGTTCATCTGCCCCACCAGAATAAACAGCATCTCAGCAAGCCTGTACTGAGAATAACCCCCTGCTGTCAGTCCTGGACCCCTGCCTACAGAGGGATAACAAGCTCTTTGGGGGTGGGAGGTGAAATTGTGCTGGCTATTGGGGGTCGGGGAGAGAGAGAGAGAGAGAGAGGGTGGTGCACAGCAGTAGGGCTTGGCTGCTGCCCTGAAGAACAGGCAGCAGCGCAGGCTACCAGGGGGTTGCTGTAGGTCCCCTGTTGGCTGCCCCCCACCAATCCCTTGAGGCAGGACTGTGCCTCCCTTGGTAAAGCTTTCATGGCAGGGGTATCATTCCACCCCTTCTGCTCCCGATACACTGCTGGGCATGGGGTTGCACCTGCCCACTCCTATGGTAGGCAGCAGTACATGGCTGCCTCTGCCTTCGCAAAAACTCCTGGGGGCCTCTTGATCAGCACCCACGGCTGGCGCCCTGCTCGCTCCCCCACCCCTGCTCCACCCACCTAGTTACACTGCTGTTCCCCCACCCCATAGTCAGCACCCAGGGCTCATGCCCCAATTACCCAGCTACAGCTGGGCAAAACTGTCTGCTCTGCCTCACAAGGGACAGTGGCAGAAGGACTAGGCCAGGGCTGCAGCTGCTTCCCAGTCCTCTTGGCATGCCCCTCCTGGGACAAAGACATGCTGGACAGTTCCACCTGGATGCAGCGGAAGTGCCAGCTTTCTGGCACCCCTGAACAGGTCTCATGGCACCCCCAGCTGAGAACCACTGCTTTAAACCTCATTCAAAAGAAGTAAAATCAATTCCTAAACTCATATTGCACTTCAGTGTACTCAGCATTTCATCCATAATACTCATCCTAGAGTATATGGAAGATCTGAACTTTTATACATGAGATAAAATTGCAGAAAGAAATATTCTGAGAAGACTAAAAATAGTGTATTCAAACTCCTGCAAAAGAGAATTGTTTTAGGTGTGCATGCTGCTACCTCACAGTACTCTGAACTCAGAGCATAATGACTCAAAAAACGAGAAGCCATATTTAATGTCTGGTTTTAAAGGAAAGCTGCAAGTTTAAAAAAAAAAAAAAAAAGAATCTGTAGTTACAACACGTCATCATTCTTTACAAGAAAACAAAAGTGTGTTAGCTTATGGGTAGAGTTCTATTATAATATCAAATAATTTCTCTCCCCTGCCAAAATACAAACTCTTATGAAATTACCTCAACATACCTGCAAAAAGAATCTTTGCTTTGTATTTTGGAATTCCCTTAACAGTATATGCCCACTTACGAGCCAGTTTACAGGCAGTTTCTCCTGCTTCCACTCCTGAAACACAAAACCAACATAGTTAACATGCTTGTTTGTGCAATCTGGACATTTGTGCAAAACCAAAGGTTGTAAGAACAATAATCTTCATACAAACAGGTGGGAAAACAAAGAGTGCTTCTACCTGTGTTCATTGGAAGAACTTTATTGTAGTTGAACATTTTTGTGATGTGTTCTTCATATTCACCAAGCACATCATTGTAGAATGCTCTGGAGGTAAGGGTCAGTTTCTCAGCTTGAGATTTCAGAGCATCCACAATCTTTGGATGACAGTGACCTTGATTGACAGCACTGTAAGCGCTCAAGAAGTCAAAATATTTTCTGCCTTCAACATCCCACATGTAAATGCCTATAAAAATATGATATATGAGCACATAAAAAAAGAAAAACACTAAACTATTCACTAAAGCAGTGAGTCTGAACCTTTTAGACTCAAGGCACCCTTCATTAGATGCAAGGCACCCTTCAGTAAATGCCAGCTCTTACTTTTCACTCTGTTTTGGACTACAGAAAAATAACAGAACAATTCTTCTGTTGCAGAGAACTCAGAAAGACCACATGTCAGAATGGTTTTAACACTATGGATTCTCTGGAACATGCATGCATTGGCGACGTATAAGGGGTGCATGCGGGTGCACACGCACCCCCTGACGTTGACTGTGCACCCCCTGCAAACACAGCCGTGAAACTGGAAGTGCCAGCAGAAGCGCACTTCCAGTTTGGCCGATCGGCTGCTGGGGAATCCCCCTTCACCACTCGGCAAGCTGGTGCCCCCCCAGACTCGGGAGGCACCAGTCACCTATGCATGCATGAATGGTGTGTCGACCACACAGGCCCCTTGATTAAAGTCTTTTAAGTGACAGACCACAGCCTGCACAGGAAACTTAATGCAGCATAATCAGTAAGCAACACTCAACAGTAGCAATGCTTTGCATATGGGGCTGTTGCTACAGTAAATAATTTAGGATCATGTGAATACTCATTGTTGCTTGTATCCTATGTTCCTGGGGTTGAGTCCTGGGAAGGTGACTCTTGTAAGGAGTTAAGGATAATGGAAGTCTTAATACTGGGATCCTGAAAATTTTCTCAAAGTACTGGAGATAACTGAATTCCTTCAATTTCTACAAACAGTTTCTGCTTCCCCACATAGTACTGAGTAATCTGTCCTTGCTGACACAGAACCACTAAAAACTTTTTTGGATTAATGAGAACTGTAAAGAGCAGCTGAGTGATTCTGACATAAAAACCAAGTGACACTTGATCAACCAAGGGTATGTGCAAGAGATCATTGATATACTTTTGGTCTTAAATTACAAATCATGTGACAAGGCTCATTCTATTTCTGTATAGTGTTGAAGTACAGCCACTTATTCATTCGGGGCCAGATTCCACTCCACCTGTTAGGTATCTAAGTGGATGTATGGAACCAGGTGAAAGCAGGTGGAATAGTAACAAGTGCCTGAAAATCCATCACTGCATTCACTTTTGGAACTTTAACCTTAGGTATGTCATTTTAACCTTAAGAATGAGTTACACAAAGCAACAAGGAGCAGAAGAATCCATCTTTTGTATTAACCATTTTTTCAAGGATTCAATCAGGGTGAAATAGAATCAACTTGGGCACCTAAGGTCACTTAAATGCTATGCAAGTGGAACAGAATCCAATCCTGGGCTTTTAGAGATCTTTAACACTCAAAATTCCTGAAGACTTTGTCAGATGAGTGTGAACAAGCAGGGATGTGCATCTGCCACAGCAAAAGTAGCAATAGCACTAATCAGTGCCACAGCTTTTTGCCATTGTGTACGCCCCTCCACATGGGTTTTGATGCAAGGCAATATGGCCGTTTCCCTGCCCCTCTCAGCTCCCAGTGTGCTGGAGGAGCCAGGGAACAACTAGAGCAGGGGAGACAGTCTGGCCAGAAGCCAGTGCATTTCCCTGGAAGGCCCCAGCCTCTGTGTCTGCTGGAGCACCCCCCCCCCTTTTTTTTTTTTTTTTTACAGCAGTTTTTTTTTTTTATACTAGAAGTTCCCAGTATCAAATCTGCAGCACAGCAAACAACTTCACATGTACCATGAGAGGTTTGTGGCACTTCAGCTTTGAGATGCTGCAAACCGCATGTACATACTCATCTGGACATGTGCACCCTCAATATTTAGATACACTGATCAAATTATTATTTTTTTTAATTACCAGAAGCCTTTAAATGAACAATCACGCATTTCAGCCTTTGATTAACAACTACCTTTCACTGTCTCAGACATTATCAAGTTCTATCTGATTGCCTTCAGTAAGTTTGTATATTTCTGAAAACAGTATAAAAACAGTTTGAAAAAGAACAGTACCTTTTCCTTTTTCTAGAGCAACAGGTAGAGGATGATAGTTGTGTGCACCATATTTAGCCTCACGTTCAAATATATACTCAGAAGATGGAGGTCCTTGGATAGTTTTTTTGGTTGCGATAGATGCAGTTGAACTCACTGAAGCATGAAAACCACGATGTAGGAGAGACAAGGTTTGTGAGTGGACCAGTTTGGAAAACATAATTGGCTTCAGGTGCGTGGTTACGTATCTGACAAAAGAAAATTAAACAGTTAGTACCAGTACTCCTCTTCAAAAGAAATGTCTGCAAGAATTAAAGTGCTTTTCTACCAGATTACCAGGTCTACATCTCATTTATAATTCAACTAAGCTTATATTGGATACAGAGGAATGCAGTCCTATCATCAAATATCACAGTAATCAGGCTTCCTGATCAATATAGTCGGTAGTCTATAAAAAATATAAAATGATTGATCCCTTGTCTGCACATAGATGTTGTTAAAATTCTATAATGCCATCATTCTTTTATTGTATATCCTAAAAGTTAGTAACTTAGAATTAGCAAGATAAAGAAAATGATAGAAATGTAAGTATAGCAATAAAAATGCCAAGTATAATTAAATAATAAAATTGTGTACATCTATATTGTCCTTCATCTGGTGAGTCAAATTCATATCAGTGAAATCCTAATGCAAGATCAGAGACTAAATTATTTAAGCACAATCAAGAATATGCACTCTTGCAACCCAAATAAAGTTTAGGTAATAGTACAGCCAAACTTGATAGAATCCAAGTCATTCTAAGTAAGTGTAAATCAGCTTAAGGAAATGAATTTCTGGGCTTGGTATTAATTGCCTTGTACCTCACTGATGTGAAATTCATTTGGCTGTATATGAGATACACTGATAAAGCAGTTTGCTTCAGATAAGCAACCTCAACAGAACCATTATCTTAATTTAAAAGCATAAAGGTGAGAAGCAAACACATAAAAGGACATTAATGTTATTTTTGATATGGGGATTTACCTAAATAATTATGGGTCAGATGCAAGTGGATATGAATGTGTTACTCTTTTATTATTGCAAGCTGCCAATAAATTCTTGGCTTCAAACTCTTTAATACAGACTCCCATCTAAACTCAAGACTAATATGGGATTCACTCAGAGGCCAAAAACACATCTCTGTGGAGAGGCAGAACCATTTCCAAGAAACCTATGTTGGAAATCTGAAGAGGAGATCAGCTTGTGATGGCAAAAATGTAATGGCAAAGCAAGACCACTTTCCTCAAGTGTATAAGAAAAAGATTCTGACAAAAAGAATCTATTATAAAGTGTAAATGTTTCTGTATTCCCGCAGTACCATTAAAGATACTGTTAATATTTATTTCTACTGAATCTTTTCTGAAATAAAAGACATGTGAAAAGTTCAGTGCCAAATACTGAATATTTTTATGCCAGCTAAGAAGGAACTTTCTACATTTCAATAAGTTTCAGACCAAAGATAACCTCAGGTGAGAGTTTACTCCTATAACTAGTCCTATAGACATTTCTATTACCCTTCCCATGCGGCCCACCCTTTCAGAATGGACAACTTCAGAGAACAGACTCATTCTACAATTTAAACAAGAGGTGGCACAGAACTGATTTTCTATGCAAGTTCTGCAAGCACCTGACACGTACTACTGTATACCCAAACATCTCTAGATTTATTTTGTGCAAGTTTCCCCACCCAAGGAAGAGAATGTTTCAGAAGAAACAGGAAAGATTTAGACAGCCCATTAGTTCTGGGATGCAACTGATAGCTGAAAGAACAGGAACCTGTGACCACTGAAATTTGGGAGAGTGTGGTAGCTTAGGACATTTACTGAAGATCTCTAAGGGAGCCTCTGTAAGATCCAGTAAATCGTTTTAGATACCTATTTTACAACATTACCAATTTCTAGATTTCTAAAGCATTTATCTCATGCAGAAGACAACAAGCACTTCAGTCACCCTACTACAATGGCGATGAGATTATGGCAGTACACCTTTGGTGCCTGCCACTTTAAGGACTGGAGCAGGCAGCTGCTGGCAAGGGAGGCAGCAACATCAGCCGACTGAACTGCTCAGGGACCTGGAGGTAAGGGAAGGGGCTATGGGGAGATGGAGGTTCTTGTTGTCCTGGGTAAGACATGATACTGAGCCCTGCCGGGGAAGGGTGGCCTGGTAGGGCTCCTAGTGGTGTAGGAGCCCCCAGGAAACGCCAGGCCAGTTACCTCCCCAGTGAAAGACAGGAAGGGGTGCCTTATAACTCCAGCCCCACATCCCTGGCAGTGCTCCAGTAGAGCAGGGGGAGCCCTGAGACAGAGTCCAGGCCAGAAGAGGGACCTGGAGCCCCACCCAGGCAGCAGGGTAAAGCCTGGGGGGAGCAAGTAAGGACCCTGAGAGAGGGGAGATGGAGAGAGAGGCCCTGTGAGTGGGCGACGGATAGAGAGGCCCTGAGAGAGGGGCATAATGAAGAGGGAAGAGGCCCAGTGGGGGCATGGAGCGAAGTAGGCTATCAGTTGTAGAGTCGCTCAGCAAACGTTTAGGTGACAGCAGCAGGAGATGCCCAACAGACCGCGAAGGAGCTGACCGAGGCATGGAGAGACAAGCCTGAAGCCAGGTGAGGCCAAGTGGTATGAATGTGGCCCAGGAGAGAGGACAGCATGAAAGAGGCCAGGTAAGAGCCAGAAGAGTGAGTGGGACACCAGTGAGAGATGGATGGCATGACAGTGGCCCTCCGGGGTATTATGGAAGAGCTAGAACTGTGTCCAGTTTGCTCCGGACCTAGGCCAGAGAGGTAACACACAGTGGAACATCTGCGAGGCATGGGGCACGTACAGGGATGGTCAGAGCATGAACTTGTGGCCCCAGCCATTGGGACGTACAAAAGGTAGTCTCCCGCTCAAGTAACAGCCGAACTCTATTTTCATCAAGGCATGGCAGGCTGGTGGAGTGAACAGACTGCCCAGAGACACGGGAAGGCTGGAGGCAGAAACCTGGCCAGGAAGGTAACCCTGTTACAGAGGTGAAGTGATTTCTAGTATTTCAGTCATACTTTTTGATAGAGTAAAAGAATGTGCCGCTCATTTTTATCCCTGCGTTTGCAATTAGAGCAATTATGTATAGGTTAAAGTTAAGGAAACCTTTATAAAATAGGGTCAGTAAAAAAATACTAAACTTTGTTTGGAAGTTTGGTTTTTTTACCCCATTTGGTAAAAGGTTTACTAGATTTAATATCTAAATAAAATCAACTGTTCTTAAGGAAATCACTTAAGGTTAAAAAAAAAAAAAATTCCACTCTGGTAATACCAATCATAAACTGCACTAGTCTGCAGGAAGCACTACAGAATAACTCTGAAATGTGAACTTCCTGTTCATTTCAATTGGGGCTAACTTGGATGCCAAGTGGTGATACTTTCAAACGTCAAAATTGTTAATTGTTTCACAGCTGAAAGCATTAAGGAGGCCATATCATATTATAAAGTCGAGCCAAGATTTCTCCAGGAATGGGGTATGTGCCACTAACCAGCACAAAAGATAACGCAGGGCTCTTACAAAGTTGCCAAAAAGAATGTACCTACTGGGCAGTGGGGAGAAAATACAATGGGTTACCCCCATCATAGGAGATGTACGTATTCCAGTGGGTAGGTCTTTAGCACTGCGTGGCAAGATCATAGGATAAGGAAAAGGTAGGGCATAACTGGTTTCATTGTCCTGTGTGGAAGCATAGCTTCACAAAGTCTCTGCAGCACTGGTGGAAAGAAAAAAGCCTTAAGAAGCAGCTATGAAACACAGCACTGGAACAGCCTGACTGCAGTCTCAGGAGACAGCTCTTCAGCAATTAATAATATCCTACTTCCAAGGACACATTTAAAAACATAAATATTAAGTCACACAGGGTGCGCCTACACACACACAGTGGCATCCCAGCACAATTGCCTAGTGACACTTACTGTGCAGTAGCAACCAGCTATGGTGCAGTAAGCATCCCGTGTAGACATGCCCACGGAAACTAATGGCTGAGCTGTCTGCAGTCAGTAAATTTTGTTATCCTCCACAGGCAGGTGTATTTTTCAAACCCATTGTAATATCTCCTGTACGCTTTCCCCATTACCACTGAACTGTTTATCAAAGGCAGCTATGAAGTTTATTAAAATCTAACATTTTTTAACTTTTTTCCTATTTATCTTAAGTAATATTTTGTCATGGCATATCCTTCTTTCCATACCTAAATAAATATTTGACTACAATAGACATGTTGGTAATAAGACTGTCCTAAAACATTGATGTATTTCAACAATGTCAGAATCCTGGAGAGAAAAACTCTTCAGACATGATGAGTCAAAAAGTACTCACTCAGAAGCCCCGGGCCTACATTACAGCACTGGTCTTTGCTGCAGGTATCAAAACCAGAAGTGAACAATTGCATCACTGCCCTTAATTTTCAGAAGGTAAAAGCTGCCAAACAGAACCCCCCAGATCAAGAGAGATCCCCTGAGGAACGGCAAACAAGATACCTACATAGCACAAGTATTTTGCTGCACACAAGGAGAATATAGTAGATCCAGACTTATTTAGGCCAATAGGGTGTTCCCAGTATTGCAAAACACCACATTTAGAAATTCTTTAAAAAGAATGTAGTCCGCAAAGAAAAGTTTAAATAGCACAGACACCTAATCCTATCATCAAATGCCGTACCTCCCGCTTACTCTGCGGTAAGCTGGAGTTAAGCTCTGAAGCAGGCCCCTAATTTCTGTTCCAGTCTCAAGCAGCAATCTTGAAATTCTGCAACTACTTAAAGTAAATTAGTTCTTGCTTTTTCATGAACCTGAAAAAGCCAAATCACCAGCTCACTATCATCTGTGTTACTTATATTGCTACTGAATTCAGTTTTACACTGTCCCCAAATTTCCATCATTTAACATAACAATTGCTCTTATAACACAACTGTGCTGCAGCTGTTGTCAAGGAGATTTTGGCAAAAGGGTCGTTTCTGTATTTAGCAATGGGAGAGATGGTGTAAGGAAATGATTGAGCCTCCTCCTATTAAGAAGGAAAAGTGACGTGTCTGGGGGACAACTTGTGCCCTGCCAGCTTCCTCACAACCTGCCACGCCATCCAACAAAACACTTGGCTGACGTGCATTCAGCCATACATACGCAGACAAGGTTCTTTGGGTAAATCCAATATCTTTTATTACAGCAACTCAAGTAGTTGGAAAATAGTTTCCAAATATTTGAGTTGGTCTAATAAAAGATATCGGATTTACCCAAAGGACTTTGTCTGCCTATGTCCTTAGACCAACACAGCCACAACCTACACCCCTTCATCCATACACATCATAGCTCACACTCCAACAAGCGATGGAGTGAAAAAGCAGAACACAATGAGACATTCCCCGCTTCTGGCTTCCTCAAAAGCGTTTTTCTTTGGGGCATCGATCGTGAAGGGTTTTCTGTACTGCACTGTAGCAAAACTACAAAAGTTAAACAAGATAAAGATATCGAATAATAATAGTGGAGGCAGGTGGGAACAGTTCACACTTCAGAGCTGTTCTCTCAGGCCCGCCTGAAGACTCAAAGCCATCAGTTTACATTTAATTTCATGTATGAAAGGGTATTCATAAAAGCTAAAAAAACCCCAGCTTCTGCTGCACTGTCTTAAAGCAAGAAGCAATTTCTGCAGCAAATTCCACAGCCGTGAAATCACTGCGCCGCACCTCTAGGCAAAGCCAGCGTGCACTTGGCCATGTTCGCTTGAAAAGAAAAAGAAAAAAAGCAAGCCATGCAAGTCTGCCTTACTCTTGAAAAAACAGTTTCCTCCTCCTCCAAAAAAAAAGGAGGGGATATTGAATTCCTACGTCTTGGGATCTTGCCAGCTCGTGGCAGGACCAGTAAATGTTACCATTGTACATTAATCATTTTCACAAAAGAAAAACTTCCCTTGAAGATATTTTACAGGCAATTGAGATTCGAGGAAGGGGGAAAAAAACCCTGACGCATAGCCAGCTCAATTGCATCAGTCAAAAACCTTGTATCTGGTTTCACTGCTCGGATGCGATTGGCCCGCGCTACCCCGGCCCCTTCGCACACCTCCGCGCCACAGCAGCTGGCGTCCTCCCGCGGGCCCGGGCAGCCTTGGAAATCCTCCAGGCTCCAGCCTCTGACTCGGGCTTTCTCGAGGGGCGGCAGCGTGCGTCCTGCGCGGGGACTGGGCAGGCGAGACTGAAAGGCCGGGGGTGGGGGGAGGCACGGACTGAAAGCTCTGCGGGGCCCCCTTCGCCAAGCAGCAGGGAATAAAGGGGGAGGCCGGGGGGCACCGCCCAATTCTCCCGCCCCGCCCGGGGACCCCGGCCCAGCCCAGCCCGCCGTTACCTGCCGGCGCTGCTGGTCCGCGCAAGAAAGAGGAGGCGGCAGCTCCGCGAGCAACTGTCACGGCCCCATCCCGCCACGTCACCGCGCCGCTGGGGGAGGCCGCGCCCATTGGCTCCCTCCTGCACCGCTCCGCCAATCGCGGCGCAGCCCAGAGGCCCTCCCGCCGGCAGCAGCCGCGCATTGGTCGCTGGCGTTCACGCCTCCGCCAATCTAGCCACTGAAGCATGACCGCTTGGAACCTCTGTTCATTGGCCGGCTGCGGGATGCCGCTGTCCAATAGGCGCGCGTTCTCTCGCAGTTCCCCACCCCCACTTGCCTCGTGTCCTTGTCCATGGCTGCGCTCCGGGCTTGGCCCACACTCAGCCTGGTGCTGCCTTGGCGGTGGCGCGTGGGGAGGGGGAGCCTCTCTCCGCGACTCCCCACTGCAGGGTTTGTGTCCCCACTCTGGCTTCGCTGGGCAGGAGGCACGAGAAGGGTTTGCCCGTTCCATCCGGGCCTGCCCGTGTCCTTCGACCCGCACAGCTGCAGCCAAAAACCCCGTTCCACCCTACATTTGGGGAAGGAGTGTTGACCTCGTTGCATGTTTGTATCTTTGGGCCTGCAAGTAGGATGCCTGCCAAAGGATTTAGGAATATCTGAAGCCCCAGGTCGGGGTGGAGGATGTTTGCCGGTAGTAGGGCTGCTTACGGTGCTGGATTCTCTTGGATTTGGAATTTGTTTTGGCTAATTTGGCCTCAGATACAAATTTATTTAGGAAAAAAAAGTGTGTGTGTGTGTGATCAGATCAAGCGTAGGCTATGCTTACCTAAGGGAAATACCACAATCGCCACAGTGGCTTCCTAGTCACACCGTAGGAAGACTGCTCTGCTGGTGTGGGATAGGAGCCATGTAGAGTAACACATAGTTAACCTGGGCTTTATGCCCACTTTGAGACTCCTCCCTAGCTTGCTCTTGGGGCCTTATGACTACGGGCAAGCGAAACTCGGGGGCATCCGAACCCCAAGCCTCCAGGCTTGGGCCTGCAAGTAGGATGCCCACCAAAGGATTTGGGATTTTCTGAAGCCCCAGGTAGGCGTGGAGGATTTTTGCCAGTAGTAGAGCCACTTATGGTTCTGGACTGACTCATGGATTTGGAATTGATTTGGCCAATTTGGCTTGGAATACAGAAAAATAAATATATATCTATGTCATATGACATCACTTAGGTCTGGTCTAAATAGAACCACGTACAGAAAGGTTCAATCCAACAGGCAAATGTTTGAGAACATTAGAAGAACATGGAAAAGGCGCTTTACAATTGAAATCTTCATGCCTGCTTTGCTGTTACTTTCACAGCGTGGTAATTTCCTGCTGCTACTCCCAGCTGCCTTCTACACATGCAGTGAACTTTTCTCTCACTTATTGTCCTGTTCTTTTACAAAGCATAGAAGTTATATTTATAGGGAGGTAATTGTCAGGATTCTCCTTCTTTCTATTTTTTGGGACAAATTATTCATAGATTCATAGATTGTCAGGCCGGAAGGGACCTTGCAAGATCATCAGGTCCAGCCCCCCTGCACTAAGCAGGAAAGACAACTAAATTTGTATTTTTTTAAATCTTTTGCTCCTTAATGTTTTCTGGAGGGGCTTCTTGGGGGCAGGGTTGGCTTTTCAGAAATAGTTATTGGTGGTTTACTTTGTTTGCTACTAAATTCCCCTTCTAGTATATTTACATTGGAAATGGATTCCCTGCAAACCTACCCCATAATGACTGAAAACTTGTTCTTTCTATTACCACTTGTAGTGTCAAACAAGTATATGAGCAACAGTCGTAAGAGCAACAGTTGCTTACCATCAACATTCCCTCTGGGAATATTGTCCCTATCATGTATTATCCACCCAGTAACAGTAACAAAGGTGCTGCTTAAGACCAACATTTGTGAAGGGCAGGGATAATCTGATGTAATTCATAGACTTGTCCTTCTGTTTCCTTGCATCAGGTTATTCAGTAGAGGGTCTTGTGTCCAAACAGACAAAATGCCAAAAATCCTCTCACTTAAACAAAAAAAATGGGATTATCAGAGCTGTCAGGAACCTGGCATTAGTCAAAACCAAGTAACAGGCAGTTGCATGAAATGGTTATATGCAGAGTCTAGAAGCAGAGAGAAACATTTGACTGACTAGGGAACAATGGACTGGTTAAGACCACACATGAGCAGTCTGAATACCCCACACAAGCCTGCAGACGTTGATGTCAATGAGGATCTTTTTTCATGGTTCAAGGAGTTGATGGCACAGGGAGCAGCACTTTCAAGAGCCTCAGTCAAGGAAAAGGCTCTTCACTCTTCAGCTTGCCACTTCAGTTGCATTGCATGATATTAAGGCCAGTATGATTGATTTACAAAATGAAAGAAACAATGCAGTGTCACTTACAAAAAGAAGCATGGAGAGAAACAGTTGACAAATAAACCACCAGCTGAGAAATGGCAGAGCCAAAGGCCACCGTGGAGACTGCTAGGCTCTATGCCCTACTCCAGCCATCTCAAGCCTTCACTGTCAGTATATGCAAAAAGAAGGAACAAGGTGGCCAACACACCCCCATCTTCTCGTCATTCTTGCCTGCTATAGTATTGCTCACTGATCATGGGCAACCAAGTAAAAGATAGGTTAGACCTCAGGCAGCCCTATCTTATGCCCAGGGTTCAGGTAGGCTCCTGAACACGCTCAAAATATAAAGAGACATCAAGTTTGTGAAAGACCAATTTTGTAATCACAGCCACCACCTTCCCTGAGTTCCTGTGTCAATGAAGCAGAATAAAAGATTCATCTCCTGGAGCAGAGGACTATTCTTCTACAGTTTTAGTAAAGAGTCTTGATCAGTGGTCATGCTTTTATTTTGAATTATGAAAAAGTTGTGGGCTATCATACTGTTAAGAAGAGGCTCTCTCAAAAATTATACATCAGCTGAGTTGTCAGATGAGGAATAGCACCTTTTTGTTTCTTGACAAACAAACCACCTCAGGCTCTTCTACCATGACATATATAGGGAAGCAGGCCTCCTATGGTTGTTGCAGAGGGTCAGAAAAAGAACTAGGTGCTATGGTCACACCCAGTACCAGTTGTCTTACCTTTCCACCTGCCTAGGCTCAAATGTGAGACACAATGTGCATGTGTATCCTGCCACCATGGCAGGCCTAGGAGCACCACTGAGAAGCACATCCTGCCCACTTGCTTCCACTCAATGCATGCCAAAGCCCAGAAATTAGATCATATGCCCAATCTAGTGCAATTCCAAAATTATGTCAAGAAGTGCACCCAAAGCAGAGAGTCTGAGAGCTCTCTGGGCATGTGCTAAGCACCACGCTGACCTGCCTTATTTTTGCACTTTGGCACATGCTGAGGGAACAAGTGAACAAGCTCTTTTTCTTGGCAGTGCTTCCAGGCTCACCACAGAAGCAGAACAGTAGATGGACTCAACAGGTTGATGTATGGTTGACCCAAAATGGTTGATACATTATTATTCAGACAGGAAACTTAACATACTGAGAGATCCATGCCTTAAGTATAAGTAAGTTTATATTAACCTCAGCTCCATGATTTCTGATGTAAATAATTGGAACGCTAAAAGGAAGAGAGATGATTCGAGAAACCAGTTAAAATGAACAATGCCCTAAAAACAAGTAGAAAATAAGAGAGATGTTCTCCCACAAAACTCCCAGGTACTAGTGGAGAGAGAAGCATAAGCAAGCACGGCCCTTCCACATCACTGGCTTTTCACAGAATAACCAGAAAAATTTGAGAGTTTACAGAAAATATGTGAGGTAAGGTTGATAAATATGCTGTCCTTATTCTGAACAGAAGTGCAGGCTGAGACAGCTGATGAGAATATTTTACTTTTATCTTCTTGTTATCATAAAAACAAAGTCTAAACAATGACCTCTTATGAGGGCCTCTCTTTTGTTCATAAATTGTCCTTGACAAGCCTATCAACACTGGAGAGCAGAACATTCTTTCCTCAGGGAAAATAAGTTATACTAACTGACAGTACAGATGATTAGCATAATATCCTCAAAAACCCTAAGCCTGTTTTTGAAAACATTTCTGAATCTTACCATATCCTCTAGGTTGTTCAAACTTTGCATGTCAGAGAGCAGTCGTGGTTATATAGTTACAGAACAAAATACTCAAGAGAAAAACTTTTCTATACCCATACCCACTCATCATACCCGGGGAAGGGTTGGGAGATGGTTTGGGACAAAACAAGAGATTATGTTTTAATACATTTATATACATTTGGTTTTAGCTCTGCTAGTATTTCTTTGCTCTTGATAGCTAGATCGTGCATAGCGAAGAATGCCTTCAACTCCTGCTGAAGTTAATAAAAGTTGAGTTGTACCAAACACTATAAAATTGAGCCTATAGCAATAAACTGCAAAATGTATTCCACAGTGTATGTTCTGGAGAAATAAACACTTAGTAATGGGTGCAGCTACACGGGACACACTAATGCACATTAGCCTAATTTAATGCACATTATGGGTGCACATCTACACCTGAGCACCTTTAATGCACATTAAATATGGCAAAATTAGACTAATTGCACCTAAAATTGTTACCTGCAAATGTCTGCAAATACAGGTATCAAATTTAGATGTAATTTGTTAAAGCATATTAACGCACTAAGTTTAGTGCCAGGTCTGCCCAGCCACTAAGGGCACATGGCAGGGCTGCATGGACTTGGCAGTGTACTAACTTTACTGCCGAGTGCCTGCACGTGTAAAATTACTTAACATGCATTAGCTTAATACTCATTAAATTTAGTTGTACCTAAATGCATATGTAGATGCACCCAGCATTAAGTGAAATTAGTGCGTGTTTCTAGAATCATTAATGTTTCGGGGAGCATTGGGCCCATATAAGATACAGTAGAACTTCAAAATAACCTTGCCCACACCTATCAACCACGTGTCCAGTTAAGGGCATGCTGCCCCCATATCATCTCTGCAACTAAGTTTCTTTTCTTCCTCTTAAATGTCTATAAAATGTTTTTGCTCTTTTTTTGATCAGGAAATTTCTTGCCATTTGCTACGGCTTGAAAAAATGCCTTTCTGCATTTCTAAATGTTAACAAAGTACGTTAAAAGCATTTTTTTTATTTTACTGCATTTTCAGTATTTTGATTTTAATTCAGGGCATGAGCAAAAAACTTTAAGTTTTTGTTCATCTGTGAGACATTTGTGAGTTTGAAAAAAACTAGTAATCCTGGGACCAGTTCTTGCCTTCCAGTTCCGCCATAGAAAGGCTTCCCTTGAAGCAGATGTTTGTCAATGTTAGTCCTGCAAAATTGGACCTGATGGTTAGCCCTTTGGCATTTTATTAGCACATTAGATATGCTATCTTATCAGCTTTTTAAAGCACTAATGATGTGTTTAACCTTACTAAGACTTCTTCTAATGCACGCACATAAGATACTGGGAATTAGTCTGTGAAATCTTGGTAGACTGAGACTCTTATTTAACTTAAGCAACATGAATCTTTCACCAATCTTTAAAAGCTATGTTTTTCAAGGACATTTGTAATTGTCTTAGGTCAACCATGCATGCAGTTTTCAAAGGAAGTGAAAAAATATGAAAAGGATGGTACTGGTACAAAAGAACATCTGCATATATTCTGTTTTATGAGGGAAATATAAATTTGGAAAATAAAGATATGCAAACGAAAGCCAAGCACAGGAAACTTTATATGTTGAATCATTGGCCTAAGAACAAGGACATTTGGGGTGTGTCTATAGCAAAATGTATATTCAGAAAATAAAGAATAAGGATATGAAAAATGGTTTAGTTATATATTCAAGTACAAAGGTAATACAGATTGTATAGAGGTGACATAGTAATTGTATTTTGAACACTCCTATTTTTTTCAGCTCTATAGCCAAGGGACTATAAGCAGAAAATCAAATCTAAATTCAAAAAACATAAAATGTATAGGACATGAGATTTTCATATTTTACAATAATTGTCTCTGTGAAAAGAAAGAGAAACCTGACCTACTTTGAAAGAGGGTTATTATATGCATTTTGCTTATCCGAGGAACATAATTTGACAGATAAGTAGACTATAAAATTATACAGGGGAACAAGTTAGTCATGCCAGCTATTAGGCCAAATATCTTCTGTAGAAATAATGCCCATCAAAACCTTTGGGGGTTAGACATGTGGAAAGAGTATAGGATTAAGCTCCACTAGTAGTAGTTACTTAACTCCCTAAAGCTAAAACCAACACAAAGGGATTTCAGTCATGGACTTTGGCACTGTCTGTGGAAGCTGTGGAAGAGTCCACTAACTCAGTCTGCCTTGGAAGGTTATTGTCCCAAGAAAAAGAACCCACCAGAAGTTGTCATACATTTTCTTACTGACCATATTTAAATGTAAATTATTTTCAGCCAGATGGTGTTGCCTTCATTCACACATGCTAGCACCTTAGGAATGATCCAGTAGAGGAATCCAGAACCCTGCGTTACATGCCCAGGCTTCCTGTATAGTCCCTGGGGAGAGCTGGGAACCTCAGAATAAGACTGCAAGCAGCAGCACACTGAGCAGGGACCTGCCTTAAGTCAACATCCTCAAAATGTAAGTTCCTAGAGCTGGCCTGTAGGAAACTTAGGAGAGGAGTATGTCTTATGTCCTTTGTCCAAATGTCTCATCACTGCAATCTAGCACCACTCAAGCTCTGCAGTCCAGAGCCCTCTCACGATGGTAGGCTCCTGCACCCTTGATTTCAAATAACTGTGCAGGTCTGACATTTCTTCTAAGACACAACTGGATGGGATGTCACTGCTATTAGAGCACTCACCTAGGTCTTCTCTCTGACCCAAAGATTCATGAATTCTTGGCAGACCTGTGGCATAGCTTCAGCGGTTACTCAGCCTAGCTAGTCTGATGCTTAAGGCACTCTCCAGGGAAATGAGAGATGGGGATTTGAATTCCTTCAGGGATAGAATAGAATTAAACCAAGGCTTCCCACTTCACTTCTAATAACAAGGTTATTATATAAAAGGGTTAGGGGGTTTGCAGTGTCATCACTAGTGGCCCTTTTCTAAAAGAAAGCAGCAGCAGTCACTGTGTTTTATATCAAGGCAGATCTTCCAGGTATGCATTAGGATTGTTCTGAGAAAGCCCTCTGAATTAAATCCCTTAAGGGATGTGAGCAAAATATGATCTTGTTTCTGATTCCTAATTAGTTTTCAAAGTGAGTTAGATGCTGTGCTTCTCAGCACTGTCAGAACTGAAGCACATCTGTTCACATGTAGAAGTAGAAGTTGCAGGTGCCTGGGGAATGTTAAAATCATAAATTCAGGAGCTTTGGGGCATCTTCAGGATTAGGTGGGTGTTGAAGAGTGTTTTAGGAACGCCACTAATAGGTCTATTGACTTGGTTTAATTTTGCATGGGGTAAGGTACTATCCAGTGATTCTCCTTGATTTCACTGAGCCAAAATTAAACCCTGTGTGAGTAAATGTATGACAAGCTCTTAATTCCAAATAACTGTAGTGCTATTTAAATGTTTAAAGTTCCTGAGGAATTAGGTAATCTTATATGCTTTGATATTACAATACAGCATCAGTAGGTGATTGAATGAAGAATTAGACAGGTGCCAAACAAAATCTATTTAATTGATAAGTCCCATAAATTAAGGAGTCAGTCTTATATTTCTTGTGCATTCCAAGCTCCATTTATTTAGTAACAGGAAATTCAGGTGCATAAGGATTGTTGCTTCTGCTGCTGCCCCCAGGCCCCACATGAACTGCAACAGGCCCCAACGTGGCAGAGGATGATAACAACTTTCTGGGAAGGGGAACCTGGAGCAAAGAAAGGGCTGGGCCATTGAGTAGACACACAACACGGCCAAATAAGCTGGAAAGGAAAGGACTTACCCAGCCTGTGGACTTTCAAAGGGACTGAAAAGGACCACTGAAGGGTCCCCTTTAGCGTTGCCCTTTGGTGGGGACAGAGATGAGTGAAAGTGGTGTTTTGATTGAACAAATATATTACCTTGTAGGGAAGGGGATAATGAGTGAGTTTTGGGGACAGCCACACCTCTCCCTGGCAAGGTATGGCTTTGGAGGGACAGGAAAGAATGGGACACTCCCCTGCATGTAGGAGTGGGTGGGAATATTAGATATAGTTTCATGCTTTCACAGTGCTTAGGGTCGGAAGGGACCTAAACAGATCATCAGGTCTGACCCCCTGCCCCGACAGGAATGGGTGCCGCGGTCATATTACCCCAGCCAAATATCTGTCCAGCCTTCTCTTGAAGACCCTCAAGGTAGGAGGGAGTACCACCTCACTTGGGAGCCCATTCCAGAGCCTAGCAGCCCCAACTGTAAAGTAATACTTCCAGAAATATGGGGCTTGTTTCCTTATATAGAGATAATAAATGTGGGTTGGGAAGCAAGTTAAATTTGGGAGGTGCTCCCCTTGGGCAAGGGAGTAAGAAAGGGTTAAAAGGGTGGGGCAGATTGCTTCTGAATTTGGGGGCTGCACATAATGCAGTAGCAACAAGCCACGGTTCATGCAGGTAGTTTATCCTGCTCAAAATCAGAGAGAGAGATTTTTTTACATCTTCCAGGTTTGATTTGTAAAACATGATAGAGATCTCTCCAAATCCGTGCTGTCTTTAGAATAGATGATATGTTAGCAGGTCCAGCAGAATGACTGACCCTTGGAGTAGATATCTCCTAGTACAAATGGCATTATAAGATAAACCTTGAGCTTTAGTTAATTTTTAACCCCCAATTAGTTTGCTTGTTTTACAAAGATTTTTGGTGATATTGTATCAATACTTCACTCTAGTATCTTTAGCAGACGGTATAGTGAATAACTGAACTCTGAGAATCAAATTAAATAAAATTACTGTCTTCTCCTCTTCTAACCTTTCTGGACTTGTAGTCACATGTTTTCCATTCCATCATCGATGCCTAATTCTGTAAATATACCATAAAAGGCTGTAAGAGAGAGAAAAATAGAAATGTCATTCCTAGTCCTTATTGTTTTATTCTCTGAGATGTGTATAATTCTTCTTTATGTGGAACCTGGAATAATAAGCATTTTACATTGAGCTCTTTTATTTCTGTTATTTGTAGATAGCTATAGGTTATGTGGCAAAAAGGTAAAAGACACTCTATAAGTCTCTGGCATGACCACACAGTGTTACATTCCCTTCTGGGCACCACGTTACCAGAAGGATATTGGCAAATTGGAGGGAGTTCAGGGAAAAGCAACAAAATGCTCAGATTTACAATGAAAGATTAAGAGAGCCAAGTATGTATAGTTTGGCTCAGTTACAAGTAAATGGGGACATAAATTCACAAATGTCTGAAAGGTGTTAACACTAGTAATGGAGAGGAATTATTTAGGATGTTATATTGAGTTATAATTAAAAGTAATGAGAGGAAATTAAGTAAAGAAACATTTTGGCTGAATATTTGTTAACCTTTCTGATAGTGAGACTCATTAGACAGTTGAATAGACTCTTAATGGAAGTGGCAGAAGTCTTATTCATTAGAACTTTTAAAACTAGACAGCATAAAACACAAGAAAATGTACTGAAGGGAGTAGTTCTGCGCTGGAAAGGAGACAGTCTGAATGATCTATTTGATTTTGTCTACCTCTAAATTCTGTGGTTCTAAAAGTAGATGGCTTTGTGGCAGCTGTGAATTTGAGAGAACCTATGTATGAGCAAAACCAAGCTCTGAAGTTCTTGAGGATTCTAAGATAAACAGTGTATGCTGAAAACCAGAAATAATAAGAAAAAAGAACAACGGTAAAAGCGGACAGCAAAGCCAAGACGCAGTCTCCTGCCTGTGAATTTCTCCTCCTCTCCTACACAAGCATTCAGAGCCTGATCCTGCATTCTGTATGCACTCCAAATTCCCATTGACTTCCCTGATTAAACCCGATCTTAATAGTCACCGACCAGACAAGGTGGCCACTTTTCTTGTTCTCCAGCCTCTTTAAATCTGACCCAGAGATCCTCTGTTGCTGCCCTTAGACCACAAAATGAAAATAGATTTATCTAACCCAGTCATGAGCATAAATTGCTTCACAATTTGGTAAGTTTCAAGACTGAATACTTGGCATATGGATACATTTTTATTTCCACAGCTGAGAAACTGATAGTCCTGACAAATATTCCTGAACAACTGTTATCATGACCAGGACTGGATTAACCCTTTAGTGGGCCCTAAACAAACAGTTGTGGGCCCCTGCTTAATACTATATATTTATATTACTTTCTTCACTCAATAATTATAATATGTAAAATAAGCACAACTGGGCCCCTTCTTCGCTTAGGGCCCTAGGCATGTGCCTAGTTTGCCTATGCGTTAATCCAGCCCTGAGCGTGATCTATCTCTGCTGACCTTCAACAGCTTCCTGTTCTAGGCCTTGGCATCTCTGCATCACAATCTTGCTAAATTGTTTCAGATGTGAATAATCTCTTAGTTGGAGCTACTGTAGCTTAAAAAACTTACATAACTACTCACCCAAGTCAAACATTAATTCAGCTCCCCTCGGTTAACCCACTGTGTCACCTGGTTCCTTATCTTCTGATAAAAAGCAAATAGCTCCTGGCCTGTTCCAGTCATGGCAGAAAATTTAAAGCTTGAGTTTTCTGCAGCCTCAGAGGAATACCAGAAAACAGCCAAAGAATTGCTCTAGAATTAGCTTGCGGTGTTTTATGTGCAAGGCCATAGGTTTTTCTGTACATATTTCCATAAAAATTCAATGTTAAAAAATATCAAACAAATGGAGATATCAGTAAGGCAGGAGGGGCACTATAACAGAAGGCAAGATTTTAAGAAAGTAAGGAGAACTTGCTGAGAAACTGTCAATGGCAATGACCTATCACATGACAGAGCTATATTATAAGCAAAACTGGACCTCATAAGTAAATGATGCTAAATGAGAATGAATTGTAAAATCAACCTTGGGTTTCAAACATGCCTTTTAATTTTGTAGGTAGTCAAAGACAAGCACTTGTTCTCTTCTGAAACCTCAACAGCTTTTCAAAATGTTTATATTATGTTTTCTCTTCTTTGCCCTATTGTTTTGTGTTTTCAAACTGATATCCTTCACTATAATTAATTTGAAAGGATTAAATGACAGGAAAATGCTATCAGTCCAGTACCTTTCCACAAACACCAAATTCCATATAAATAAAAAATATGTTTAAAAGTGGTTGGCACAAATATTGGTAACTAGACACTAGGGAATGATCATAAAAATGATCTATTCACACAAGTATGGAGTCTGGATTGATAATTGACTGATATTCATTCAGATGTTTAAACATTGGCAGGCTCAAAATATAACCTATCCTTTTATTTCTTTACTTATTGCAAATTCTTATATATACTTATGTTTCTTTAAATAAATGCTCTAGAGCTTCTTTTTCTAAACTCCTGCTAGAGTAACATTCATAACCAAACCTGGAATAGCAAATCCTAGGTGTAGATGGAATAAAATCTTTGTTCTATATTCAGTATATACATTGATCTGTCATCTTTTGAAAGTTTTGGTGTTTATCAAATGCAGATCACTGAACACGTATAAATCTTAAATACTGCTGCAATTAGTCTGTAATGATGCACGTTTAAGCTGTGTGCTGTAGCTTTAATCATGTTTGTCATGTGGTATAATACAGTGTGGATGATTTTGGATTATCAGCTTGATAAAGGAGCTGACATGGGATATTTTATTGTGCTTCAGGGAAAAAAAATATAGAAAACATGAGTTAAAAATGTCAAAACATTAACAAATACAGGGAGGACTATGCATATCATGACTGCTACAATGAGTAACATATCAATAAAGTACGCTGAAGGGCACAGGATCATGCCTAAAGGGCTAAACCATGCCAGAAACATATAGTTTGTAAATTAGTTGTGTATTCATTAATAACTTCACAGCAAACCTTGACAATTCCCTACCCAAAATAGTGGCATTGACCACATCAGCAAAGAGTCACGGGCTAGGGACAGGCATTACACATAAACTGGTTTAAGTGATCAGAAAGTTGTTTAACCTGTAACAGAACAGATGTTCAGTGCACATAAACCAGTTTGAAAATGGCTGAAGCTGGTTTGAGATAAACCTGGTTGAATGTAGTATCAGACTTAACTGATTTGGGTCAAACAGGTTTCTACAATGTCTGTCCCAGACCCCTTCCTGGTTTAAGTTAAACCAGACTTCCCCAGCATCCTGGCATGCTCTCTGGGCTGGGCTCCGTGCCCCACAGGAGAGCTGGCCCATTCCTTCTGCTCCCTGGCTGGAGCTCCCGCAGAGACTTCAGGCATCTGTCTAACTTCCCCCTGCTCCCCACACCTTACCTCACCACTCCCTTCCCTCTGCTTTACACAGACACCTCTCAGCATTAGCTAGCAGACCACATGCTGGCTACAGTTTGTGCCATGGGAGACTGGACAAAGGTAGACAGGACTGTGTCTGCTTACGGCTTTTTGGAGCTAATCAACAGGTAGCTGGTAATGTCCCTCCATTCCTTCCTTGGAAAAAGTGGTTTAAGTAAAGCTTGAACTAATGGAGAGAAGCTTTTGTTTTCTTTGTTTTTTTAATGGGCTGATAAAAAACTTAATTAGGGGTGATAAACACTGTGTTATCAACTGCCTGCTGGGCTGCTCAGAAGGTGTGGGGAACCCCTCCCTAATCAGAGCATCCTGCCAGGGCCTGGCTACATCCCCTCAGCTCAGCATTCTGGAAGGGAAGGGAGGGCTGCTCTAGTGCCCCCTGGATTTTAGCCTGAGCCCCTGCAGGCATGTGCCTGCATTTCTGGGATGTCTGTTTGGTTACAAACTGGTTTAGCTTAGCCAGGTTAAACTAACCTGCAAAGATTGAATCAATTCAGGCTCAGGCTTTTTGAATGTCTGTCCCTAGGCAATTTAAGGTGACTAGAGCTGATGCAATGTCTTATGGGAAAAGAAAGGATTTGCCCAGCTTCTGAAGATGCTAAAGCTCTCCTATTGGCTTCTCTTCAGGAATATATAACTCACCAAATATTTTACCAGATGTCTGGTCTGTCTGCTACTTGTAAAGCTACTGAAAAACAGACTTTTATCTTGCTTATGATGAGTGTATGGACCCAACACAATACTGCTCAATCAGTCCTGGGCCACGTGACCACTTAGTGGACTGATGAGGCATTTAATAGATCAGCTGTTATGTAGTGTGTGGCTTCTGATGATAAACACCCAGGTATCCATATTTCCATTGCTTGAATATGCCATAAAATTGGCAACTGACAAAGATCACATCCATGTAACATTATGAAATAATGGAGTAAACATTAGAAGAGCTTTTATGTCATAAAGTATATACTGTGATCTGTTTTGCATATACCTTGTTGCTGTAATATGTGTACAAATGTCACGAACAAACTGGCCATTATGACCTGGAAAACAAATGCAGTTTTAAAGATTCTGCATCTTGCAGAACGAAATTGGCCTTCTCCAAAACTAAATGTGGTTGGGAAATAGAATCTGTCCTTTGGCACTGCTTCCTGAACTATCATAAGCAGACTCTGGAAGTATTTCACACTAAAGAACTGTTTCACTTGGACTGTTTTAACTCTGAGGGGTCACTTCCTAGCTGACTCCTTCAGTGAAAGCTCTTAAGCAGACCAGCAGAAGTGGAGCTACTCAAGGATTAAATATGACCCATGATAGCTATCCATGAGTAGATCGGGCAGGGAAGGAGAATAAACAGCAACACTTCACATTGATAATTTTATGTGCATCAACTACTTTGTGTGGCATATTCCCCTTTGGTGTGAGCAAACTGCCAAGTGGAAACCTGCACAGAAGGTAGTGCTGGATAGCTCCCTATCTACTCACATCTTGCCCCACCATTCAGAGGGGATTTGGTACAGCCACCTCCGGCAACGATGAAGCTTCTGAGGAAGCTGCTTTTGCGAGGGGGGGGTGGAATGCAAGGAATAATTCAGAGGTGCTGGAAGTCTGTGTTGTTTCTGCTCCTTGATATTATCTGAGCTCTTGGACTATCTATGAGAGCTTCTCCTGTTCCACATGGGAGCATTGAGAGAAAAACACCACAAAAGGAAACTCAGAGGGCTCTTATACATGTACAGAGAGACTGCTCTGATGCACTGTAATTATAGCATGTCGGACCAGACTCAATTAATTGAGTCTGCTGGAGCGTGGTAATTACTGCACTCCAAAAGGCACCAGCATCACATGTATCAGCATCCCCCTGCTGAAAAATGGCAGCTTGATCAATAAGCTTTAGTTCAATGTGCCCCACTGCTATTTTTCAGGGATGCTGATACATGTGATGCTCTGGGGACTTTTAATTAGTGTAGCTTCAGAGCTGAGCTAATCAAAGCGCCCCTGCCTCCCGGAGCACATCTACAAATGCCCAGAGTTTCTCATTCACTGCACAGGCAACATATGTCTTATTAAAATTCATCCCTGTGCTAGTAAGGAAATAGATCTGGATCTCCTGTTTACAGGAATTTTTTCACCCATTATGAAAATCTCCTTTTAATTAATATAAACCATTTACGGTTCTTAAAAATATTGGGTCCCTGCTTTTACCTTTGATCGGCATACTCTTTTCTATGTTTAGGAAACTTTTTCCAAAATAAAAGTTTAAAACTCAAGATAATTTCTAACCCACATCCTTAACTGTGCTGTCAGGACCATTTCCAGCATAATTCTTTACGTCATCATAAAGTAGTATTTCAAAAAGCATTGTTGATTCTTTGATCAGTAATGGTTTTAGTTGCATGTATAAAGGAAAGTGTAAATCAAATGTTTCTGTTTGTAGTAGATACTGAATGCTGTATAGTTAAAGAGGCAGACAAGTTTCTCTGGGTAGATGTGATATCTTTTATTAGACCAACTAAATGGTTGGAAAAAATGTTCTTTGCAAGCTTTTGGGCACAAACACTCTTCTTCAGGCATTGAGAAGGTCTAATAGTGAATTGTGTGCTCTCCTGGGTAGAACAAAAGCCAATATGCAAAATTCAGGTCTGTGAAAATGCACATTATAAAAATTGAATGCAATTGTGAAAAACTGGATTTATGGCACATTATAACTGGCCTGCCATCTGAAAACCCCAGGTAACCTGTCTGCATTTTACCAGCTACATTCTTCTATCACCAGTTCAACTTCTCTCTTCCCCCCCACTTGCCTCATATCTATTGTCTCCTATCCTTCTGATTCTCGCTGCCACACATTTGCATTTTCACAGACCTGCATTTTTAGTTGGTCTAGTAAAAGATAAGGTTCTTTGGGTAGCTGTGTTGTCTACCTGTGTCCTTGTACCTACACAGCTACAACCAACAACCCTAAAGTGTTGTTCAAGAAGGATTTTTTTCCCAACTGGAGAAGTTAAATTAGGAATAGGTTTTTTCCCTTTTTTTAATGAAGCATCAGGTGTTAGCCATAGACAGGATACCTTATTAGATACCCCATAGGATATCTGCTATATCGTATCCTACTGTTCTAGATGTTAAATTAATGCAAACCAGAGTGTGTGTGTTTGCAGGACCCACTATGAAGCTATCATTTGTTCAGTCACCCTGAATGCTCAGTTGCTCCTGTCTGCATATTGTAGACATTGTTATTACAGAAAGTCAGGCAAGGACTGACATGATGGGAATGAGAGAGGCTACTACTTGTTTATACTCATTAAAATTATTTTAATTTAATATAGATTATTTTCTTTGTATTTTACATATAGGACAAAGTCGTAATTCACTTTTATCATTTATGTTCAGCTCTAGGTAAAATCAATTTTTGTCTGTGCCTGAAAATATTGTCAAACTCCATATTCAGAATGGTTATGCCTTGCCCTAGAGATAATGGTGACTCAGTAGGAAATTTCCACAAGTGTTATAAAGATCTATATTGAGAATAACATAATCTGGACAATATAATGATTTGAGGATAGAACAATTGCTAGCAATTTACTTCCCTGCCCTGAGTTTGGAATCACAGATTTAGTAAGTGGCAAGTTCTATATCCAAGCTGACTGATAAAGAGGTCATCCTCAGGAACAGATGATCCCCTGGACAAAAGAGAAAATAAAAGAGTATGTTTGAACTGCTAGGTATCATTTTAGCCAGAATATCCCTTGATGGGTTGTTACCAGTGCTTGCATAATCTTCAGTAATTTTGCTTTTCGTTGCTACTTATTCTGTCATCATTTTTGCAGCACAGAAAAACTACCAGTAACATAATGTTGGGAATGTGTTTAAAGATTTCTTTTAGAGTAGCACTAAAATTCTGCTTCCAGAACGCCTGTCTTTTCTATAGAAAGTAAATGTTTGCCTGACTAAGCCAGAGAATGGAAAAAAAATAATTTGCTCAGCTTTTCTCTCCCTAATTGGCATATATAGGAATTAAGTATTGAGATTTTTCTGGGAAGCTAACATAATTTAACCAGACAGACAAAACAGTTTGCAAGACCATGAAGCCTTAAGGCACATAAATGGCAGAGGTGAAACTCAAAGGAGGAAAAAGAGTCATACTATTGCCTTTATTTTAATTTATAAAGTTCTTACATAGTTTCTCATAATTTTTGCGTCTTACAGTGGAGAAGTAATCATAATATATATAGATATAGCAAGGTATAGTGTGGGCAGATGTTCTGTAACTGTCACTACATCTCAGAGCTAACAGGGCAAGCAACCTGTTTGTGCACCCTTGGCAGCTCTTACACAAAAGTAAAACAGCATAAAACAAACTATTGGATTATTGTTGTTCTCTATAATGATGACGGTGGTGATAATAAGAATAACAAATAAAAATAATAATAATGATGTTGGAACACCCTTTTTCCAGTTATGGCCTATATGGAGAACTGAAATTAATAGCTAGTTTATTAATATGTTCTATCTCCAATTGTGGCTGCTGTTTTAATGCTATGGAGGAAGGGTAATAGCAGCAGCAGCAGCTTCTGCTATTTTCAGACAGCTATAATGACCCTAATGCTAGAATTAGCAAGATCCTTTTTTGCCTTAAAATACAACCATTATAACCAGGTTCCTTGAGATGGGTGCATTTTTAGCATAGGCATGGCTGCAAAAAGCAAATCCTGCAATTATGTTTTTGTATATATATAGTCATGTATGTGTATTAAGACGCACACAGTACTTGAAAATGCATTGTTATCTTGTGTTTGGTGATTGTATAAAGACTTTGTTATATGCAAAAACTCCTTTGAAATTAATTCAGTGAATCCACCCAGTGGTTTGACAGAAACAAAGGCAGGAGTCACTTATGAAAGCAGTGCTTAGGAGTGATTTTGTGATACCCTATTGGCTCCTTAACAGCTGAAAGGTAGGCAGGCCAGGAAGATGACTTGCTTACAGATGTACCAACTCTACAGACACCTATAGCCAGTACATTTTTAGAGAAGACTTAGTTGATATCTTAAGATGATGCTGATTCACTGAGCTGATGAGAGCAATTGCCACAACTCTGACTGGCCACTAGAGGGTTCATGGGTTAGCATCGTGTCTCAAGAGCAAAGCAGATTTAGGAGTTTAGACCTACCCTGGGGTCACGTCCAGGTCACTGTGCAAAGAATTATCTAGCGTTGGCCCTAGCAGGGAAAAGGGTCCACTGAAAAAAAAAATATATTTCACTTGAGTACAATTAAGAACAATTAAACAGGGACTCATTAAAAAAAAATCTTTATTTAGACAAACACTTAAGAGATATGTTTTTGGTAGAAATATCTGCACTTTAAAGCATTACAAGACTGAAAGGATACAGTGTGTTGCAATAGCTTGTGAAAACTGCATGAGAGAGATTTGTATAAACCAATTACTTCCCGGCAGCTCAGGGCTGGATACCCCCTAGCTAGAATTTTCTTTTAGTCTGAGACTTGCAACAATGAAGGTGAAATGTGATTTTTCCTCTCTAACAGAAATCAGATTTTTTAAATATATGTATTGTGGAAAACAGATTTTTGTATCCTGGAAATTTTGCTTTTTAATTATTTTATTCTACAAATGTCGCTTAGAAAAAAAAAGGATGAACAATATAATAATATTCTTTGATTTATATATTTTTTCCTACCTCATTTGGCACTAAAGCCGTGTTGTTAAAAGGAACAACTGTTCACTGCAGAAACAATGATTTTGGATCCTGGGCTGAGCCCAAAATGTACTGAAGTCAATGGGACTCAGTAAAGAGAGAGGTATAGGAGCAATAGTAGGATGCTTCCCCAGTGTTTTGCCATATTTCCTACAGCCTGGGCTCATCTACATGAGATGCTGTCACTGCAGCAGTGAGCTACAGCAACGTAGCATTGTCGGGAATGAACCGTGATACTGGTACTACTGTGCAGCAGGGTCGGAAACGACCTGTGTGCTGCTGGGACTGCGCACTCATAGCAGTTACCGTGCACTCATTCGGTACTGTTTAGCAAGTACTAAATGACTGCATAATAACAAATGCACAGTCAGGGGCACGTGTAAACACACCCCCTTGTGTGGCAATTACAGAACTAAAGTTTCAAGTAGCTGCCTCTCCTTTGTATAAAACTCTGCACTGACCTGCATTGGGAAGCCAAGCACCAGGCTTTCCGTTTTCTGACCCCCTCCCGTGCATCCTAGTAGTCAATGGGAGTTCAGATGTTGATTTGAAAAGTACATAATCAGGCCTTTTGAAAGCTGTTAAGCAGGTAAGTCCTTAAGAGGCAGTTACAGAGTCTTTTGGGCAGACCTTCCATCCTGACCGTCAAAGAGCTGGCTGTCAGCATCATCATTCACATGAAAGCAACGGTAACCAGCATCACCGCTTCTGAGGTTTTGAGACATGCCCTGGCAAGCCAAGTAACAGAGAGAAATATTTTAAGATGAAACTTCAGGATGAAACTTGGGAGAATTAGTGTCAGGCATGTGCAAAGAGGGTTATATTGTCCATCCCCAGTGCCCATAACTACATCTCAAATGTGCTAATAAAATTCAGGAGTTACTTTTTTTTTTTTTTGTCAAAGTAAATGGTATGCATTTTAAACATGCATTCTGTGAATGCTAGCAAATATCAGCTTCTTAAGTTTTAAATCACCATGCAACCACTGGAAACATACACTGGAGCCCTGGCAAGATATAAAACATAGGACGACAAAGAGGTCAAATGATATCAGTTTATATAACTATTTGCACCTTTTACTGTACACAGCTAAGTGAGGTTTGATCGGTCACCATTGTTTGTGTATGTTTTAATTTATACACAGGCACACACACCGATATATAAATAAGGTTGACCGACCAAACCCACTTGGTTGCCTACCTACCGTAGGAGGAGCAAATAGATATAAATATAGATATACATACATATTAAAACCCTTATTTTGTCTATGCAGAATTAGCAGTACAGCATAAACATATGAAATATAATCTATGAAGTAACTCATGACATGTCACAAGCTAAGCTGGAAATCTCTGTATGCCTTTACAGGAAGGATGGGCTGTGCAGGAACCCAACCCTGGCTCTTGCTGAAGCCAATGGCAAAACCCTCCATTGCTTCACTGAGATGAGAATGGGGGTCCCAGATCTGCTAGGGAAGGATGCTCTGAGATACAAAACACGGCGGAAATTGGCAAACCTGAGTGTAGTGCGATGCACCGTTTATTCAAACGCTCCAGTTTCCCAACTACATTTTTGCAGTACGCTGCCTCACCCGGCTCCTCTCCTCGCCCTCCGCTCGCTCCTACAAATGCCAACCGCTGTACACCTGCTGCCATACCCCCACGTTTCCCTTTGCCTGCCTTTGCCCTCAACGTCATTCTGCTTCCGGCTGTGGCCCAGGCAAGCAGTTCTCAGCCAGATGTGGCAGAGGGGATGGAGGAAGGGCAGAACTGGTGCCCATCTCCCAAGCCAAGCCCCTGGGGCTCCTGCGGCCCCGTAGGCAGGGGGGCGGCCGGCAGCGAGGGGGGCCCGGGCGCGGCGAGTCCTTGCAGTGGCGCCGCCCGCTCAGAGCTGCGGGGTGTAGAAGGGGGCCAGGTAGGTGGGGCTGAGGAAAGGGGGGAAGGGCCCCCCTCCGGCGGCGGCCAGCGGGAAGGGCGCGGCGGCGGCGGGGAAGAGGACGCCGGCGGAGCCGTAGGAGGGGAAGGCCTGGAAGGGC
>NW_017728951.1:8997101-9023379 GCF_001723895.1 Crocodylus porosus | reverse complement strand
GGGCTGCGCAGCCATTGGCACGCTCGCCGCCTGCCTGCCTGCCCCGGCCACGTGGAGCTGCGGCCCCGAGCCGGGAGGGGCGGGGGCTCTTCCCCCACAGCCCCCGGGGGAGCGCGGGGCAGGGGCTGCGCCCCATCCTGTCACCCCCCCCCCGCCACTTCCAGGTGTGCCCTGAACCACAGGTGTTCCCCCCTGGGTAGGCGGGATCGCCCCGTCCGTTGGCAGCCGGGACCTGGGCACCCTGCTGGAAACGGGAGATGTCACCTGCCCTCCGGAGGACATCGCTTCTCAGTGGGGCTCCAGGAGCATCCTCAGATTGCAGCCTGGGACTGTCTCTGCCATGGGCATTTCGGGAGGCAGCTGAGGTTTCTCAAGGAGCACTGGTCCAATGTCCCCTCCCCAGGTCCCTCTCCCCCAGCCACTTTGTTATGAAACAAGAGGTTGTGATTCATATGGTCTTAGCAGGTAAAAATAGGAAGAGGAGGAGAAGCCACCTCATGGTAGCTCCAGGCCCCCTTCCCCTAACTGGCCTTGTAAATGTGTTTTTAAAGCAGCCTAGGCCTTTTGGCACATGCAAACCCCCCTCTTTACTGCACATGCAAAGCCCCTCTTCTCCGCCCCCTGCCTGCCTTCCTCCTGCCACAGTGTTCACCTGGGCTCTCAAACACCATCCAGCTTCCTGGCTGAAACCCTTTCTAATGCAGACCCTCTGCTAGTTGGGATAGTACCTCTTTACTGCTTTTAGCTCCAGCAAGAGAAGGCAAGTATGAAAACAACTGAAGAAACGGGGAGAAGGGCCCCATGAAGAATTCAGGAGCCTTAATAATTAAGTAAGAGCCAACCAAATCATAGAGCCTGCAGGATAATTAAATGCATGTAACCTGTGTACAGCCTAACCACATTTTCCAGAGTCACATAACTCACCAGTCCTAAAATTCTCTGGGATATAAACCACAGGTGACAGGGTTTGATCCTGCCTTCCATGTGTATCCAAAGTGGACATGAAATCCGTGGTAATGTACGCTGCGCGAAGAATGCTCTTAAAAAAATAAGTCCAAACGTAACATTAAGCACTTCCATGGTCATTTACCTCATCAAAATATGTATCTCGTATTAAGATACAAGAAGCCACCTTTTAACCTCATTGAATTCCTTGGGCATAGGAGTAGATTAAACCCAGCAGAGTCTGATCCGGAGCCCGCTGAAATAAATGAGAGGCTTTTTGCTGCCTCCCATGGGTTTTTGGATCAGCTTCTATGATGCTTTGCTGAGTCAGAGGCAAGACAGGATTGTACATAGTTATTCCTAACAATACTCCCATGGGATGAATATTGTTCCCATTTTGTAGGTGGGGAAACTGAGGCACGGATAACATGAGTGACTTAACCCACATCTCACAGCAAATCAGTGGCAGACATAAATAAATATGCTAATGAACAAAAGCTGACAACCACAGTCATTCTCTCTCCCTCTTTCTCTTACTCCTGGCAGACTAATAGCTCTGGTGCTTGACTCTCCAACAACCAGAGGATGTGACTAATTCTCATTGACTTGAGTGGAAGTAACTCCTACTGTACAGGAGGGTAAAACCCCCTGTTTACACATAAAAGAAGTAGAGAAAAGGCAAAAGCAGGGCGAGCTCGTCTGTGTTGCACATCCAATGTGACTCAGCCCTGACTTGGAAGGGCTACTTTTTTGGAATGGAGGAGTCCCCAGGGCTAGTCCAAGCAATGATCTACGTGTGTATTTTTAAATTTCACGAGAACTAACTTGTGTGTGATGTTTCTTTACGATGGATTTTCTTCTCACACTAGCATTTGAGTGAATATTTTGTTCACGTCACAACTCGGGATGAATATGGACGCAAGCATATTATTCAGCTGTGGATGATTTTGGATAGCAGCATTGAAATTGTGTTTGGGAATCAACTTGTTAACGTGTGTTTGCCGTGCAGTGTGATATTAACTCTTCCACTCCTGTGCATGCTAAGGTATATCTTATGCTGCTAGTTGTCCCAATGAATTGTTAGGATGCTCAAAGCTGCCCTGTAGATACAATTATCATTAATTCTAAAGAAATAAAAAGGAATTCAATGGGAACAATAGTGACAGAATTGAACAGTCTGTTATCCATTGTGTATCATAGAGCCTAAGGAAACTGAATAGAAAGAGACAAGATGAAGACATGCAGAGATAAAATGACAGTCGTGTATATAATGGTAGCACCCAAAGGCCCTGGCTGGTGTTGGGATTATATTGATCTGGGTGCTGTATAAACCTAGAAAATATAAATGTTTTAACTTGAATGGGTTTTAGTACAAATAGATAAAGAGGGTAGGGATGTGGATGGAGCATACAAGCAAGTGCATCTGGTGAAAAAATATCATTGCTATATTAACTATATACAATTTTTTAAATTGGAATAGTGACAGGGAGGAAAAGAAAAGAGGAGAAAAGGAATCACAGGTATTGTTCCTTGAGAGCACGATCAACTAAAGACAATGGATTGTAGATCTTTGTATGTCTCTTATTAATATGTCCAGAATGAGATTCTCATTAAAACACAGCACCTTGATCCTTGGAATTGAGACGCACCCAACTGCATAAAAACAATTGTGATGCCATCACAGATTTTGTGATATAGTAATGATTTTCTGGCCCACTTAGGCTGTACTTTAACTGTAAGCATGTGTGTAAGTCATTGCATGATCCGAACCTTACTTTAGAAGAAAAAAAAATCAAACCCTCAGAGCCACTTGAGATTACAAAATACATCCTTGTGAATTTATTTTAATTGTGGATTTAATTAATTATTTCAACGGCCCAAATCTTTAAAAGGTGAACTGTAGTGATGGAATAATTTAAAATATCAATGTATGATTACTGGTTCTTTATGCTAGCAGGCATCTTCAAATATAGCTAGTTTAACACACGTGCACACAAACACACATATTTGTCTTAACTGTCTGTTTGAAGTTGGTTTGTTTCTCAGCTCAAGCATTAAAATTCAGTCTGAGTGCTGTCTTTAAATTGCTTTGATGCTAGGTGGGTTTCAACCCTGACCTGTCCTGACGGCAAGTGATGGCTGTAACAAGCTCTGGATCAATATTCATAGCGGGTGTCCTGGACTGATAACACTATCCAAGACAATGTTCGCTATCAGTGTGGACAGCTGAGATATTGCGCCATTAGTGATGTTGTTTTAAATAACCTGATCCATTTCTGGGTCTATTTAATGAATTTCACAGTTTAGATATTATCTTTAAAGAGAAGCCAAAGGCTATTCCAGAAGCGATGATGCAAATCAATGGTGCCAAAGCTCCTCTGCTTTTCTTAAAACAAAGTGGACTATAATTCCAACGTAGTTTCTTATATATTCTGTGAATTGTGGCATGCTATTGAGAGTATTAACAATAAAAAGTATTTGCACTTTATCAAGGAGGAAAACAATATTATCAGTAAGGCAGGAACATGCCTGATAAAATCTTACCAATGACTTTAAATAGTGAGGATTGGTCCAGTTCTTTATATGGAAGGCTAATGCTTTTTCAGTTGTTTATATGAGGCAATGGGCCTATGCGGTATGTCAGTGATTCTCTACCAGGGTGCTGTGGCAGCCTGGGGTAGCTTGGGATCCTTTTGAGGGTGCCATTGGTGTTAGCACTGAATCATAATCCACAAGATAAATCCAGAGATAAAAACAGTCTGGCTTTTTGTGAGCTTTCTGAATTCTTTATAACAGGAGAATTGCTCTATTATTTTTCTGTATTCGAAAAATGAGTGTAAACTAAGAGATGGCATTTTCTGAGGGGTACCTCAAACCTAATGAGTGTCTCGTATCTAATGAAGGGCACTTTGAGTTTGGGTGAGACCCGCTGCTGTATGTAAAAGCACTGTCTCTGTAAGATATAATGCTTGCCAATATTTTGGCTAAGTTAAAAGTGGTCTTGTCAGGCTTTCAGTTGCTGTCTTGATCCACAGAGCCTCTTATAAAACAAATATGCTCTGTATGAGACCCAATTGTATACTTCATATATCTACTATACTGCAGGGATTTGCTTGGTAACAGGCAGATGTTAAGCAAAATCTGTATTTAAAAAAGGCCAGTAAGCAACTGGGATCTGGCCTGGCCATCCTTGATCACACCAAGCGGTCCTACCAGATTCAGCACAGGTGCATCTGAAGGCAGGCCATCTGCCTCGAACTTGGGGCGCTCAGAAAGAGAAACATCCAGTAAAAGATGCCATGTTTCAAAAACTTGGCCTGTACTGCATGGCTGTATCTCCAGACAGAGGGGATGGCAGGGCGGGTGGGCTGGTGCACCACCTTTTGATTCCTGCTCCACCCAAAGTTGAAAACCAACTGCCTGGCAGTGGCAGCCGTATTGGTCTAAGGACACAGGCAGATAAGGTTCTTTGGGTAGATCTGATCTCTTTTATAAGAGCAACTCAAATAGTTGGAAAAATTATTCTTTGCAAGCTTTTGAGCATGAATGCTGTGTGCCCCTGGATGCTGGGGGAGCATGGTGAGCTCCTGCAGGCGGCAGTGGCACTGTCAGCAGCAGGAGAGTGGCAGTGGCGAGTGGGGAGCTCCCGCAGGCGGCCACAGCACTGTCGGTGGCAGGGGTGGCGAATGCTGACCAGTGGTCTGCAAGCACCTGCGGGCAGCGGCGATTGCAGACTGCCCGCAGACGATGTTAGCGATGGGGGGTGGGTGCCAGGGGGTGCACTGCCATGCTCAGGGGGTGCACGTGCACCCGTGCATCCCCTACGCGTCCCCAGCTTTCGAGTACAAGTCTCGCTGGAAAAATTCTTCTTTGCAAGCTTTAGGGTATGAAAGATACTTGTACCAGAAAGCTTGCAAAGAAGAATTTTTCCAACTCTTGGAGTTGGTCTAATAAAAGAGATCGCATCTCCCCGCAGGAGCCGGTCTGGCAGTGGCGGCAGCACTGCTAGTCCGGCAGTGCTGAGAGACGCACTTGCCTGCACGGCTCGCTGCCCCCGCCCGCTCCGTGCACGGGGGCCGAGGCCGAAGCCCCTCTTCGCCTGCACGGGCTCCGTGCCCCACCCTGCCGTTCCCCGCAGCCGGGTCTGGACTCATTCCGATGAGGCTAGCTGTGTTTTTGCTTCCGTCTCCGACGGAGCGACACAGCCCCGCAGCTCTGGCCGCCTAGGAAAGCTGCTCGTTGCTTTTGAAGCGGAGGATGCGGCGCCCCACACCTGCACCCCCCGGGGAAAACCGCGCATCCGCCCGTCGTGCAGCCAAACCGGCCGCGGGCAGACCGGGCCCCGCGGGAGGGCGGCCGCCCCGGCCGGACTACATGTCCCGGCGGCCCTCGCGGGGCAGCGGCTGCGGCGGGCGGCATGCACTGGCGCGGGCTCGGGCTGCGCGCCGGGGCCATGGCGGAGTGGGCGGCGCGGCTGGCGGGCGCGCGGGCCGTGGTGCTGGACATCAGCGGGGTGCTGTACGACAGCGGGGGGGAAGCCGGCGGGGTACCTATCCCCGGCTCCAGGGAAGCCGTGAGAAAGTAAGTGGCCGCAGCGGACGCTGCAAGCACCGCCCCCGGTGTCCCCGCCGCCGCCGCCCCCCGGCTCCTCCGCGCTGCACCCGCGCCGCGAGTGTGTGGGTGCGTGTGTGCGCCGCCCCGCGACCCCCGCTGCTGGGGCCTGGCCGCGGTCGTCTGGGGTCAAGGAGAAGGCGGGGCACACTTGCCCCGTGCGTGTGGGAGTGTGTCACAGTCCCTTAACTCACCTGCGTGTATATGTGACCCTGTGTGTGTATGTGACCATGTGTCCACTAACCCACCTGTGTGTGTATGTAAGTGTGTCCACTAACCCACCTGTGTGAGTGTATGTGTCCACTAACCCACCTGTGTGTGAGTGTGTGTGTGTTTCCATTAACCCACCTGTGTGTGTGTGTGTGTGTGTGTGTGTGTATGCGTGCCCACTAACTCACCTGTGTGTGTGTGTATGCGTGCCCACTAACTCACCTGTGTGTGTCTGCTCACTAACCCACCTGTGTGTGTGTATATGAGTGTGTGTCTGTCCACTGACTCACCTGTGTGTGTGTATGTGAGTGTATATGCGTGTCCACTAACTCACGTGTGTGTATGTGTGTGTGTCTGTTCACTAACTCACCCATGTGTGTATGTGAGCGTGTGTGTCTGTCCACTAACTCACCGGTGTGTGTATGTTTGTGTGTGTGTGTGTGAGACCCTGCTAACGGGGCTACAGCTCGGTGGATGAAGGGCCGCAGTTGTAGCTACAGCTAAGTGACAGCTCAGGCCGAAGGCTGCTGTGCACTTGTACGGCTTATGGGCTTAGGCCATAGGCAGGTCACTCGCCTCAGATCCACTGTGAGCCACAGGCAACACCCTGGCACATGCTTTGTGTATCCAGTTAACGTGTTTCATGCTCTTGCTTGTCATGGTCCGGTTGGAGTGTTGTTATAGCTGTGATGGTCTGGGAAATGTATGAGAGGCAAGGATTGTATCTGATATCTGTTACTGAGCCAATGGTATAGGTGGGAGAGTGGTCAGACAGGCTTTCTGTCACATGCCCATCCTCTGGCCTGGCCTATTTTCAGGTGGAGTAAAACAAAGTGCAGGAGACAGCAACAACGTGCCAGTTCACCTTGTGCCTATCATGTGTTGTATGTTTATCACAGGGGGGGTCAAACATATGTGACAGCTTGTCCAGCAATTCTCCTAGCTGTACACTTGGTCCAATGAAAGATGTCATAAAAATGTTTGCCTCTTTTGCATATTAGGTGTACACAGTATTTTGAGGGCCATAAACTATTGCCTATTCCCCCACCAACAAGTCTTGGACGGGGGACATCATTCCACACTGCTCCTCCTGGACACCTATCCTGCCTCCACAGCCCCATGCATTCTGCCCCGACTCTCTTTACCCCCCCCCAGACAATCACAGTGCGTGCCTGTGAGGAAGACTGATCTGTGTACTGAACATTTTTAGCAGTTTATTCTGAAAGGAGTGGTTGTGCTAACAGCTTTTCACACAGGAGGTGCCAAAGGGCAGAAACCTGTCTGTGGTGACTAGGGCATTTGTGTCCTGATTTTTATTGCTGCTGAACACCTGCTGTTTACAAGGACTTCAGTGTTAGCTCTGAAAAGCAGGCCACTGATTAAAATTTGGCATCTGATTCCACCAACAAGTTAGATGATGTGTAGCATAGCCTAGCAGATAGAGCACTGGACTGGGATGCAAAAGATCTGCATTCTCTACCCAGCTCTGGCACTGGATTGCTTGGTGTCCTGGGCAAGTCATTTCATTTATCTATGTGTCAGTTTCTCCATCTGTGCAATGGGTATAGTGATGCCTACCACTTACAAAAAAAAAGAAAAAGACTTTCCAGCCTTCAGATATGTAGTCTCAAAAGTTGACTAAGATAGGAAAACAAGTGTGAAACTTTTGGTTTACTTTTTCATTGTATTTATTTATATATATTTCAGCCAGGAGAGTTTGTTGAGTTTGCAGCTGTCCTGTTTTAGGACTCATGGGGAAAAATAATTCAAGAGGAGATTAGACCCAGGTTAGCCTCCTAGTCACTATAATCACCACAGATATGGGAAGTAACACAGTTGTACAAAACAATGGACAGTGCTATATTTAGTGTAACATGAGAGAACAATGTGAAATCTAGTGCGTTCAGTACTAGTCATTTGAAAAAACCTCAGTCAGTTATCAGGTATTGTTCTAAATTGATGAATGTACTTTATATTAATTCATGTTTTGCTGAAAATGCACCCTGTCTTCAATTTAACTGGAGGCCAAAGCCAAGCATGAGAAATTTTAGCCTAACTGATTAAAGATTGGCAAAGCTATAAGTAATCGAAAACAGTGTTATAATGGGAAGGCTTGACAGCCTTAATTGGCCTTGCTATTAGTGTCTTTTGCTATTAACTATGTAAATCAATACAGAATTTTTTTTATGAACATACTATAGATTTCTTTCATACGTACATACTGATTTAATTAGTGTCTGGGTTCTCATGTATCCTAACAGAAGCTCAGACATGACATTCAGAGATTTTATTTGCAATTGATTTTGTAACTGATGGAAGATGCCAGGTTGGCAGGCCTAAAAACTAGTGTTGTTCACTTCTCCAAGGAACAGGCAGTACCAGTATTAATTTCCTCATGCAGTCCTGCTTCCAGGTCTAAGGTCTGTGACTACCACAGTTAGGTCAGTCTCCATTCTTCTAGAGTCCTTGCCTCTTAGTTGAGACCACTGACAAAGAGCGCAGAGCATGATAATAATTTTGTGATGTGAACAAAACCATTGCCAGAGATTCACGGGACATTTTACAAGAGGCTGCTGGAGGGTTGTCATCATATTGGTATGATGGTATAATGATGTCATTACGGTCCCTGCAAGGAAATTCAGGCTTTAAGCTGTCACACTAGAACTAGAACTATTTATTTCTCATGAGCACTAGGTGGGAGACAGCTTGCAGGTTCATCTGCATTTAGAAAAGGCTTCAGGTCTGAGGGGGAAGAGGGTACTCTGTTGAGTTGGGTGCCATCTCTCTGCACCCCTTGCAGCTAGCATCATGCTCTTCCTAAGCCAAACCCCAGCAGAGTAGGTTTAGTTTGAGCAACTGTGCTGCTGTGCCCTAACCTGGATTTATTTTACTGGCTAAGGGAAGATTGGGCCAATTGATTTCTGTTGGTTGAAGTGAATGGAGCCCTTTATCTTTAAGGAGCTTCTGAACATTAATCCAATGCACTCAAAGTCATAAATTCTAAAGAGTGAGTTCTGGGCAGAAGAGAAAATTCAACCATTCTCTAATTTGTCACATTTGGCTTGATCTTGATGGCCAAATTCTTGTGCTGAATTAGTGATGTAATTGAATGGGGTAAAAGTCACTTGAAAATCTGACCCTTAATTTTATTTTAAGACCTGATCCTTTGCCTGCAGCGGGCTTTGGGTCAGGCTCTTGATGTGATTTTTTTTTTTAAATAAAAATTAATTAGCATATGATACTTTTTGACTGGAAGGTCTAAAAAGGTATTAAAAACTATGTCTCATAAGAACTGATAGAACTTTTTTGATATATGGGGTATGTCTTCGTGCTTTCATAAGGAGACCAAACTGTTTAGAGCATTAAGCACAGTTACGGCTCATTGGTTTCTACTGTTATACTTGGATGGATAGATGATATTATTAAGTGTTGACAATATGCTTGACAAACAAAAGCCGCTTGCTTTTCTGAAGCATATACCTTCCTAGGCCTTTGCAAACACTTCTGCACATGGTTTGCTTCATACATGTGCATATCTCCACTGAGGAGAAATTACTGGGGGAAGAATACTGAGTACAGTGGGACAAGGGATATGCATAAATGTTTGCAAGGTGGGGCTATGAAAGATGAGCAATAATGCCCTGGGAAGCTCAGAAGAGAGGGTTCCTGGGGGGGCGGGGAGGGGTTGTAGTTATTTTTCTAATCAATACATGTAGCCATCAAGTGAAGCAAGGCCTCTCTGCTGTAGATATAGGTCAATCTTATGAAATCCTGGACTCTAACAGACTTTATGGTGATATTCGTCTTCAGGATTGGGATCAGAACTGTGCATAAGAAGTGTTAAGTTCCTGTCTGCTCCAGTGTATTGCATGCAAGTGGAACTGGAAGCCCTTTTGACTTCTCTGGAGCTCCTTATGGGCTCAGATGTCCATTTGCATGGAATATTTGGCAGGAGGTAGGCTTAAAAGAGAGCAGCAGATATCAGGACCCAGGAAACTGTTGTAATAGTTTAATTTAATGAAATTAGAAAGGCCATGGAAAAAGTTGTCCTTACATAGTTTTTAAGCACGGTCACCTCTAGATTCTCCATGTGACCTTGTAGGGTTTAGTATTTCATTCCTAGTTATTCTTCCTGTAATAGTGTTGGTATGACTTACCCATCCTTGCCCAGCTGGTTTGCAGGGTCTTGGTTTGAGAGAGATGGCAGGGAAGAAAGGATTAAAACCAGGGGGAAGGCTGTGGTCAGACTGAAACATGGTGGGTTCTTATACGTCATGATCTCGTCTCATTCAGGTATCTTCATAGTAGTATTTCCTCATTGATGCATTTAATGTCTCAGTCAACCATTCTATGAAGGAGAGGTTGCTAATCCCCATCCTCAGGATAACAACTTTTTGCCACTGTCCCTGGAGTGGAAATCCATCATTCGTTGCTGATGGATTGGCTGGGTTGTATTCCTTAGCCAGGCCTATTAGAGGATGTATTGCTGAAATGCCCTGGGTAAAGAGAAGCCTCTGCATAGTTTGTTCCAATAAGCATAAAACACATGGCATGCATGAGGTGAATTGGCAAGCTGTTGCTGTATCTTGTGTTTGCTCTTCTTCAGTCTCCCTAGGCCTCAGCACAAAATTATTACCATTAACATCTCCTATTTTGGGGTGTGCTGGAGAGGTAGTGAGTTTGTAGGAAGGAGGTGAAGGAGAGAGTAACAATTTGGGAAACAAGTTGTGCCTTACGTGGGACAGTGGTGCACACTGGTTGACATTGCTGGTGAAATGGCTTGCCTAAGAGATGTCAGAAGGTTTTTCATCTTCCTTTGAAGCAGGGGATCTTGGTCACTGTTGAATTTGCTAAATCAGAGTTCTGGAAAATACTTTCTATTGGGAAATTTTCTTCTGTAGTTCCCTGGGGGGAAAAGCAGGCTATAGTGAGTTGCTATAACTTGTTTAACAAGGAGTTCAAAGCCTTAGACTGATTTGTTTTCATCATTGCCTAAAAATGCCTTTCATATGGAGAGAAAAGTTGGTCTTGTGATTGATGGCATGAAACTGAGACTCAAGGGAGCTGGGTTCATTTCCTGGCTCTGCCACAGACTGCCCGTTTGTCATGGTGCAAATCAGTTCATCTTTCTGTCCCTTGTTTTCCCATCAGGAAAATCACCCCTGCCTATGTCTGCTTAGACTGTAAGTGCTTCAGGGAACCGTCTCTTACTTTGCATTTCTACGCTGCTTAGCACAATGGAGCCTGACCTCAGTTCTAGCCCCTAGGCACTGCACATTAAACACAAATAATATTAATCCTATAATGGCTGTCTGAAAGCTGATCACTTCTTGTAAAACTAAAGAAATTATATAGTAATATCTGCCCCCAAATCCTCTGAAGTCTTCAGGCTTTTGTTTTTCTTTCTTGTAGGTTTTTAAACTTTATTTTTTAGTCAGGTTACAGACTGTTGTTTAATTATTTTGTCGCTGCATTTACTGAAACGGTCCACACATAGGCAATTTAAATTGTAATTTAACTTACAGTAATGTCAGAACTGTGTGTTTGAAACCACAGTAAAACTCTGGCCTTGGGCAAAATATTAAGTTGAAATGCTGGGAATCCCTAAGCCCTTGTTTCTCATTAGAAATCTCTACATTTCAGCTGTTAAAGCTTGTTTGACCTAAGGGAGGCTTGTTTTGAACCCTTCACAGTAAGTTTTGAGATGCTAACTAACTCTGGACCCTTGGATGCTTTGTTGAAGTACCGTAGTCAAATTAATTTGGGTAGGATTTGAAACTGGGACACCGTGGGTGCAATTCACCCAGCAGTGTAAGGACTGCAGAGCTGCCCCAACAGAACTGCAGCAGGGCCTAAGTACACCAAAGGACCCTGCTTCCCTGTGCTTCCTGCAGCAGCTGGGTTGCATCAGCAACAACATCAGTTGGGGAAAAAGGTGTGCTGTAGGGGGGCCAGGATGTCCTGGATCTAGCAGCCACTACTTCCTGAGTAGGAAGTCGACAGGCTGGGGACTGCTCCCTGGTCCTGTTTGTGTGCTGGGACGTGGCTTCTGCATAGCTCCACATCCATGTTTGTCTTTATATGTGCATTGGAAGGAGGTAGAATTTCACTCTTCACAATCTGGCCCATTTGGTCTCCCACCATGGGCTTAAGGCATACTGGGACAAATATAAAACAAGCTGCTGTCTTGAGAGCTACACAGTTCATTTACAGAATAGTGCTGCTCTGCACTGGGAGCTTCAGTGGAGCGATTTCTCCCAGAGCTATCAAGGTTGTCAGGCCTCAAGCAGGCTTAATGCATCTTCGAGCTCTGGGATGCCTGGGCGCTGGCTTGTGCTGTTTAAGGTTACACTCAGCACTAAGGCAGTGTTGCTGTTTGGCACTGGGTTTGGGAGCATGGTTGTGTCCTCTTTGGAGACAAGTGCCAGCCTGACTGTTAGGCACATTTTGTTGCACTCCGATGTGTCAAGATCGTACCTTTCCCCCGAGATAACTAACTGCGCCCTTCTTCTCCCCCTCCACTAATACACAAGGTCTACTAAGCCCCCATTGTATGAAAAGATCAGTACAGTAATGGGGTTTACTGGTGAGCTCATCTGTTCCCTCTCCAAATGAGAGCACTGAAGACTTTAACAATAATACTGAGCATCTACTGAGGTCTTATTACTGGCCAAACACTCATGACCCCTCGCTATAACAAAAGGATGATATTGATCTGGGTTTTTGTGCCTCTTTGGCCAGATGGTCCTTGTTGATTTCCTAGCACTCTTGGCCATTTTATACCAAGGAGGAACACACAGATGACAGCTGCAGCCATGGCACTTTGCACAGCAGGAATAGGTGCCAGAAAGTGCCAGAGAAAAACATTGTTCATAGCCATAAAAATGCTTAATAATGATCACCTCACTTGAGAAAGTCAAGTGGCCTTATTTATCTGCTTATTAGACTGGTAATTGTTTTAGCTCATACCATTTAGAATCCTTATTGACTCATCATTTCATTGTCAACTGGTCTTTAATATTTGTGTCTGGATCAGAGCATAGGTCAGTTAGTAGCTTTGTGCAGGTGGATTAAAAGTAAAAGATGACATTTTAAAATTAATCATTTTTTATCAGAAAGTCAAATGCAAGTAAATAGAAGCACTGTAAATAATACAGATTCATACAATGTTTATTTGGGCTGATATACATCTAAATAAATCTCTTGGGGAACAGGAATTTTTTCCCTTCCAAATAGCTCATAAATATCTTTAGTGGTATCGACATATCATAAAAATGATGCATTCTTGAACAAAGTAAGAGTTGACCAGTGGTCTTCAGTTACTAGGTCAAACTATCTTTAGCACACCTTTATGGCACTAAATGTCCTATGTAACATATGCTAAGCTGGGACAAAATACATTAGCAAAAGTTCTCTTTGCAATCAATTTGAGATAGAGGAGCTGTTTTTCCTTTCATAAAACCATTGTTATAATATTTCTCTTGTGCTCACACCAATATCTGTTCTCAGTTATTTGTAGGATCATAGGAAAGTAGGGCTGGAAGGGGCCTCACTAGATTACCCAGTCCTGCCTCTTTGCTCAAGGCAGGATCATCCCTGACTAAACCATCCATACAAGTGTTTGTCCAACCTGGTCTTGAAAATTTCCAAGGATGGAGATTCCACAGTTTCTCGAGGTAGCCTGTTCCAGTGCTTGACCACACTCATTGTCAGAAAATTCCTCCTAATCTCTAACCTATATTTTTCTCTGCTGCTGCTCAACTCCATTGCTCTTAATCTTGTCTGCTACTGCCACAGAGAAAAGCCCATCTCCATCTTCTCCGTAATTGCCTTTCAGGTATTTGAAGTCTGTTATCAAATCCCAACTCAGTCTTCTCTTCTCCAGACTAAATAATTATAGCTCTTTCAGCCTTTTCTCATAAGTCTTGCTTTCCAGGTCCCTAATCATTTGTGTTGCGCTGTGCTAGACTTTTCAATCTGTCCATATCCTTCTTGAAGTAGGAAGCCTGAAACTGGACATAGTACTTCAGATTAGGTCTCACTGGTGCTGAATAGTGAAAGAATCACTTCTTTTGATTTGCAGGTGACACTCCTGTTAATACAGCCCCTCATACTGTGGCCTTTTTTGAGCAAGAGCCCACTGTTGCTTTATATTCAACTTATGGTAACCCCAAGGTCCTTCTCTGCAGTACTGCAACCTAGCCAGTCATCCTCCAGTCTGTATTTCAAACAGTAGTTGATCAAACAGTGATACTACTTCTCATTTATACAGAAGTATTTGAGAACAGATTTTGGGCCATTATATATTTATATATTAGCTGTCATTTTCACAGTGTCTTAATCAAGAGTGGATTTATGTAGGAGCATCAGAATGAATCCTTGTAGAAGTTTGAGGAATTTCAGCATCCACCAATCAACACCAAATTCACTGTAACATCAGTCTGCATCATAGAGCATCTGATGCACCTGTCTCTCAAAGTTCATGCTGCTGGAATACCTAAAGATTTAGTAGGTATTGAAAGGAAATTGCCAAATCAGAAGCTGCAAATAAAAGCAAAGTGAAGGTTTGTTTTGCAGGGTTTGTGAAGTTGTACTCTCAGCTACCCTGATATAAGTCTGGAATACCTCCTGTGTCTTTGCTGGCTTACACCATCTTTACTCTGGTGTACAGGAACACTGATATCCTCTTCTGTTCAAAAAGACCCAGCTGATAATTAATTTACTTTTCTTTTTAAGGTTGAGCTGTCTTAGGGTAATTGTTTTTAGTATGTCCAACAAAATCCCTACTGCAAATAGAGGTATTAGCCTCAAAGAGAGAAGTGCCAGAAATGCTAGTAAGTCCTTGAGGGACTATTGCTATGGATTTTTCTGGGGAAAGCGCTTGCAATGCTACAGGAGAGGTGGTAGCGTAACATCCAAGATTAGATGGTGCTGATAGAATTTGTCCCATTACTTGCCTTGCAGAACATCCTTTTATACACATGGTTTTAAATAGAGTTAAACTGTGACTGTTTGTTTTGTTAGTCATTTGAGCTAAGCGGCATACGTTTGTAGTTAAAAAATCCTTATAGCTGGGCTGAATAATACATATGAATTGACTCCTCCCCAAGTAGAAGAACTAACTTGCAGAGGCCCTAGTGTCATGTTTTAAAGGAACCTGAAAGTGATTTAAATAGCTCTATCAGGGCCAGCCTTAACAGCTCCTCTGCTCTGTGCCATTATTGTCCTGATTGATTTACACAGCATCAACATGAGGTGAGCTATTCACTTTTCATGTTGTGAGCAGTGAAGAGCTGGCCTGTTACAAGACAGAAGGTGGTTAAACATCCATAAAACATGCACAGTCTGAGATCTGTTATTTGCATTTACAGCTGTATGCTGATAGCATGCCTATTAGCATATACATATGAAAAGCACGCAGTGGTTGGACATTTACAACATCCTGTTGTTTGGCCAGTATAGTGCATCTGTTAGCACAACTTTCAACCGGCTTCTTTAAAGGAACAACGGAAATCTTAGGCACACCGAGGCTGTGGAGCAGCTGGACACTCGTGTTAAAATAAAATACCTGCAGAGCCTTACAAGGCTAAAATTGTGGGAGGAACAAGTAGAATTGGAATCATAAAACAATTCAGCAGGGGAGGCAGAGAGTGAGGTCATGTAGATCAGTTGTAGGTTTACAACGAGCCATCTGAAAGGGTATGGACCGAGAAGGAGAGATTGACTGCACATTGTAAGCTACCCTTTTGCTTAATTCTCTCAACTCAATCTGCTGCAGATGGTCAGTTCAAGAGTATGCTACATCTGAAATGCTTTCTAATCACCAGGGCCTTTGCCCCCTATAAAGAGACTTCTGCTCAAGTGTACTTTACAAATAATCATGAATTGAGACTACCGAGCTTAGCTCTCAATTTGCCCTTTTTTAGCTATAGATTTCCAAACGCTTTACAAAGGAAGGCAAGTAGCATGTCTTCCTCTTTAGAAAGGAACACTGAGGCTCATGGAAGGATCAAGTTAACTTGCCCTTGGTCAAAGAGGAGGTTGGTGGCAGCATCAGAAAAGAGATTCAGGGGCTCAGATCCTCACCTGGTAAAGTGATTACAGCTGCACCGGAATCACAGCATCTATGACATTTTACACCAGCTATTGCTATCTTAGCTTGCTGCATCCATTGCCCTGTCTGCTGGGCCATTTTCTCTCATTAAGTGAGTTAGTACTCTGTATTATTATTACTCTAAATGCTCTCCTTGCCAGAGAGAGCATATGGCTTAAGAACATGACTGTATGGATACATTGCATGAAGGAAACACTCATATCTCTTCCTTGTAGTTTAAGTGCAGCTCATAGAAAGGAATTGTAGAATCCCGGGGTTGGAAGGGACCTCAAGGATCATCTAGTTCAGTGGTTCTCAACCTTTTTTGTACTAGGGCCCATTTGTAAACATCAGTGGCCAGTCCTGACCCAGTAAATAGCTTAGGTAGAAAAAAGGCCCCTGGCCCTGCTAGTACCCCTCACTCCCCACCTACAGCCCACTCCTTCCAGTCCTGCTGGCGCCACTCGTTTCCAACCCGCTGCGCCATGCTCCAGGTGGCAAAATTCATTGCTGCTGCTGCCAATACTGGAACCGCTGCACCTGCAACATGAGGAGTAATGAGGGGGGACACACCACACTGCTCTTACCTCCTGCCGTCAGCTGCTTGGGCACAGGGCTGCGGCTGTACCCGGCCACCATGGCCCAGCTGCCACTGCCACTCCTCTCCACCCATGTTGTCTGTCACCCCATGTCTCCTCCAGGATAGAGCCATGGCCTGAGGGGAGCAGCAGCAGCAGCTGCGCTGTGGTGGCAGGGTAGAGCCACAGCCTGAGCAGCTGGCACTAGGATGAGGTGAGGGCAGCACGGCTCCTCCACCCTCTCCCCACCCCTGTCCATTACTCCTTATGGTGCTGCTGGCACAGGGGTCCCGGTGACAACAGGAACGGGTCTTGCTGCCTTGCTCTGCCTTCCCACACTGGGTCCTGTCCACTAGAAGGGGCTCCTGTCTGTGCCAGTCTGGCCAGACTGCAGCTCTGTGCCTGCTGTGGGTGCACAAATGAGGGGGGCATGTGCCCTAAAGCTTCACCTGTGCCCCCCTGCCCTCCTGACTCGTTGTCTATACCCTCAGCCCCATAAACGTACTTGTGGGCAGCTGTGGGAGCTGCTCTCCACGCTACCTGGCTGCCACGTGTATATGTGCACGTGGCGCCACTGCCTGATCACCCTTCTCCTACTCCTGCCAGTTGCAAGCAGCCGCCTGCAGGCTGCAACTCTGCCAGGCTTCCGGGGAAAATTGTAGTTTCCTACATTTTTCTCCTTTAAAGGACAATCCATTTTTAAAATTTGTACACAATCTTTTCATATATTCTTGCTGCCCACTTTTGGGTTGCTACCCATGGGTTAAGAAACTGATTCTGTAGCTGACATTTAGCATCATGGAGTTATGTGCTATCCACATGGCTAGCATGGAGCATTGTACAAATATCAGTTAATCCATACAGTGTCCCACTGAGATAAGTATTGGGTTTGCCATGTTACAGATGTGGTCTGTGAGGCATAGCTCAGTTTACAACTAAAAGTGCTTTTTTATTTTTCATTAACAAACTCATTTTGGGATCTGAGAATCACACTGGGTTCTTTTTACCCAAAGAAAGGTGGTCTGCCTTTCACCTCTCACAGTATCACAAGTAGTACCATATGTATAGGCCTCTTCCTGGCCCTCAGGAACACCTCTGCATTGGCTTCGTTAGTGTAACACAAGAAGAGAGTAAGAGTCCTGTTCAGTCCTCCTAAACTATGTTGGCTCTCCAGGGCTTATTAGGATGAAGGATACTACATTTTGCAGGTGGGATTCTGCATTTTTGCAAAACAGGATCTGCTTAGTCAGGTGGTACCATTTTTGGTCAGGTGTTTTTCAGAGTGAAACTACACTTTAGTGATAGGGAGGATCATGCAATCATTACTGGAAAATGCTACTGTACTTCTAAAGTGGGAGTGAAAGGAGAGCAGATGAGGATAAATAAATCCATGGGGCAACCTTTCTTTCTGGAAATGTAGTTAATTATTTACCAACAGATGCTCTTTGTATACAAGTGTACAATAACAGTTTGACAGTAGAAAAGATTTATTGGGTTTGATTGGCTTTTTGTATATGATAATTAGCTGCTTCAAAGACAAACGGTTAACTATCTGTCAGTATGAAATGAAGGCCATTGTAATATGATTATCTGATTATATTACCCATAAAATTGTTCTCATTAAATCAGCTCCATATAGTAGTCCCTGCAAATAAATTTATGACCAAAGCTGTTTGTACTAATTAGTCATAATGGCTGAACCCCAAAAGTTCAGATGTTCCTTTGGGATAAAAACCCTAAGCTGCTTGATTCTGCAAAACCCAACCTTTTCATGAGATTTTGTCTGTCCTGCTCATACTCAGCCTTTCAAGTATGTAAGAAAAGTCCTTCTTTAATTTTTGACACTTCAAATCCTTGCTAAAGCCCATAAATATGAAGGATAATGCAAAGGACAATAATATGCATATTAAATATAATATATATATACATTTTCCAAGCCTTCAGAAAGGACTAAAACTCTGTTCTGCTCCTGCCAAAGTCAAAAGCATAACTGTGAATAGGATTGGGCCCTAAAGTCAGTTTTCAATCAATTCTTATTATGCCCAGTTATTTAATTCTAATTGATTTTTTGCAACACAGTAGTTATCTTTCAAGTGATTACTGCATGGAACATATACTGGGTCTTCTCACTGTAGTGCACATCAATTCAGAAGGCTAGCAAAAGACATTAAATTAATAGTTCAGAGTGAAATGACCATTCTTTTTTAAAGCATTTAAAAGGTACGGGGAGGGGAGCAAAGCATGCCAAAATGTTCACTAATATGCATTTATGATAGCATAGAAGAACTGAGACACTGTTCATTTATTAAGGAATATTATTCCAGCTTCATTGATGGTTACTCTTGGACAGTATTCCTCAGGTAGACTTAGATGCATTTTCAAAATATGCCAAATCAAGAAGTGAAATATTCTGGTTCATTTTCTTGTACTCCAGTAACTATCTAGTCTTTAATACTTTTATCTACAATTTTAGGATAATATTCTAGCTTAATGTCTTCATAACTATAATTCTACAATTATATTTGTTGTTCTCACTATATGTTTCACATGTTTATTGATAAAAATGATAATGAGACAAAGTATATAAATATGTTCACATATTTTCACAAACATGGCCATGTGTTTGAATAATACATAGCATATTGCTGAGCTGTAATCTAAAGATCAACAAGCCATTAGAGGACTAATTGAGGAACCCTAAATCAGTCCCTTACAATCTGGTGAATATGTGGTAAAACCTGGGCTACTAGTTTTATGCTTTGAGCTTACATGATAGAATAAGCTGGAGTAATTAAATAAATTGTTTGTATTAACATAATGGACCAAGGAGATTTCTCTTATGTTTTGCTTCATATTTCATTTCTGTACGTTTTTTCATTGGAAAAATAAATCATTCACATTATTCTAAGAATAATTAATGACAGGTTTTGCTATAGTAATTGTTCATGCCAGTGTACCCAGATTTACAGTAGTGGATCAGACAGTTTGCTTAGCAGTTTTGGTCTCAGGTTGTGCCAGTGCATCAGAGAAAGGCAGCCCTCTCAATCCTGCTCTTCCTTCCAAACAAGCTCTATAATTCACTTAGAGCATTGTAAAACACTGTACCTAGGATGAAAATATTCTTTTTCCGAGTGCTGTGATACCATTGCAGTGTTTTGAAGCATGAGAAGAGATTATATTTGTGTGTTATTGCAGTTACACCCAGGTGACAATATGCATGCACTTACTCTTCCAACTTTTTGCTTGGCAGAAAGCACAGTTCACCGTGGTCTACACTGAAACCTTTTGCCGCTATAAGACATTTCATTTAGGGGTGTTACTTCAGCAAAAGCCCTAGTGCAGATCATTATACTGGTAAAAAAATTGCTTTTGCAGGTATAATTTATTTCACTCGGGGATGCAGCATATGCTGTGCTGGCAAAACCACTGTTTTGTTGGCATAAACTGTGTCTTGACTAGTGATTCGCAAGATCTTTGCAAGGGTGCCACAGTACCTGGCTTCTGCATCCCACAGACAAGTGGTGCCCACAGCTGCTCCCTCCCCTGGCAGCACCTGCATTACCCGCAGCATGCTCTACCACATGCAGGCAGGCAGGTAGGCGGATGGGGGGTTGCAGTTTTCAGCTGGGATCGTCTCCCATGCTCCTGGGACCAGAGGGTGGGGCCATGAATGCACATGGCTCCATTCACCAGCATGTGAGTCACTGGATGAGAAGCTATAACAGGAGGTGCCACACTTGCCCCCTCAGGTACTAGGGGCAGGGAGAGGGAACATGGTGAAAAAAGCAGGCTGCGGTGGGTTGAAGTGCTTCCCCTAGTGCCCTCACCTGGCATTAACTAGATTGTAGCTATTGGCTCTCATCCTGGGTGCCACCAACTTCCAAAAAGTTATCAAGGGGTGCCTTAAGGCTAAAAAGGTTGAGAACCACTGGTCTAGACTCAGAGCACTTTCTGGGATAGCCGTTCTGGTGAAGCCTTTCCAGTGTAGACAAAGCCTTAGTCCCACAGGCTTCTTGGACTAGTTTGTTTTTATTCTCTTGTGATTTAAGATAGCTGCAGTGAGCCGCTATCTGCTCTGATTCAACAGCCACTTAAGTACATTCTTAAATTTAAGAAGCATGTAAGTAGCTCCAGGCCATCGGTTTGACAGTTCATGTGGTTACAGTTAAACAGATGCTTAAGTGCTTTGCTGAATCAAGGCTTCAATTACATAGCTCGTCCCCTCACTGGCAAGCTGTGACTTGGGAAAGGCAAGCTTTCCTCAAGGGTATAAAGAGGGTGTGGGGGCCTCATTCATAATTGGATTAGAGGCACTGGATCCAGAGAGAATTGAAGTCAATGAGAGACTTCCATTGACTTCCCCCAGCTTTAGATGAAGCCGTAAATATGCTGCTGTGACTTGGCTATGCTGTTTTTGTATATCCATTCTCTTACTCAGAGCCAAAAATACTTTATTTTGCCCTGGCCTGATGATCTTCCTCTGTCCTTACAAATATACCCAAAGTGCCTGAGTCTTGCTGTCAAGTCTCCTCCCTCTCTGAGGCTATTTTTGTGCTTTGATCTCTTCCTAATTTCATTCACCCATGTCCTGTCATTGCTCTTAGGTACAGCTGCTCTCATTAAAAATCTCATTCTCCAGTGGCCCAGGTTTCTGCTCCATATAACAAGGCTGGCCTCGCACGTTCTTGTATATCGCCATTTTGACTCCACTCATCCTTACACTTTGGTGTATGAATCTGGTCTCCTCTTTGACTGTCTTGCTTGCCCGGTTTCATTTCCCATCCCCTTTGGCTCCTGTTCCTATGTAAAGAAATTGATCGGTTGAATGGAATCCAAGATGGATCACACAAAAAGAGAAAAGAAGTAGGAAGGCATTGTTTCTAAACAGGAGTGAGCAGAGAGGAACAGGTACCGAGGAGGAAGGGCACAAGAAAGGAGAAGCGTTTGTCATTATAGGTGACCCCTAGCAGCCTTAGGGGAGGGCAAACCAGGTGACTGCCCGAGGCACCACACTTTAGGGGCCCCCAAAATTTTGCAACAAAATTTTTGGGAGGTAAAGTTTTTGCAAGGAAGTGACTGTATTTGCATTTTAACACTCAGCTATTTATCTAATTCCCCCAAAGAATATTAAAAAGATCCACGATACACAGATCATCAAAATTAAGCCTCTAAGGGGCCCCAAGTGACTCTCTTGCCTAGGGCTGCAGCAACCCTAAGGCCACTACTGAGGTGACTAAGTGTGAAATAGCAAGGAGTGATGTTATAAAGTTACTGGGCTGCTAAAACACTATTTGGAGACAGTTCAAGAGCAGATCAAATGCTGATAGGTTTAGGCCAAATTTCTAAAACATATCAAGATTTGTGTTTAGGCATTTAAATAAGTTTGATTTTTAGATGTATATAGAAATACAAATAAATGGCAATACTGGAGCAGGAACTAAGTCCATATAGTCCAGTATCCTCCCTGGTCAGTACAACAAGATGCCTCAACAGGATGGTGGAGAGACTCAAGTTGAGGCACGTGTGGGATAACCTTTCCCATATAGGGTCTCTTCCTTATTTCTGATCATTTAGATTGGCTAGCACATAAGAATTGTTAGTGCCAGTAATTATAACTCTGGGATGTTCTTGATGTTCAACTAAATATTCAGTCCATTCATGTATACAGTCCTGCAGTCTGAAACTAGAGTGCAGGCAATCCTTTTACATTTGTTGTACATTAGACACTGTCCTGTCACAACTGAACAGTAAATTAGCTGCTTCCTCCTAACACTGAATTGGGAGATTTTTTGTTAGATTAAAGACCATGGTAATCACTCTACATCTGTAACTTGGCTTTGCTGTAGTCTTTCCAGATCAAACTTCGACAGCTTTCCTTTCTGGCTTTTTGCTACATAGTTGAAGAAGCAGTAAACGTGGACACATGTGTATACCCTCTCGTAACCATCACTTCTGCCTTTTTCAGGCTCATCTTCATTTTGTTCTGTTCTTCTTTTTGCTTCTCTTCTTCAAACTTTTCCTCTATCATTTCTGTATTGCCTGCATATATTTGCTTATAGAGTCTTTCAGCTGCCACATGCCTTTCCCTAATCCATCGTCTTTATAGACGGGGAGTGTAGCAATGAACTTTGGAGTCTCAGCTTTGCTTCTCATTGATATCAGTTTGCTGCTGGCTGTTTAATTCCTTCTTCTGAAGAAACTAAACTGCCTATCTATGAACTGTCTTTATCCTTCTCCCCAGAATGGGTTTCCAGGTCAAGGCAATAATGATCATTCTGTATTTTGAGTGCTTTCTCTACTCCTATGTTGAGGAACTCCACTGAGGCCACCCACGGGAAACAGCACACTCATACTGAAGATGGATCAAGCATGAACCAGTGAGGTCCTCCAGGGGCATTGCCAGCCTAGGTGATGTTAGCCTGTTCATAGACTGGTGAGGAGCGCGGTATCATCTGGTATTCAGCAATGGCTTAATTACCTGGTGGCCCTGATGCATTTCTCCACCCTGGGCACTCAGTATTCTGCAGTACAACCCAAATGTTCTCACTGTTTGTATAGTCGAACAAGGTTCTTGTGTGCATTTAGTTGGTGCAGTGTCCTTATTAATTTTAATGCTATGTTTCTGTGCTGGCCTAAAAACCACAAGATGCATTTGGGTTTGTTATATACAAGAAAGATGTAATAAGCTGTTCCGCCTTTCTCCAGCCCTTTTTATTCGTGTATCACTATGCTGTCCTTAGAACCCAAGCAAGATTTTTATTAACATGGTCCATGTTACTCACATGATCCATGTTGATTTTTGATAAGTCTGAGACCTTTTCATAGTGGCTTATCTGAGGTGAATAACTTGGAACCTGTTCCCTGGAAACGTCTGCAAACATGTCTTGTAGTACTATAAGCTTCCTATGAACTCGATGGAGTTTGACAGGGATGTGTTAATTCTACCATCATATTCATTATATTCGAGGGGGAGGGAGTATTCTGTGTCTAATATGTATTTGAATAATTAGCTGACAGATAAAGTGCCAGCATATGGCACCTAAAAATACATGTTATGCTTCCTGGGCTTTTAAGGACTGATGAAACTTGTCACGTGCACCACAGATGACTCTCTTCTGCAGTTCTCCGCAGCTTCCATTCTCCAGATAAAAGGCAACACCTTCACATACTTGTCATCTTCTATAAGCTAGAAACAGGAAAGTTTTTGCTTTTTAGCTTCATTTTGCATAATGAGAATAATACTATGTTGCTGTATGGCATTGTGAAAATGGGACAGTATATACTAACATTGTGATAACTTGTTTGGGCATTTTCCATTTTGCAGCCATTGGGGAAGAAGGAAATGGTACTTGACTGGAGAAGAAACATTAGATCCTACAGAGGGAAATAGCCGAGGTCTTATTCACATACAGACTGGAATAGTTCATACTATACACTTGAAGTGCAGCATGGTCGTTTAGGTTGCACACATTTCTTCCAGGGTTTGGTCACAAGTAACTCTTTTAATGTTCATTTTTCTTCCCGTCTTTGGGCAGTCGTTAGGTTATTGACCTGTAACGGCCACTCTTTGTCAGTCATAAACTTATTATACAAGGATTAAACATTCAGTAGTAAAAGTGCTTTTCAGCACGTGTTTTATGTGGCCAGCTGTGGAAATCTGGTGTGATCCAAATCTCTCCAAGGTGTGCCAAACTTTCTCTTGGGAGAATAAGTGAGTTTGGATGGTTAACTTTCCATCGGTTCATTTTCTGTTTGGATTCTTTTGCCATCCTATCCACCCTTGAAGAATGATGCCAACTGTGGCTTTCAGGCTCTGTGGGTGAATGAAATAGTTTCTGTTGTGAGGGATTCATTGAATATGGGAAGTTCAGTTTCATGCCATATCCTTGGCTCATGAGCTTGTCTTTTTTTTATCCTGCCTTTTGCAGGAAAGTGAGTTGAGAGCTTTGAGTCCAAGTCCCTTGGCTATGGGTTTTTTTCCCTGCTGGTGTCATAACCTCTGTGTTGTCTAAAAGTGCATTTTTGTATTTTATATGCCCAAAGGCTAACCCAAAAAGGTTGGCAAGGGCAGGTGGTTAAGTCTGCACAAGGTCAGTCAGGATGTCTAATAATTGTCCTAACACTTTACCTGTTATGGAACAATAATGAGAGTTTTTTCATTATTTTCGGGTGAGTGAACCTGGCAGATGCTGACAGCCAGCAGATGTGTAAAGTTCGAGGTGATTTGTAAGGGACTGGCTCATCTGACGCACAGTAATTGCATTGTGGGACATTGTCACTCAGAGTCTTGTCCTGTTCTGTCAGAATGAGGTAAAGGTCAGTTCAAAGAACTAGTATAGCATAAGGGACAGCTCTCCCCTGAAATTAAAAAACTGATTTTCATATGTCCTGGATATGCACATGCACAATATGTGCAAAGTCAAACATGCGCCCCAATTTAGGATTTATGGATTGATTGGGTGACTGATGAATTTGCGCAGTTTGAAGCAGCTTTAAAAATAATTTGTACTCCAAATGTTTAAGGAAAATGTCAGATGACCCCACCTGGTTTGTTTTCTTCGTTCTTTAAAACTAATTTACCACTTTATAGGTTTTTTGACATAGAGATTTCTTTTGTGAGTTGTTATTTTATTTAGTAATGCACAATGAAATTAAAACCTGCTTCACCAACATACTTCCTTCCACATAAATATAATAATTATTTGCACGATTAAATATGTAGCGTAGAACTGTGAAATTTGTATATAGTTTTGAGTAGTCCTATCGGCTTTGTACAGACCCTTCCAGTGAGCTTTGGAAGGCACCTGGGTATCTAGTTTTGCTCTAGAAAGAGTTTGAGTTTGCAGCCATTTGTGTTCTGAAAGAAGAGCATCTGGATCGTCTCTGTTAAAACTTCACTTGACATTTGGAGGCAAAACTCGAGTTCTGCAGTTTCCACTCACGGATGATCAAAACCGGAACTGGTCAAATGGGAAAGTATGATTTGTGTCACGTGACAAGGAAATTCCCCACACTCAAAGCCCATGTCAGAAAAGCAGTCTGAAGGTATCCACAGAAAGTGTCAAAAATGTCCAAGCTGTTCATGGTACGACGTAGTTAAAGACTTGCTGCTTGTTTGTGTGCACAGCTTGAACGCACGTTAGTTGTGAGGTCCAGCATCTTTAAAGTTTAAATCAAACCATTGTCATAGTTATGATGTATGTGACATACTTGTAGCCTTTGATTGGACTTTTCTGCATGCCACTGTAGCGCCAATAATTATAATTCAGCTATAAATGTTGCAAAAACGTGCTGTAGTATGTTCCATTTTATTAATGGAAGGTTTAATACCTTTATTCCAAGGTAAATTCTTGAATGGGTTGTTCTGTAAATAGTATGGTTGAATTTGTGGAAATGTTATTGTACATCAAATTAATCTCTACTTTTATCCTACTTCCTCTTGCCCCTGAGGTCCCACAAACTTGCTGGCACTAAAGATCACTGTAACTTGCCTTAGGGCAGGTTCTTAGAACATTTGATTGCTGATTGCTGAACTAACGCAGTACCACGCAGGTTCTCATTTCTCTTTGCCTGCCAAGGGGCAGTGACTTCAAATGTAGTATTCATTCACTTTGCATGGCATCTTGGGTTCAACAAATACAGACCTTCAGCAACTCCACAGGTGACTGATTTCCTTGTCCCCTGAAAACCCAAAAGAAGTTTCACTATTGACTTCAGTGGGATCCCTTGAGTGAATCATAGAAGCAGGGTCAGAAGGGACCTTGTAGATCTTCAAGTCCAACCCCTTGCCTGGGCAGGAGAAAAACTGGGCTCAAATGAGTCCAGCCAGGTAGGCATCAAG
>NW_017728951.1:8988930-8996991 GCF_001723895.1 Crocodylus porosus | reverse complement strand
GGATGTCTAATCTAAACCTCCTCTCCAACAACTTATGACCATTATTCCTTGTTATGCCAGGGGCGCTCGGGGAAACAAGGTCTCTCCCAAACCCTTCTGGTCCCCACTAGTGAGTGTATAGACGATCACCAGGTTCCCCTCAGCCTTCTCTTGTGAAGGCTGAACAGGTTCAGGTCCCGCAGTCTCTCCTTGTAGGGTCTGCCCTGCTGTCCCCAGAGCATGCGGGTAAATGGAATGTCTGTGAAGTCCATCCTTTTTTAATTGTCAGAGTTGATATCTGTAATAGCTAGGGACAAAGTCATCAGTCACTGAATACTCACTAAAACGAACATTCAAAGAAAAATCCCTCCCACTGTGGGCATGCTGTTAACAAGTACCATGACAGTAGTAGAGCTGCTTAGCATTAGAAGTTAAACTGGGGCAAGAGAGTTTAGGACTATTAAAAAAAACCCAACAAATTCCTTCAGAAAACTGTTTTTCAAAGGTAGATGGGCTTTTTTTATTAAACTAGTTTTTAAAAAATCATAAAAAGCTCTTTTTGTAACAGATTTGGATTTTTTTTGTTTAAAAAACTGAACAGCAGAAACCTGGCAACTTTTTATCTTGGGGCCAAAACCCGAAACACTGACTTGACTTTAATGTAGTCTCTGACCAGGAAATCCAGCCTATAATGGAGAAGAGGGACACAAAGTAGACACCTGCCATGATATATTATGGCAGCATTTCTGAATCAAAATGTTTAGTTTTGTATTTTCTCACCAAAATGTTTTGGAGAGGTTTTTTTTTTGCTTTTTGATTAAAATGATCCATGAAAAAGACCTGTTTTCTGACCAAATTACTCAGTTCTTTGCAGAATTTATCCTATAGTCTGTAGAATCCCATGTCTTCTTCTGGTGATATCAATATTAAGATGTATTTGGTTGGTCTCTACTCTTATTAATCATGAGACAACAAATGTTACTACTCACCAACACATGAGGTTGATAGAAGTATTGTTGGATATAGTTTGATTGCCTCTAGTATGGTTATCAGTTTAATAAGCATAGCTGTATTTTTCTTCTAATAGTCTAAAACAGTGGTCGGTAGACCTCTGGGGGTCTGCGGACTATGCCTAAGGGATCCATGACGGATAACTCTGATCAATCAAAAGTATGCGAATGCCTACATTTACAATTCAAAGGGGTCCTCTCCTCCATTTGAAATTTCCAAAGGGGTCCATATATCCATTCAGAATTTTTTAGGTGTCTGCAGTTGAAACAGGTTGAAAACTACTATTGTAAAAGGAGTGATTGTTTGTTTGAAGGCTAAGAGGAAAAAAAAGTATTCATATTCTGTAAGCCATCTAATAAATGTTATTGGATTCATCAGAACCTGTGAGAGGTTTGTCTTTTGTGCATGCAGTTTTTATAGGTTTACTTTGTTCTACAGGTCGTTCTATTAACCTTTACGGAGCTAAACAGAAGACTCTTACTCATCTTACAACCATGGTGCAGGCACATATGAACCATGAGCTTTTCCCTAAGAATGTGACGATATAATTTGCATTTAAAACAAGATTGCTTTACACATGGCACATTTCCTAAAGTTACTTGTGTATTTAGAATGCATTGTTTTGCCTTTTAACTGCATCTGAAACCATCTTTGGAATAACAGGTGCAAAATACTGTCATCTAACTGTCACACCAATTGTTCATTGTTCTGAGAAGGTCACATCATAATTCATTAACAATAATTATTCCCTGGGTACACCCTGCACTTCTTCACTCAATTGCTTCATTAACTTGTGAGTGAATCTCACATTTACTGCACCAATCAATGAAGATATATTTATAATGTACAAGTGGATGCTATTAGTTACAATATATTAACTGCCTAATTTAAAATAGGAAAGCTATCTTTATGAAGGGCAATTAACCACTAAATGTAATTGATAATTCACATACCTATGATTAGGAAAGACAAATAATAAGAAAGAAATGAATCACCTGTGTTATTGAAAAAGACATTGGCAGACTGTTAAAATGTGAGAGGGCACCCTACATTAGGATCCGATTTCTAAGAAGTCTTTCTGATGGACACTTCTGCCTCAAATATGTTTTCTCTAACTGGCTTTGATGTTTATTTTAAACTGCTCTGAACTTCCTCACTGGAGAATAACACATACAATTTGTCATTGTGAGAAGGGCCACAGAGAATTTTCTAATAGATAAACTCTTCCTCATCTTTCTTCTCTTTCTGGAGAAGTTCACAACCATTGGATAGCAATGTATAAACTTAGCCCCAAATTAATCTCGGGTAGCCTTACATTTAGGCATAAATCCATATTAACTCATCCTCTTTGGTCACCGTTGTAAGCAGCTCATGGTTTTGTAGATCTCTGTTTTGGGATACCAGCCTTGAGGCACTTTAATTTCTGGAAGTATTGAGTATCTGAGAATGGGTCTTTCTGAGACATCTCAAAATGACAATGACAACTTGAGAAAACCCAAGTCACTAATCACTTTTGGAAAATCTTATTCTCCATTTTTATGTCACAGGATAGAGCCATGAACTGCAATAGAGTCTAGATAGAGGCTTATAGTAACTCAGAATAATCATAAATGATAATTGTGCCTATATAATAACAACACTTTCTTTTGATTTACAATGCTATGCAAAGTGTGCTGTCGTCATGCCTGTAGGTGGGGGAACAAAGACTTGGAGAAGTGAAAGGTCTCCACACAGCAGATCTCAGTGATGAACATGTAGTATAATCCTTGTTTCTTTCCTTCCAGTTCAGCGTTGTATCTGCTGGCTGCGATGCCTCTGTGCTCTACACACACATATTCAGAAAGATTAAAGAGTTAATTGAAGTGACCTGCTTTTTACAGAGTTGCAGCCTCATTGAAACCCAACAAATGATGAACTCCTGAAGTTCCTTCCATCCTTGTTATTCTAGGCTTTTATTATTCTAAACTAGCCAGTTGCCCATCAAGAATGACGGGCTGCCGAGACAGCCAATCAGAGCATGAATAAAGCGTTATGGACAGACAGACAGACAGATTTAGGCTTTTATAATATTGGAATAATAGCACAGGTGTCGGGGTAGAGGTTCTACTGTGAATGCTACAGCACTCATGCATATGTTGATATGAGTGCCACTTTTGTGACATAAGGCAGTTGTCTTGCCAGAGCAATATTACTTTATTATATAACGTGGTAACTCCAGTGCATTGTAATTCCATAGCTATAATCGTGTTGATCATTGGAACAGATGTTCAGTAAGTGGAAAGGTGAAAATCCAACTTAAAATGCTAAAGCAAGATTAGAGCGTGCTAACCTTTGTAATTATGGCTATGTAATGCTCTTGGTTCATGGCTGCTTTTCTCTTTGCTAAAGACTAAATGATAGAGGACTACCTTTACCTCTGTTGATGCATGGAAGGCTTGTTTATTTGAAACTAATTTACTTGCAAGGGAAGGCAAGCATTGCTTGCACTGCCATCTTCGAGCTAGTGTCCCCCCAGGGAAGGGGCTCTGCAAGCCTCCACTAAAATGAGCTAAACCAAACTCATTCCCCATCCAGTCCTGTTTGGTTCTGAAAACTTTCTGCACTGGGACAGCAGTCTTTAGGTATCATGCATCACGAGGCTTCTGCTCTGTGATGTCCTTCCACCATTAATGGCTCACAGCTTGAGAGCTGTGAAGTCAATGTAACCTGGGGCTAAAGGTACCCCACAGTGATAGCCTGTGTCTGCTTTACAGTCACTGCAGCTCTTCATTTGTTTTATAATTGCCTGCGTTTCTTTCCAGGCTTTTTCTGGTAAGATCCTTTTCTTCACATGTGCTTCTAAAGTGCTGAACAATTTTGTTGCACTACATTACGGCTAAATAATATTCCAAATTTTATGCACCTGTGCTTAAAATGTTGTTAATCCCTCTCCTTCCTGCCTTGATTATATGTGGGCTTTGCACTGATAAATCTTTCACTCCCAACTTCTTCTCTGCCCACTTTGCTTTAATGACTGCTTATTTTTCATGACAGGCTCAAAGCGTCTGGTCTCAAGCTGCGGTTCTGCACCAACGAAACTCAGGCAACTCGAGAAAAATTTGTGGAGAAGCTCCAGCGCCTGGGGTTTGACATTTTAGTCTCCGAAGTCACTGCCCCAGCACCAGCAGCCTGCCGCATTCTGAAGGAGCGCAACCTGAGGCCACATCTCCTCGTCCATGATGGTGAGACCGCGCTCCATGAAGCCTGGATTCTAGGAGAGGTAGACAGCACAGTACACCATGGCACAAAAAACAGTTTTGGTCAAGTAAAATAGTACCTTTGTTGAAAGGAGTGGGAAGATGAAAACTTCCAGCTGGTGTTTCCCTGACAGACAAAACTCTTCAAGTCCATTCCATAATGTAGCTGGAGTAATATCAGTACATCCAGGTCTCATTTGCAGTTGTGCTACCCCATTAAAATACTTTGAGATCTGTACATTAGTGGATTCAATAGAAAAACATAGCTATCGAAACCTTGTTCCTTTAGATCAAGGCCTGTAATGATAAAACAGTATTAGGCAAATTAAAGAAACATTCCCCTGCTTGACCAGTCCAATCCTGAGATGCTGGCTTTGGAGATAGCTCTTCTTAATGAGTATTTCTCCCTTTTCCCACGCATCTTTTCTCTGAGCAAGTGGATAAGGAAACTGGGATGCATGAATCTAGTCCATCAGAAATTCAATTTCACAAGGCGAGGATTTGTTCTCAGCTCTTGTTCAAGGAGCAAGAGTTATTTAGAAGTAGCCCGCCCATTATTTGGAAGTAGAAGTATTTAAAAGCTCAGCAGTTCAAACCGTTCTGTTTCAGATTTGTTGACCAGATGGTCTCAGCCTCTGCTCTGAAATAGAGCTGGGTACTATATGCAGAATATATGTATGATTTGCCATCCTCTCTGAAGATTAAACCAACTCAATATTTGGATTCAATGAGTATGCCTAAACAGGTAGAGACCATGTTTATTAGCTTGAAGGACGTTCTGTCTAGAAAAAGTTTTGTACTTAGGGTGAAGCTCACTCTTCCTGCCTTTGCACCAAGCTGGAGGAACATGTGTATTATGTGGGAACAGAATCCCCATCTCAGTCCTTCAGCCCTAGGGATGGAGTAAGGATTGTCACCCTGTATATCACCTGCACGGGAGTTTGTAGCCACTGGCTCCACACAGTCATGGAGCCTTTGGTCCCCTCCACATTTCCCTTTTGGAGTTCCGCTATGATGGAGATTTCCCAGGGCTCTTATGATGGCAAAATTTCACTCCTGCAGCATATTTTACACCAAATCCTGATCTTCATGGTCTGTGTCTGCCATTGAACTCATTGAGAGTTGTAACTGTGTTTTCAGGGGCCTTGAGTACAAATGTACTGGGATAAAATTGCACTGAGAAGGTAGGAGGTAGATGGGCATTAGGTTGGGGTGGGGGAATAAACCATGTCGGCTAACCTTTTCCCCAGGTATTTTGTGGCTCATTTTGCTTTCTTTCTTCTCCATGGTGGATAATGGAAGAAAAGTCTCAACAATCAGCTGCTAGCGGGAGTCAGTCGGGAGTGAAAGGTCGTTGTAGGGTTATCCAGACCTGTTGGATAACACGCACTTGAGTTGGTTCCGAAAACACGTGGGATTTGCGTTTCTTTTTCCTCCTTAGATCTTGTTCCCGAATTTGATCAGCTTGATAAAGGAAACCCAAACTGTGTGGTACTTGGAGATGCTGCAGACAATTTTTCCTACAAAAATCTCAATGAAGCTTTCCGTGTTCTGATTGGATTGGAGAATCCCATTCTGATATCACTCGGAAGAGGGTGAGTTAAGTGCTCTTAGTTAGAACACCTAGGCCTGCATATTTGTATACTTCTCCTAGTCTTTTTTCATTTAACTATCCCATTTTATCCAAGCTGCACAACACATTATATTAGTTTGTGTAACTGTGTCCCAAAGCAGGCTTCGAAAATCTCCACAGTTGTGTGTATAGAGTGCTTAGAGCCAGTGCTGCACCTGCTGGTATACGGTGAAAAGTAAGTGACTGGATCAGATGTTTGACGAAGGGCTCTTTAGCAGAAGAATGTACTTGTTGTTGCTCCTTCCTTCTCCCTGTTCAGAGACAGTTTGCTTGCCAGCTCAGCTTTCTTGTACAAGTGAAAAAGGAATATAATTCTCCAAAACCATAAGTGGCTTAGGAGCCTAAGTCTCATAGACTTTAAATAAGATTCAGACTTATAAGTCACTTTTGAAAATAGGATTTGAGCTTCCAAGTTACTATAAAGTTGCCTGAGTTATTTTTCTAGTTTTAAAAGAACGATGCAGCATAGTGGACACTAGATTACCCAAAATGCAAGTTCCACATTACTTACTCAGGGCCTAAACCAAAACCCATCAAAGTGTCAAAATAGTTCCTCTTTGTATCCAACGCACTCCTGTCTACTTTACCTGCATCCTCCTTTCCCTCCTTTTGAGTTTCACAACTTTTTAAGGCTGTAGGCCAAATTTGACTCAGTTTGGGTCAGAGGACATGGAGTGCCTGATCCTGCAAGGGAAGGTGGCAGCAGCAGGTGCTTTCCCCGCCCCAGTGGTGGGTACTTTCCCCAAGGCAGTGTAGGGAAAAGTGGAAATGGCAAGCACTGTCTCTGTGCCTGCAGTGGGTGCTTTTCTGGTACCCAGCCTGGGGAAGGCACCCACCACTAGCATGGGGAAAGTACCTGCTGCTGCCATCTTTTCCTGCACTCACTGCTGCCACTTTGCCCTGTGCGAGCACGTGCTGAAGCCCCACTCACTGCTGCTGAGGCCCAAGGGAGCCAAAAGCACCAAGGCCGCATGTCTGCAGGCTGGAACAAAAGGCTCTGTGGGTTGTCAGAAGCCGTAAGTTTCTGACCCCTGGCTTAGAAGATTCCCTTTATCTTGTTTGGGTGCCAGTCTGAGCTGTGAGAACCATGTAGAAAAGAAATTGGTTTCACTAAAGTAGCTTGAGAGTTTGACTGTTGGAGGTTAGAAACCAGAACCAGTTACTTGTTACAGCAGGTGGATTGTTAAATACAGTCCTAGGTGTGAAGTAGGGCAGGGTACAGCTGCTATAGTGCTGTAAGTTTTGTTATAAACCTAAGTTTTGTTATATCCTGAAGGATTTCAGAGGCCCAGATTTACTTATTCATGATGAGTCTTACAATATCAGACTTCACAGCTTTACCTTTAATTTTGGGAGATGATGTATGGCACCTAAACAACAGTCTAGTGGCAGCCAGGGAGAAGTCATTGGCATATCAATCAAACATAGTAGAGTTCACTCCCAATTAAAATGCGGGATTATGAATTGAGCATGCTCAGTGTGCATTCCCCCATGTCTTTCCCGAGGATATTATAACTTGGTAGTCTCTCCAGCACAGGGTACCTGCCCTTGGCTGGCTGAAGCTCAAAATAAGCTTTCTACCTTTGCTTCCCCTTGGAAGTAGCCACGGAGCATACTAGATCTCTGTGAGCTCTTCAGTTACTATCATAGAAAAATAGGGCTGGAAACGCTCAAAAGGACATATAGTCCAACCCTCTGCACAAGGCAAAATCAGTCGCGTCCAGACCACCCTAGACAAAAAATGAAAAATTCCAAGGACAGTAACTTCTCTAGGTAGTTTGTTCCAGTGCTTCGTAGGGAGAAAGGTCTTTGTAGTATCCAACCTCAATCTCCCGTTTTTCAGTTTAAGCTTGTTATTTGTCCTTACTTTGGGAACCCAGAGCACAATTGATTACCATGCTCTGTAAACTAACTGTTCTTTGTATCTTAAGTGTTATCAAGTCACTGTCTTATCTCTAAACTACATAGACCCAGTTCATCTACCCTTTCTTTATATGACATATGTTTTCTGGACCTGTAATCATTTTTGTTGCTCTTCAGTGGACTCTTTTCAATACATCCATGCCTTTCTTGAAATGCACTGTCCAAAACTGAACACAGTGCTTTAGCTGAGGCCTCATCAGTACTGAATGAAATTAAAGACTCATAGAAGTAGGGTCAGAAGGGACCTTGTAGATCTTCAAGTCCGACCCCCTGCCAAGG
>NW_017728951.1:8927362-8987705 GCF_001723895.1 Crocodylus porosus | reverse complement strand
CAAAGGCCCTGCGATAACCCCTGCTAGCTCCCTCAACACCCTGGGGTGGAGAGCATCTGGACCCACTGATTTGAACACGTCCAGCCCCTCCAGAAGCTCTCTAACCCAGTCCTCCCCAACCCTCCCCAGTCACTTCCCTTGGCTTGCATACAATACACCTGTTAATACATCCCACTATGCTATTGGTTTTTGTGGGGGGGTTGCCAGAACATTACATTGTTGATTCATATTCAGGCTGCTATCCGCTATATTCCCCAGGCCCTTTTGAGTAGTATTCTGTCCTTAGCAGTTGTTCACCATTTTGCATTGGACATTTAATTGTCCTGAGTACTTTGTACTTAGTTTAATTGAGTATCATCCTAGCTAATTTAGATAATTTTTCTAGTTTAAAAAAATCATTTTAAATTCTAATCCTGTTTTCTAAAGTGTCTTCTTACTCTCCAGTTAGGTATCATACATACATTTAAGAGTACACATAGTTTTTTCCAGACTGTTGATGAACATATTGAAAAATACTGAACCCAGACCAACCCCTTGAGAGCCCAATTTGATACCTCCTTCTAGTCTGATACCATGGCCCCCTCTGCACATTACAGGTATTGTGCAATTAACTAGTTAATTGTTCAGTTACCTAGAAACTAGTTACTTCTGAAAAGTAGCTATCACATGACAAAAGGCTCCAAGCAACTGTGAAGTTAGACCTCAAAAGTGTGTGCTGACTTTGTAGCTGCTTGCTGTCCAACTTGAATTTGCACATGCAACAGGGTCTCCTCTGCACCCAGGAGCCCTGTTAGCTGATGGGGCTCCCAGCCACAGGGGTGCATCATGCCCAATGTAAAACCTCTGAGCCCCAGGGACTGTGACAGAGTCCTGGGATTTCATGCACCCGCAAGCCCTAGGGGTCATGGCAGCTGCGATCCCCAGGGTCCAGGGATCTCACATTACCCCTGTCCTGGCGGTGCAGGGAAACCCCTGGGGCCAGAGGATTGTGGTGATCCTCTCTGGCCCCTGGGGTTTCCCACACTTCCAAGGCAGGGAGATCTCCCTGCGGTGATCCTCCGACTGAGGGGTTTCCCACAGCCCTGGGGCAGGGAGATTGCTGCAGTGGCGACTGTTCAGCCCTGGGGGGGTGTGGGCACCCCTACAACTGGGAGCCCCTCAATTGGGGTGTGTGGGGCTCCCAGTCATGGGACCTTGCTTTTTGTAAGTGCAAGGGGAGCCCAGGATCAGGCTTCCCCTGCTCTGGCGATAAGGTACAATGGAATCTAATACATGATCTGACAACCACACCTCCTGCCACGTGTGTGGTATGGCAGGAGGTGTGATTGTGTGAATTGTGCATTAGATCCCATTGCGCCTTTACCCGAACATGTAGCAGGGTCTGCATGATTGATGACTACTCTTTGAGTATGATTATCCGACTAGCTATGCATCCGCTTTAATGTAGCTTCATCCAGACCATATTTCCGTAGCTTAGCAATGAAAGTGTTATGGGAGACGGTGTGAAAAGTCTCACTAAAGTAGAGGGCTATCATATCAACTATTTCACCCCATCTGCAAAGCCCATAGGAAGGAAATCAAGTTGATTAAGCATGACTTCATCTTGACGAATCCATGTTGACTGGTACTTATCACTATGTTAACCTTTAGGTGTTTACAAATGGATTGTTTGATGATGTGCTCCAGTGTTTTTCCAGGTATTCAAGTTAGACTGTAATTCTTTAAATCCTCCTTTTTCCTTTTTTTCAAGGTGGGTAGGGAAATCCGATATGGAATGTAAAACACTTCATAATGCTGATTCGTTATTACTATTTCTAAGTTTTTAACATTAAACCTCAGTAGTGACCTAGCAAATGGTCTAAAGAAGCTGTTCTTATCTGTTGTGCAATGTATAGATTTTTTAAAAAATGTGCATTATTGGCCTGAGACTGTAGCGACAACTTTTTTTCAGACCATAATGGCCATGAGAAACCTTCTTAGCTTGTGGATTATTGATCCACTGGAGTAGAGCTTATCAGCTAGAAGGAGCAGTTGAAATCCATTGTGTTGGCACACATGACACATGTGCTCTGGTTCTCTAATACGTGCAAAATTTCCTACAATTTTTTCCGTGAGAAGAATAAAGAGGAAAGTTCTGAGCCAACAAGATTTATTTACGTGAAATAAGCTGTTTGTGTCAAATAATATTATCCTTTAAAGGTCAAAAATGGAATAATGCTACATTAGAGATCAGCAAAGTTAGAACATTAAAGCTTCTAAATCCTATGTATATTTATTATTTATGTCATCTTAAAAAAGCAAACCATTATTTTTTTCAAAGGCTTTCTTATAAAATAAAATCTGTTCCAATTCAGTCTGTTGAGATTTCACTTTGAGCCTATTTATACAATCAAGACTTTGATAATACAAACATGAATTCTGTAGTCCTTTCTAAACTAGCTAGCCTGACAGATAAGTTTTAATGCCCCGAAAATGGAAATGATATGAGAGAATGATACAACTTTTTGTTTAGAGAAAAGCACCATCTAAAAAGCAGCAATGAGCTGCTTTTACCATTCACATGTAGATTTAGAATAATTTTAAAAAAATTAAAAAACACACCTTGAAGCAAAAAGGATGATTTCTGCTAAAATTTTAGTTCATTCTCTAGAAAGCAAGAGTGTCAGAGTCACTGAAGCAGAATGCCGTCCTCCAGAAAGTGGAGTGATTTACATTTAGCATCTGTTTTGGGCTGAGAGTGGGAATTGGCTTTGTAATTTCTTCTGTCATGCCACTGTCAGAAAATTAAGCTGTTTACGCTAGACTATAGAAGGTTAATGGCTGTTCTAGCAAAGGTCAAGTGGTCATTTTAAAGGGAGGCTGTGCTGAATAATCGAAAATGGCAGAAGGATAAGGCATAAAATCTTATCTGACTGCTCATCCTAAATTTTTTTCCTGCCATATAGGGACCTGTCTTTGGCCTGATCAGAAAAGCTTTAAATACTGGTACTAATGTGAATTTTTATTTTAATAAATCAATATAAAGGCACTAAATAATATTGAGTTTCAGGGTACCAAGTGTTTTTTTTTTTTTTAGAAAGAACAAAAAGAAGCACAGTTAGTGATTTTGTCTTGATATAAATATTTGTACTGGATATGTAGTTATGATGACTTGCAATTTGCTTGTCCTGTTAATACAATAAAATAAATCATTTGCAGTTTGAAAACAAGTAAAGGATTTTAAAAATAACTTCTGGGCTAACTGTTTTTAACAGAGCGATCTGATTTTTCTTACTGGATAATAAACTTTAATTGGAATTCTTTTCATACTCTGAAAAGGGCCCAGGTTTTTATTATTTATGGAGTTGCTCTATTTACTCTATGTTGAAATTTTTTATAGTACTGAAAATAACAACAATAAACAGCGGAAAAACAAAAGCATAATTTCTTGATCAGATTCATGACCACTCCATGTCACATCGTGATTCATCTCCCCCTCTCAGCCTGTCTCCTCTCCCATTAACGCAAAGGGAAAATCCTGAATAACCAGACTGGGAATAGGTTTAGGTTCTGTTCTCAGCTGATGTAGGCTGGCACTGGCTAATTAAAGTAAATGGGTCAAAAACAATTTATATCAGTGGGGGGGGGTTTCTCCTCAGCTACTATTTTGGTTGGATTGTCAGTGCTGCCATCTAGTTTTCTTTCAGTCTGAATCACACAAAGTGTGGGTGTGATTTGTATCTCATTGATCCAAATTTAGTAAAGCTGAGAGTTTCATTAATGTATAAAATTCGAGGTTTGACTCCAATTCTAGTTATGTCACATCGTTTGAAAAGTTGGAGCACCCTGTTGCAATCACAGAGCGCACTGGCAACTTGCAGTTGCAGTCTGCATATTATGAATCTCCTTGGAATACCATTTGAGATCAGTTTTGTCGCTATTCCACTTCTGTCAGAGAAATGTCATCTTTGACTGTTTACAGTTTCATCCTGGCTTCCATTTAACTAGTTCATAACCACACAGTTTTCTCTTTTTGTGTAGAAATGTCCCCTTGGACTTTAGCATGTCCAGCAATTGGTTCACAACACATATCCTCAATATTAGTGTTTTTGCAAAGATAACATGCATCCATTTGTGCCCTGAAATTGCTCAGGACTTAATTTTAACCCATAATTGAAGGGTTTTATTTAATATCTTCATTAACAATCTGGAAAATTGGATGGATTCCACCCTAAACAATTTTGTGGATGACATCAACTGCGGGATGTAGATATGCTGGAAGGTAGGGCTAGGATTCAGAGTGACATAGACAAATTGAAAGATTGGGCCAAAAGAAATCTCATGAGCTTCAACAAGGACAAGTGCAAAGTCCTGGACTTAGGATGGAACAATCCCATGTACCACTACAGGCTTGGGACCAACTGGCTAAGCAGGCCCATGTGAATAGGGAAGTATTCAATTCAGATTTGGCCAATTTGGAGAGCAGTAATTAGATTCGGTGATTCAAATCCCTGTTCCCATTCAATTTGGCTGAATCAGAATTGGAGATTCGGTGCTGATTCAGAAATTTGGATGAGCCGGAGATAGACAGGCACAGCTGGGCAGCTGCAGGTTCTCCCGTGGCTGCTCCAGCTGTGCCTGCATCTCCCTGGGTGAGGGGAGCTGTGGGAGAAGTCCCCATGGCTGTCCTGACCGGCCCCATCCCCCACCTGGCCCCGGCCTCCCAGCCCTTAAAAAAAAGTGTGTGGCACCCTGCTGAGCTGCGCTGCACCCGCACCATGGGGCAGGTGCTGCATGGGTGCCAGGCAGGGAGGGAGAATCCCTGCTGCCCCCCACTGCCCCATGTTGTGTGGGGGGGGCTCTGCCATGAGTCCCCAGAGGCCCCCAATCACTGCTGCCAAAGCCAGTAAGTGTGGGGCTTTTTTTTTTTAATTGCTGGGATTCTGGGGCTGGGCAGGGACAGCCACCGGAGGTGGGGCAGGGCTGGGCAGGGGTGGGAGAGCGGGGAGCAGGGACTGTGTGGGTGGGCTCTGGCACATGGCCCCAGAGCTCCCACAGCCTCTGCTACTGCCAGTTAGTGCAGTTTTTTGTCTTTTTTTATTCCTGAACTGCTGGGGCGAGGGGGGCCATGAGGGGTGAGGCCAGGTGGAGGGGCAATTGGGGAGCGGGGGCTGCTCAGGGGGTTCTGCCAGGAGGCCCCAGAGCCCCTGCTGCAGCCAGTGGGTGCAGGGCTTTTTTTTAAGTGTCAGGAGTAGGCTGGGGCTGGGCGGGTGCCGGGGCCGGGCAGGGCAGCCATGGGGGCTTCTCCTGCAGCTCCCCCCACCCAGAGAGAGGCAGGCACAGCCAGAGGAGCCACAGAAGAACCTGCAGCCACCCAGCTGTGCCTGTCTCCCCGTGGCAGATCTGAATCTCCAAATCTCTCCAAATTTCCGAATTGATTCAGAAGCTTCAGATTGAATTTGGAGCTTTTAATGGGTTTCTGGATTTGATTCAGATTGAGAGATTTGGCTGCTGAATCTCCTCTGAAATGAATCAGCGACTGAAGCTTCACACAACCCTACTAAGCAGCAGTTCTGCAGAAAAGGACCTGGAGGTTACAGTGGGCAGTAAACTGGATACGAGTCAACGATGTGCCCTTGTTGCCAGGAAGGCTAATGACATACTGAGCTGCATTAGTAGGAGCATTGTCAACAGATCGAGAGTAATTATTCCCCTCTGTTCTGCACTGGTGAACCAACATCTGGAGTGCTGTGTCCAGTTTTGCTTCTCCCACTAGAGAAAGGATGTGGACAAGTTGGAAAGAGTCTAGCAGAGGGCAGTGAAAATGGTTTAGGAACTGGGGCACATGATTTCTGAGAAAAGGCTGATGGAACTGGACTTAGTCTGCAGAAGAGAAGACTGCTGGGGGATTTGAGAACAGTCTTCAACTACATGAAGGGGGGTTCCAAAGAGGATGGAGCTGGGCTGTTCTCAGTGGTGGCAGATGACGGAACAAGGAGTGATGGTCTCTAGTTGCACTAAGGGAGGTTTGGGTTGGATATTAGGAAAAACTTTCTCACTAGGAAGGTAGTAAAACTCTGCAACAGGTTACCTGGAGAGGTGGTGGAATTCCCGTTCTTGGAGGCTTTTAAGACCTGACTCCACAAAGCTCTGGCTGGAATGATGTAATTGAGGCTGGTCCTGCTTTGAGCAGGGGGTTGGACTAGATGACCTCCTGAGTTCCCTTCCAACCCTAATTTTCTATGATTCTATGAATAGCATGAAGTAATAATAACAACAGAATACTTATATGAAGTGTTTGTTATTAGTTAGAGGAGGGGCTGAAATGGCACAATCTCGCGTATCTCCTGCAGCGTGCATTCCAATTAATAAATGAAGGACAATGGGATTATTTTGCAATAGGCGTTAGATTTTCAGGCACAAAACAAATGCGACAATGTTTGGTGCTAACCACTTATGTATTTGGAGATGTAAAATGAGGAACAGAAATTGAACAGTAGGTCCTGAGGTCAGAGGAGAGTTTCTGGATAGTAGTCTCACTGTAAAAGCTTTCCGTCGTGGGTGAGAATTTTGGAGCACACACTTGGACCTATTCTAATATTGCATCATTGAAACATGCTACAAACTGGCCCCTGTTAATCAAAACTGCTCTGTGTGTTTGGGAGGTGACCCAGCCTTGCTGCTTTAGAGAGCCATGCAAGCTAATAACTGACACCTGGGCAGTGCACATTAAAGTTGTCCGCTGTCTTGCATTTAATGCCAATGTCAGAAAAATGTAATTTTAAACTAAGCCAACTAGGCATAACTGTTTGAAGTCATGTCCACTGCTGGTTTAAACAAACAGAATGTAATTGAATAAGTTGAATAATATTCTTCCTGGCCCTGATGTCTGGTTTCAGAAGTTAAGGAACGGTAATATAAGAAATTACAGAAAACCACTGAAATATGAGCAATTAGTGCATTTTAATATGGCTTCTGTCCTGAAATATGTTCATTAATGCTCCCATCAAGTGTTAGCAGTAAAAGAAGGTATCCATTGAGCACACTGTACTCCTCTATAAACAGCCATGTACATAGTCTGCTCTACTGTAGGAGAGTATCTAAATAATTTCTAAAAACAGCACACAAATGTATGTTTTCTCCCATTTCTCATATAACTTTTGAATAAAGAAGCTATGATCTTGTGTCTTTATTACAGTGAACATTAATTTTTTATAGTCTGTGTGAGTTGGCATGAAGTTGTGTGTAAATACAGATACATATGTAGCGGAAAAAGACCCCAGGCGGTTAGAAGGAACACTTTCAAAGGTTGTCAGTGTAGACATGAAAAGCCTGAGAAAACTACCCCACTTTTTTCAACAAGAAGTTTTGAAAAATGCTTCTGTGTATGTTGAGCTGACTATTGGAACAATCTTATGGACTGATTTGTCCATTAACAGAATAACCAAGAACAGTATTAACCAATACTCATTATTTCTAGTTCTCTGCTAGCAATTTATTAGAGACTCTGATATACAAATAAATATAAATTTCCATTTATTAATGGCTGTGTTAAATGATTGTGATCATTCTATATCTCCTGGATGTATATTAGTTGTGTGTCCTTTTCCTTATAAAGAATAGTCTCAATAGATCCGCTTCTTGAAATTAAATGTCAAAACTTTTTATTTGGAGGAGGAACCAGTGCAACATCTCATGTAATTACTCTTTACATCTTAAAATCAAAATTGTCTTCTGTATTATTTGAAATGCTGATTTCAGAAAATCTTAGTTTTAAATCAAACAAACTAGGCAGAAAGTGTTGATGGACAAACAATTATACCCATTTAAAGGGGTGAAATAATTGACTGTGGTTCACCTAAATTCACTGTAACTGTTTCATCTCCGTACTCCTGTGCCACACTAAGTGAAGTTAAACCTGGACAGCTTGCCCCTTAATTAAGGTGTTAAGTTGCCACAATGTAACTTAATTTGCTACATGATAGGAGCAGACAGACTAAGCATTTATAATAAATCAGCTGATGTGCTCATGAGTGGTAATTTCTGTATAACTCTGTTTAAGTCAGTCCTAATATTTTGGTCTTTCATCTCCTTATGAGATTTATAAGAAAAATATTTTGGACTTTTGTCTCCTAATATATTTATAAGAAAAATGTCCAAAAAAGCCCTTTAAAAACTGGTCATGCTTCTTTGAACCATTCAGTATTTTGTTAGTACAGTAAAATAGCTTGCATCTAGCTATAATACTTATTTTCTGGCTGGGGGAAGGAATGTGGAAGGTTACCCTTGAAATAATACTTGGGTTCTATTTAGGTAAGACGTATAGTTGTTGTCATACAATTTCAGCTGTTGTCCTTTGTGAGGGTGTTCAGTGATCGCCGGTTTAGAAGCAGAAACCTGGGGCCAAATTCAGTGAAAATGTGTCCAGTATGTCAGACCTGCATTTGATCTGCAGTCTGGTTAGTGCACAGCATCATTTCACAGAGTCTGTTCTTAATGCCCACGTGTTAAATTAAGGGCCTAGAATTTCTGATGACTTATCTTTTGTTACAGCCATATGGACATCTATATAGGCACAGAAATAATAAAATATAGTTTCTTTTATGTTCAATTGCCAACACTTTTATTTCATTGGAATTTTATCACTTTCATTTCCAGACGCTATTATAAAGAAACCGATGGTCTGAAACTTGATGTTGGAGCGTACATGAAGGCGTTAGAGGTATTTTATAGCATGAATTATGCTTACTTGCTCTATGCACCTTGTTAAAAAATAACTGGTATAAATATGAGTTCTTTCCTATAATTATTCATCCTGGGGAAAGGAAGTTTCCACAAATTAAACTTAGTTGCTTCAGACTAAGGATGTCTGGTTATTTTTCCTTGTTCCCCTATATTGTGTGTCTAAAAGTTGCAGCATGAACTTTAATAGTATTGGGTTTGTGTATGTTAAGGAAAGACTGTTGAAAAAGGAGTCAAAACTAAAAACTCCAATAGAAGAATAAAATGAGAAATGGGTTTGAAATAATTATAGTGATGGTGGCACTTAGCTATCCCACCCAATTTTGGGGGCGCTATAAGCAAGTCTTGGCATTGTGACTACAACATTGGCCTTAACAGCCAAAAGCAAGACACTTAAGTGAATGCCTAAGTTTAAGCATGCCACTAATCTCATGAATCATGGTAAGATTACTTGTATGGAAGACAGGCATGTGGTTAAACCATTGCAGGATTGGAACCTAACAGGAAGGCAGGTTAAGTGTAGAGCTGGGGGTGGGAATCGCTCATGTCTGTGTAGCTTTTGAGTTTGCCCACCCATAATAGACGAGACAGGCTTCCTGTTAGCTAGAAAAGTTGTATTTAATAAAGCATGGGTATATAACCCCAGCTAAACAAGCTTTCAAGCCCAGACCAAATCTATGAACCTTTAAAAAGAGGTGAAGTGGGTCAAAAAACCTTTAAACCTTGACATTTGGTTTCAATCACAAACTCAGACACAGGGCTGAGGGCAGCCTGTGTACTCCTGACTCTGCCCTCGGTGCCTGCTGCGACACTTGGGAGGCAGGGAGGGGGAGGGAAAGTGGCAACGGCGGGCACTACCTTGTGTACCCAGTGCCCACACCGCCTGCATTGTTGGGGGTGGGGGGCAGCTGGGCTCTGGCAGCTGTCCTCAAAGTTTCTTCCTCCCCTTTCCCTTCCCCGCTCTTTCTCTTTTTCTAGGGACCTACCAAATTCATGGCAGAAGTGGAGTGTGTGGCAACACCTTTAACCTTGCAGGTTCCCCCACGTGTGCCCCCCTGCTCCTGCAGCTGATTGATGGAGGAGCTGTGCTTGCAGTTTGCTCCTGATGGGCAGGGAGGCAAAAACTGCAGTTTTAAACTTGGCGCCATTTTTGTCTTCCCACCATTGATTGACCGAGGGGCCCAACAGCCCCAGTGCTTGCTGCTGACCAGTGAAGAGGCAAAAAAGGCGCCACGTTAAAAACCGTGGTTTTCACTTCCCTGATGAATTGAGAACAAGGTACAGTTCCTGTGGACTGTAAGCAGGGCGGGCTGGCCGGGGTGGGGAGAGCTGTCTGCCTTGGGGAGCTGGCGCTTGTAGCAGGGGAGCTTGTGTGCGGGCAGGCGTGGGAGACCTGTACCCTCTCAGGTTGGGAGCCTGCACTGCTTGGGGTAGGGGATGCCTCCCTTTTTGGAGCCCATTGGCCACAGTGGCAAACTCCACCGGCATTAACCCTGCTAGGTTTCCATGCCAGAAGTGCTGGGGCAGCCAGCAGCCCGGGGGCACGGCATCGTGGCTTGGGCACTCTGGAAGCAATGCAGTGGGCAGGCAAAGCCACATGCGCTCTGGCTGTTGCTCCCCCTGCCCACCCCTGGGGCCAGCTGCCGAGCAGGGCATGAGCCCCCCGGTCCCAGCCCCTTCCACCCTCCGACTCACGATATCCATGGCAGAGCCCAGCCCCATCATTTCCCCCTGCCTCTGCTGCCAGCCTGGGGTTGCTTGCTAAATGGGGATAAAACTACGTAACAACCTCCCTGGTTCCCCCGCAGCAGCTGCAGGTGTTTCCCTCATGAATCATCAGGGAAGCAAAAACCACGGTTTTAAACGTGGCACTGATTTTGCCTCTCTGCTGGTCAGTAGCACGCAGTGGAGCTGCCAGAGCCTCTCAGCCAACTAGCAATAGGGATTCAAAAATGGTGTAAAGTTTAAAACTGCAGTTTTTGCCTCCCTGCGAATCAGGAGCAAGCTGCAAGCATGACCCCTCCACCAATCAGCGGCAGAGGGGCACGCGGGGGAACCTGCAAGATTAAATGTTCTGCCATGAATTTGGTAGGTCCCTATCTTTTTCCATTTTTCTCTTTCTCTCTCTCTCTAGTTGTTCTCTTCTTCTGTTCTCTGTCCTCTTTTCTTTTTTCTTTCTCTTTTTCTTTTTGCTTTCTTTCCATCTTTCTTTTTCTCTTTTCTCTCCTCTTTCCCGGTTCTCTTTTCATCTTCTCTCTTTTTCTTTCTTCTCGTTTTTCTCTCTCCTTTTTTCTATTTCTTCTCTTTTCTCTCCTTTGTCTTTGTCTTTCTCTCCTTTTTACTCTTGTCTTTTTTCTTTCTCTTTTTTCTTTTTCTTTCTTTGTCTTTCTTTTTCTCCATCTTCTCTTTTTCTCTTTCCCTCTTTCTCTTTTTTTTCTCTCTCTCATTACAACATGCTTAACAAGAAAAGAATATACAACAAGAAGGGTAATATATGAAGTTTTATTTATTGTCACCAGGTTTCTAAATATAATTTAGAAAACCTGATATTTACTGTAAAAAATATATATATATATATTATTATTAACTATATTAATATGCAGCGTGCCCTGCCATGTATCCTCCACCCCAATTTTGTTTTTCTAGCATGTCGGCACTTGGCACCTTACAAGGTAGACACCGTGATTTTTTCAGCACTCCAACCAAAGTGTTGTCTACCTTTGTTCTAGATGTTTCAGGAGTATATTCCTCCTTACAGAAAGCAATCGCCCTTCTGCTAGTCATCTTCATCTACTAATCTATTACATTACTTAAGGGCATCAATCAATAATCACATACATTTTATACCATCTCCTGAGGTTGTGGAGTTGAACAAATCCTTTTCTAATATGCAGTCCTATTTCTGTCCTTTATTTTTCAGTATGCCTGCGATATTCAAGCCGAGGTAGTGGGAAAGCCATCAAAAATGTTTTTCCAGTCAGCCTTAGCAGAAATGGGAGTTGAACCTCAGCAGGTAAGAGTCCCTGTTCAATAATCATTGGATTTGCTGTTCAGTTATTGGCACTGCTTCCTTATTTTTCATTGAAGCTAAGAGAGGGATTGATGGAACGTGGACCCCAGGTTTGGGCCCACACTGTCTTGTTCAATGGCCGTTCCATGATATTACTTTGCACGTTGCAGGGAAGTATTTACATCACCTAGAAATTTATTCTTGTGAAATTAAAAAAAAAATCTAACAAGTAGTGTTTAAAAATAATTTATGGGACAAAAATATACCTTCCCCCCAAACTATTTTTGCTAACTAGAGAGGAGCCTGACCAGATTGTGGTGACCTGCTGGGTTATCTTTCGCCCACTAAGTAATACAGCCGTATAGTATCACAATGGAGGAAATTCAGCCCCTGGAATGGGCAGCAACTTGTTTCAAAATTGTGTCTGTGTTGTTGTTTTTTGCTGTGATCCTTTTTGCTTTTCTTTTACTTCCTCCTTCCTACATTCCTTTTCCTGCCTTTGCCCTGTATCATATTCTTCAAGTGCCCATCTTTTCCCAGTTTTCTCCTGCTCTTCTTCCCTTTCCTCACCCCCTCATTTCCTCTTCTCTGCCAGATGATAGTATTTCAGTAGGAAGGGAGAGACTCTTGGCCTTGCAAGCAAAATTAAACTGTGAAAACCATTTTCTTGTAACTGAATTACCACAGATGTTTGTCAGAAAAATCAGATATGTTCCTGCATTTGTTGTATCGGTATTCTGCACAATTAAGTCTGTTCCTAACCATACTTGATAGTGGTTGATTTTTGTAACATATCTTTTTTCAGTCTCATAATTTCTCACACTAGTATGTGAATTTTCTGCTTGATTACCATTACCAGTAGAAGAAGCCCTCACACAGCATACAAACATGGCCCCCAGAGGTAACCTTTTTTTCCCTATCCAAACTATTGATACCTGGTTGCTGTTTAGTGCATGTTGCTTGTTACATTTTGGCATACATGAATAGCTGTTGTAGACTTACATTGTGAGTTCCTTTAGTTTTTGGTTAAAGGAGAGAAATGCATGTGAGAAAAGCCTTAGGTCCGTATTTTATGTAAGATACTTCGTCATATTGACTTCACAAAATGACAGCTGCCCCAGATGACTGGCAAGGTAAAGGTCCAGCATGATGGAAACAGCTATATTTTTATTATTATTATTATATATACATAGTACTTGAAAAACTACACACGCCACATTGCTCTGGAAGCTTAGAAGTAAGACATAGAAAAATAAGAAACACTTTTTAAAAAAATGTCCTCTTATGTTATGTTTGGGCTCCTGGTGCTCTCCAGAAACCATCCTTGATAGTGTGCTATCTCCAAATTATTAGGATGGCCCATTTTTTCCCTCTGTAATTCTATAGGTGTGCTTGGGTTCTCTTTATTGATTGGTTATGCCACATGCAGCCTTAGGATGAAAAGTGGCTATCAACAAATAACAAACATCTGTGTATTATAAAGTAATTATTCCATCCAAACGTTTTGGTGACATCATAAACAACAAGAGTTAAGTTGCAGCAGTTTGTGTGGTCCCTAGAACTTACAGGTGAAATAATAGTTCTGTAATTCAGCATGCATTTGACTTTTTTCTCTCTCTCCATCCTATAATAAAGTAAGACTTACCAAGCCATCCTAATCCATCTGCCTCCTAGTGCAGGATGGTTCTTCACCTTAGACATTTTGTCCAGACTGGTTTTAAATGCAGGGTCTTCATAAAGTCCTTGTGCACTTGTAAATTTTAATAACTTAGGTTGTAGGTATGATTGAAACAATCTGTAAACGGCATTTAAAAGCAAATTTAGTAATGTTTTAGGACATCTGGAGTACACAATGATAGACATCATAAATAATAACAAATTTATTCTTAAATAAGATGGAGCTCCATGCCACTACTCTCTGAATGTACAACAGTTCCTAAATGACGTTTTTCCAGAAAAGTGGATAGGCAGAGGTAGACCAATTGCTTGGCCACCTCATTCACCTGGTCTGTCACCTTTGTGTCTGTCTGTCACCTGATCTGTCACTTCTTATGGGGATGTGTTAAAAGTGTAGTTTACTTGTCAAACCCACGTTCTTTGGTGGAACTTAGGGCTAGGATCACCAATGCAATTAGTGTAGTAACTCAAGAGCAACTGGGAAACATTTTCAAGGAGTTGGAAGATCGGATGGAGCACTGTATCATGATGGATGGTGGTTATGTTGAAGTCTAGCATTGTGTACTCTAGTTGTCCTAAAACTTTAATACATTTACTTTTAAATGCCTTTTACAGATTGTTTCTATCTTACCTATAATTTAAGTTATTAAAGTTTAAAAGTACACAAGGACTTCATGAAGACCCTGTATACCAAGCAGCAGTGTTCCTACTAGTATGCTAAGGAGAATAATTGCAGCCTAATTGATCTCCCTGTCAGGAAGCTTTTCCTGGGATTCAGCCTAAAGTTTCCCCTTCAAACATCACCTAATTACACCTAATTTTGCCCCGTGGATCACACCAAAATCCACGAGGCATCCTTGAGGTCTTTAGTTATTTGTAGATTGTTACTTTATCTCTTTGTAATTTGTCTCTTAAAGATATACAGGTTTCACTCTTGTAATCTATTATAACACAATCTCTCACCGCACTGACTATTTGTGGTTGCTTTTTTTTGCACTCTTTCCTATCAATATCTTTCTTATGCCACGGTAGCTAGACCTGAGCACCATATTTCAGGTATAGCTACACCAGTTATTCATCCATCTGTTAATCCTGCTTGCAAAGCCAGTATACCAAAAAGCTGTTTTAGAAAAAAATGGTATTTGAGGAAAAAGTGGCTATCAGAAGAGCTCAGCCAGAATTCTGATAAACAGGAAAGCAAAAAGAAACAGCTCTTGGACTAAGTTTAGAAAGGAAGAGATCTTTTTTGGCTGTTTTCTTTCTTTGCTGTTTCTGCAAAATAGGGTTACCCAGTCTTTTCCTGTGAAATCTTAACCGGGCTGCTGTTGTCGCTGACTTTTGCCAGACTCATACAATATTGAGAGCATTCTGAAATGGCTTTAGGATTGCCAGGAGTTCATCAGTTTGTGATGTTACATTTCTGTATGTCGGTTGCCTTCAGAAACTAGGGAATGGTATGCATCAGTAGCCTTGTTTCTGAGAACAAAGTTCAGGCAAATGACTGACTTTCATTAGCAGGCTGGCACAAGCTTTCTCATTCCAGGCCTAATTCACTGTTCATTAGAATCAATGGAAAGGCTTCCATTGACTTCACTTGGCTTTGTATCAGGCCCCGAAGAGTAGAAAAATGTGTGTACTACATAGCCCATGCATTCTGCATTCAGCAAATTTTCATAATCAGGTTAGTGACTATATTATTTTTTAATTTGGTTAACGTATACTGTGTTGAAAAATGTTGTGAATAAGTGTATATATATTTCCAAAATAAAAATATAGGGCATTTGGTCTTTTGTAGTTGGTATCCTATATACATGTATGGAGAGAAATTGTCCTACATAGAAGAAAGATTATATTATAGATAGCACTAATAGTGCCCCCTGTGTTGAGTCATTTGACACTTTTCACTATAGAAAAAACTTTGTGCTTATATAGTTAAAAACTGATAAATACTTATGTACAAGGGGACTAAATAGTGGCAACGTGGACAGCTTTAACTGACATGTCCCAAAGAACTTGACCTTGTAACCCTAATAGACTTTCCACATATTTTTAGATGCATTGTGTGCATACAATAAAAGACCCAGTTCATGCAGTACTTTTGGCTTCTTAATTACCTTTCATGTCATATTTTTCTGTGTCCTGACCATGGTCTACATCTCTACTCATGATAGCAAAATAAGGACCAGCCTAATTGCTTATATCTTTGTTTCTGAGCATTTTATAATTTATTCTATGTCTGGCTTGCATTTAAAAGTCATAGCAGCAGTTTCACACAATCATTAAGTCACTGTAGATGAGCTACATTGTATAAAACATATTTATATTACCTTATTTTTAATGAAAATATCTTTTTAAAATAAAGCTGTCTCACTACAGTAATGCCAGACACAGGCAAAGCTTAAATTTCTCAAGCTGCTTTAATCAATAAAGTTATCACCAGTCATTTCCCTTGATAACTGCTTCTTACTGAGACCCTGACTGCCTTCTACTGCTGAGATGTTTTCAGCCTGCACTTGGAATAGAAGGAACTCCCTGAAGTCCAATTTTCATTTTAACCTTTCCTCAATGGCCTAGAAATAACAGATTGCTGGTATTACTTTAATAGATTAGAAATTTAAACCTCTTAGAGGTAACCAGATTCTTCTTATGATTCAGCAATACGACAAAGAATAACATATCTTAAAGGTTACTGAAATATCTAATTCATATGTTTTAAGGCTGCTGTAACAGTGGATGATTTTTACAGCTTTACAATAAAACCTAAATAATGTTAAGGTTCCAGTATTTTTATATAACCATTAAAAGTTGTATCCATAGCAAAGTGTTCTGTTTTAATGGGAATTATGGTGGGTCAGACCAGAGTGCATAAACTACTGGTACTTAGCAACAAATTTTCAAGTCTGTTACCTACAAATCACAAGTGTGACTCAGTGGGGCATAAATGCACAGGGAGGTCACACCAGGAGTAAGAAGGGGTGCTTATTTCTGTTTTTGGCATTTCACTCCAGTCGTTTGGGAATGGGGGCAGGAGACTTTCAGTGGAACAAATAGGGGTTAAGTGATCAAGTGAACTTTCGAGTTTCAACTCCCATTGAAAGCTTATTCAAACCTAACTACCCTTGGGGCTCTCAGAGTATTTCTTTCTGTCTCATCTGCCTTCGTGTATAATTTCTTCCAGGTCAGAGTCCACATTTGACACCCATTGTATGTCTGATGTCTGCTCAGACAATTGGTCCCAAATATAAACATCATTTAAAATAAAAAGAGGTCTTAAAGCCTATAAAGCTATCTATCAGATTGAGGGAGGAGGGGTAAAGTAAATACAACAAGTTTCTCTTGTAAAGGATTTTAATACATCAGTTAAGACTTTACTTATAAACTGTTGTTGCTGTGTATCCCAGTCATTTTTAACAAGATTAGGGCTTTTAAGCTTGTAGTGGAAATCTGCTTATGCATAAATACTTGTTTATTCTAGGAGGTTTCACCATATTAAATATTCTACAGAAGTTAATATAGTTATTACTGTGGCATCTCATTCATTTGCTCCTCCTTGCTCTTCAGGTTTTCATATTTCTATATGTGAGCTTGGGAATAATTATCATATTGTAACATCAAAATTATTTATAGATAGGTAGATAGATATGAAGAGAGTTTAGATTAGTCATTTATTTTTTAGATATCTAATTTCTTCTCCTTTAAAATACTTTTCTGTAAATTTACTGCTTGTTTGGTAACACTAGAAGTGTAAAACTCTGCTCAGAGAAGCTATAGTGAAAGCAAGTACCTATCTACCCCCTACTATAAGCTTAACTAGTAGTGACTACTTTTGCAGGTGATAGGATATTTTAGTCCATACGTTCTTTTTGTTCTCTGCCTATCTCTTGAAACTGCCAAAAAAATTCCCAGTTGTGATGGCCAAACATTTGAACACTAGGAGTTAAATCGTAGCCCCAGTTCATTCCTTATAAATTCCCAAACTGCCATCTCATGGTAACTGTTTCTGGTCATTACTGATCTAGACTGGGTTTGAACCAGCATCTCAGAGGTAAAAAGCTATGATTTGTAGTATATTTTTTATTTTTTTTTTTTATATTTGGCTAATCATCTTGAGCTGTCCAGCTGTAGTGAAATTTTAAAGACTTTTTTAAAGAAATATCAAATACATTTATAACCTCTTTGGTAGATTCAGCTTAAAACTCAAGAGGTATTTTGATAGTTTCAGTACATTTCTGTTGATTTAAAGAAAATAATTTCCATACTCTAATTGAACAGAGGAATGGCTTGTGTTCCCTGTGTAAAATGTGAGCACAAACTGGGATCTTCTAATTCTTGCTTTCAGTGGGTATGTGACCTTTCCGTTTTATATCTCTCTCTCTCTTCTTACCATATTGCAGTCAGAGAGGAAGTTAAACCTAGGTTTGACAGGTAGAGTTTTTTTTATTTCCCTTGACAGTACACCTCTTGACCTCTATCTTCTTGCCAATGATTTTTTAAATCCTAAATGATTTGGGAATAATTGCTCCTCCTTTAGTGATTATTGCCCTTCACCGATAGTAAATCTGTGAAATCCCCAAGGGTTGGAGTACATTTTTGTATGCGTATGCCACAAGCTGGTCTTGATAGGCATCACTGCTCATGCGCAGCTGCAGTTTCAGAGCTGACTGTCTTCTTGCATGAAAACTTGTCTATACAAAATATAATACACTGCTGGTGAGCACGTTTCTCAGCTAGCACTTGGATCTCTCAGTAAGCCAACATGGTGGTTTCTCTTTTTCAAACTCTTGCAGGCCTGCAAAAACTAGAGAGATTGTGTTGCCTTCTGAACTCATGTTCTCTAATGGGACCAAAAACTCAGGCTACACAGTCAGCTGCCCTGGAGGAAGGGAGGTCCTTCCATATCCTACAGGTGCTCGGGCCAGAGCAGAAGAATCCTGCTGACACACAAGAGAATGGGAGCCTGATCTCATTATCTACCTTCGCTAACTGGATCCTCGCTTTTTTCTCTTCCCCTGGCAGGAGCCAAGGATTGACCTTAGGCACAAATAGTCCTGGGGAGCAGGACTATTTGTGAGTAGAGAAGAGTTTAATGAAGGGGCTAAATTAAAGGCCCCTGAAGCCCATGCCCATGGCTGAGAGATGATTGCAGGAGAAACTGGGGGCTCTGTTCTTGCCCCTTTTCTCAACTGCATGTGTAGCTCTGTGTGTATGTGGCAGAGCTGTTAGCCAGTTGGATAGGGCTGTTTGACTCCCTGGCATTTTCCCTGGTGACACTCCAGAAGGATATTCCCCTTCCTACCATAAGGTAGCCACTTCCTCCATCCTGATGCCCTTCCTTGATACCTCACTGCTGGTGAGAAAGCATGGAGGCTCAAACTGCAACTTGCTGTTGAAGGGGTGTCACCAGCTTGCCCTTTATGATTTTACAGTGTCCTGTGGGCATACAACTTGGCCACAATATAGGATTCAGCAGACCCTGTTGCTTACTGAGGACTTGGCCTCTGTTTTCCATCTGAATCAACAGATGTTGCATCTTAAAAGGCAGATTTAAGTATCGATGAAGGGGTGACAGAACAACCCTCAACTTAGTCCTTGGTATTGAAGTGTGTACACTATGTGAAGTCTACTGTTGTAGAAGACCTGGAGGAAGCTGCAGCCCTATCCCGTAGCACAGTATGGTTAGTTAAGGTTGAAGAAGTATCACTCCTGCCCTGAAGACTAAGTGGTCATGGAATCTGAATTTCACAAGGGAGCCCTGTCCCATATTGCACAAGCCATTCAAAGGATCAAAATCTTGTAGGCAAAGAACTTAGCAACGTGGCATATTATAATATGGTCACATGACTGACAGTGCAGTCAGGATAAGGTGTTTTCAGTCATGGTTCAATACAAGACAGTACCATAGTTCATTAAAGCAAGGTGTGATACGACTATGTTCTACATCAAAATAAGCTGCTTTCACTTAGAAGTGATTTTTGCCTCTGTACAGCATTGGTGGAACTGGTGCTGGGATACTAAACACAGTTCTAGTGTCAGCATCTAAAAGGATGTGAAAATGCTGGAGATGTGGAAAGAAACCTGATGGCCTGATGTTAAGGCTAGAGAAAATGCTTTATGCTGAAAGAACCACAGAGAAACTTTTTGAAAAGATTACACAGCATTGTACACTTGATTACAATGTATTAGTTCCAGGTTTGGGGAAAACTTTGGGTATTAAGAGTCTTTAATTTAGGAGACAAAGCATAATAAGAACCCCAGTAGATGTCAGACGAGGACAGAGAAATTCAAATGGGAAATTAGGTACTTTTTAACAGTGAGGGTGATTGGGAAACACTGCTGATGGAGGTATTAGATAATCTCTCTCTTTTACTGTCCTCAAACTCTAACTGGATGCCTCTGTTAGTCAATACAAGTTATATTTTAATCAAGCACAATTTGATGGGCGAAACATAATGGCTTGTGATGTATGGGAAGTCAGACTAGTTGGTCTAATAGTCCTTTTTAGCTATACAGTATAAAATAGGTCCATGCTTTTTAGTATCTGTAAGGTCTGAAGACTAAGGGGCAAATCGTGTTCTGTCTTCTATCCTTGAACTCTTTGAATCTGTGAAATGCGTCTTACCCTTTCCAGCATTGTACTCCACCTGCCAAGACAACCAGATATTCCACAGCATTGATTTGTGACTCTCCACTTCTGCCCTTTATGAGCAAGCAGAGATAATGGCATGGCTGGGTAGAGCTGAGAACCTTTTGGCCCTTGTTATTGGGTACTCTTAATGCCAGTATTGCTGTCTAGTTACGTATTATATTTAAAAGATATGTTTCAAGGAAAAGAGAAACAAGGCAGCGGTTTTAATAATAGTTACAAATCTTGCCTAAAATACAAAGATTCTGTATGTTGTTTTCATAAAGTTATAGCCAGCCACGAAAGTCAGAATTCGCCTTAGAACATGGTTACTAGAGAAGCCAAGCCCCATTTCTCGGCTTAGTGACTTATTCTCATGACCTCTCTGAGAAGGGCCTATTTATCAGCCCACCACAGCTGGAAAAATGCTAAGTTGCCTTCTGTACATGCTCAGTGTAGTCCCCTTGATACTCTTCTTAGTAACACAGTTGCCAGCTAAGACAATCCTGGTCCATTTTTAAACATGCCTTTTAACCTAGAAAGACCCACATATGGGATACAGATTCATAGCGAGGGACACAAGAAAAAGAGTAGGACAAAGAGCTTGAGGCATGAGACCAATTTGTATGGTATAAAAATCAGCCCGATGTGGCATCTCTACATCTGTGATGTTAAAATTACTAAAATAGCAGTTATGTGGAAGACAGGTACATTTTATCTAAATATGAGGGCTGTTTTTAGGGCCCTGTCACATTGTCACATAACACACTTGGCACATATTTTATTTAGATCATAATAAGCATTTCTGCAAGCTAGAGCTTGTTCTGAGCAGTTACTGGTAATGCTTACTATGGTCTGGACAGGGTTGGAGCCGGCTGTGCAGGGAACAAACCGCTGGTTGCGAGTCCCAGCCCCAGCACTGCATCAGCGCTGCGAGGACCGCTTATACTATTTCTGTAGAGCACTCCTAATATAGGTGAATATTATGTATGACTTAATACCATCTGAAGATACTCCTCCTTTGGAAAGTACTAACTTTGGTATAATACAGTGGCATTTAGCATGTGTTTTACTGCTTGAATATGCATACGTTGGTTTAAGTGCAGTTGACATATTTTAAATATAAAGTGTGACAAGGCCCATGATGATAGGAGAGAGTTGTAAAATATATGCCATTTTGGAAGTTTGCTGGTTGCAAGACAAACAACTAAAGTAGCATAGTTGCAGCTAAGGTAACTGTAGTTGTGCAACTGGGTAGTAAGTTTTTAAGCACTATTCACCCTGTATATACTAGTTGCAAAGTCATATTTAAAAACCAGTAGCTAAAACATGTTAGTTAACACATTTTCAAACAACTTCTTTTCCAAGTCTAGACATCCTCATGTAAAGAAAACTGTTTTCATTTATCATGAGGGTACTTCAAATACACTGAAAATTTTGGGTGGTGAATGAGAAGTTTAAACCAAACTTTTATTTAACTGATCAGAGTTTTTCTTTTTTTGAAAGTTTGAGAGCAAAGCCCTCAGCTGTTTTATAAATTTGAGGACAAAAAGAATCTAATATTTTTTCTTCAGATTGATAGTAAATACCTTAATATTTCTCACTGATGGTCTTTGTTGTGGAAACTGGTACCTGTGCTTTGATTTGGAATAAATGTGTCCTGATTTAACAGAGATCACCATATGAAAACTGTTAATTGAGTATTCATAGTATACCTTGGACAAAATCCCAGCAACAGGCTATAGAACAGTGGTTCCCAATCTTTTTATACTAGGGACCAGCAAACACCCTCAAAGAATTTTGGTGGATCAGGTATAGAAGCAATCTAATTGATATATTTAAATTTAATTTTTACACTGAGGGGGGAAGTCTTGTGAGGATCGGATCGGGTTGGGGCACTGCAACCGCAGACACCAGGGGACCCTGCAGGGGAGGGAGCTGCACGGGCAGTGGCCTTGGGAGACCCATCTGGGGCTGCCCAGGAAGAAGGGGCTCTGTTGCTTCCCTAGGAGCAAGTAGGGGAGCTGTGTCCCCACCCACCACCCTGGGCATTTCCCCTGCCTGCATCCCCTGGCTCCCAGCCGCAGGCAAGGCTCAGGGGTCCTGCCCAGCCCAGCATGGGCCCCAGGACCTGCTGTATGGGCAGCACCTTGCCAGGTATGGCCTTGACAGTGGGAGCGAGCTGGGGAGCATGGACCTGGCTGCCTTCCTCTTGGGGCTGCCTCACCATCCATCTTTAACCTGAGCAGACAGATGACCCAGCACCCAAGCCTTTACAGCCTGGTATTGGGCTGCGGCCTGATGGTTGGAAAACTCTGCCATAGAAGACTTCTCAGTTAAATTTTGCCTTGTGACCTCCATGCTCTATTTTGTTTGCTCTTATATTTTGTTTGCCTGAAGTGTAACTGATTATAACAAACATGGCTACACATGTATGGGAAATGTAATGTTATGCAAAAATAAATAGCACTGGAGTATCCTGAGATGCACGGCTTCACAAATTTCCATATTGCTTTTAGTATGATTGGGGCATAAACTGTACTAAGTTGTATTTTCATTGATCTTTGGAACAAACTTGCAAACATTTTGATCAGGCTTTAATGTGTACATTTTAATGAAATGTTTTAAATTGAATATTAACTGCCATCAGCCATGGAAGAATGGCTGTTTAGAGTGTGGGACTAACCTCACAGATTTCAGAAATTTTTGTACTGTGCCAAATCATTTTGAGTGTTCTGATTGATTTTAAATTGCGTGGATGTATACAGCACAGCTGTATAGCTCACAGAAGTGTGAGATGAATTATATTCAAGGTAGAGGGTGACTTTTAATCAATACAATGACAATAATATCTTGTTTAATTTGTCTGATGGCAGTATTAAACATCAAATCAAGCAGTTTATTATGTCAAGGAAGATAAAGTATGGCAGAAATAAAATTCACTTGACACTAGTTTTCTGTATTTCATTGCCGTGACAGGCCATCATGATTGGGGATGATATTGTGAATGATGTAGGAGGTGCCCAGCAGTGCGGCATGAGAGCTCTACAAGTACGGACAGGAAAGTACAGGTCAGTGCACATTATACACTCTATAGTCCATATTGTGATCCTGGAAAGAAGGGACTATAAATGTAGATTATGATTTGTTGTATTAACCTTACTCCCCAAGTACACTATGCTCCAGTTTTCTTAATGCATGTTAATATATAAAGGACTTGAACCCAATAGAGTTTTAGAACAGTATTATAAAATGGGCACAACAGACATGATTTTTAAGTGGGGGTTTCTGTCACTGATGGGTGCACAATTTTGCAAGCAACTTACCTGTCTTCTTTCCGTATAACTGCTTACAGAGATGTTGAATATTGCACAGACGGGTGATAGAATTTTCCATGTGTTTAAAAAAAAAAAAAAAGAAGAAGAAGATTAGACAGAATTGTACTTACAGAAGTGAATGCCAGAGTCTGGAAATCAGGCCCATTGGCTAGGTACTGTGTGCTGAACGTCTGTTCTGTTACAGATATAGATCAGTTTCCAATCACTTATATGGCAAAAGCGTAATGTCTGTACCTGGCAATTTTATTTAGTTATTTTAAAAAACATGTTTTCTGCTACACAGATCATGGATAGAAATTGTGTGTGTGAAAGCTAAGTCATTGCCAGTATATATACTTGCCTATATTTCCTTTATTAAACTCTGCCTTAACGTGTTGTTTTAAGTGAAAATGCTTCATTGGCTATACAAACCATTCTGCATTTGGTGTAAGTAATGGATTTTGGATGTTTCTCACATTGCATCTGTATTAGTAGAAGAGAATGCCCTGTTTGCTCAGCTGAATTAAACCACAGTATACAGTGCAGCAGTAGCCCTTATTATTTTGGGCTGTAGTCTCACCCCAAGGCCAGTTAAAATTGAGGAAGGTAATATCCCCTTGTTCCCCAGACCACAGCTTCATCTTAATGAGTGCTATAAAAACTTAATGGTGCCTAATCTTTTAGCTCAGGAGTGGGCAATAATTTGGGCCTGGGAGCCACTTAGGGAATTTTGATGAGTTGTAATGGGCCATGTCAGGATTCCCCCCGCCCCCCCGCAACTCACTGAAATTCCCTATGTGGGATGGTGCTCCAGGCAGGGAGCGGTGTTCAGGAGTGAGACAGGCAGGAGAGGTAAGGATCACGGGGTGGGCTTGTGGGGCAGCCCCTGCTCTGTGTGGGGGTGGATGTATGGGGGGTTGGAGGGACATGTGCATATGCTGCCTGGGTGCTAGGTCCTGGGAGCCAGTTGGAGGAGAAGGCAAGGGGTACAGGTAGCAGAGCTCACCCAGGCAGTGGAGGGTACAACTTCTGGTGAGGCTGCCCCCAGCCAGTGTGCACAGCTTCCAGCGGGGCTGTCCATGCCTCCAGCAGCGGCTCCCCTCCCTTCCAGCAGCAGCTCCTCCTCCTGCTCTTGCTGTGCCACTCCAGGTGGGGAGGAAGCTTCAGCCAGTCAGCTCCTGTCCCAGCACATGGGACTCTAACTCCAGGTCCAACCTGCCTTCCACCCACTCCACTGGGAAAGTGGGTGGAAAGCAGCCAGGAGCTGGAGCAGGACCCTGTGCGCTGGGGCAGGAACTGCCCAACTGAAGCTTCTGGCTGTTTTTTACCCACTTGGCCGCCCACGTTGGGTGGGCAGAGTGGGTGGAAAGCATCTGGGAACTACAGCCAGAGCCCTGCACACTGGGGCAGCAGCCGCCCAGCTGAACCTTCCTCCCAGCCTGGAGTGGCAAAGCAGGAGCAGAAGGAGGAGCCGCCACTGGAGGCGAGGATGCTGAGCAGCATTCGCACTGGGAACAGCCCTGTTCAAAGCTGTGCATGCTGGCTGGGACTGACCAGATCCGATCAGCAGGGGAAGATTACCTTATGCCCCCCCTCCCCCCCTTGTGGGCCGGAAGCAATCAGCTGGTGAATCGAATCTGGCCCGCGCACCATACTTTGCCCACCCCTGTGCAAGCTGCTGTATCTCTTGTTCAAAACACAGAGAGCCTCCATCTCCAAGTGAGCTAGATAGCACTGCAGGATTATCCCTCAGATAGCTTGGATTTTTATTTTTTTTTATTTTTGGCAAGAAACTCAGTTTGAAGCCTGTAGTACACTTGTCTTATTTCGAGTCAATTGCTGGTGGTATAGTCACATCATTACAGGGGCCCTTTCCAAATGTCCATCATTCTAGATGTTTGTTTGAACTACCAGTCACAGACGACTCTACTAGCTGCTGTAAAAATACAACTTCTGTGACAGGAGAGAATTTTTCATGTTTAACTGTATGTTTGGCTTGGAAATACTGATGCAGCAAGATGAATGAAAAATGGCAGAGATAATTTTGTAGCAGAGAAACAGTCAGGAAGGCAGGCAAATACGTTACATTAGCATGTTACTTTTCAAGTCAGTATGTGTCTCTTCTCTGTTTAACTTGGATTAGTGAAGTACAGGCACAGACATTTGAAACCAAATTAGGACCTGCTCTCTTGACTCTTACAGGCAATTAATAGCAAATTTGTGGGAAGGGGTCTTGTAAGGTAGCTGTATAGACAGGTATACAGCTGTATGGGCAGGTACTGGCATTAGTAAGTAAAATCTCATGATCAACTATCTATCAATTTGAATATATTTCTGTAAATGCTTTCTGCTACTGGATTTATTTATCTGCAATTTTTACAATTCCATTACTTTTCTGTGGGAATTTTCCAAAGGGTCCTTTTATTTTAACAGTTGATTTTCCAGTAATATTGATAGAGATCACCATGCAGTCCCTCAAAGTCTTGCATACAGGCATCTGTGTGACATACTTTTAGGAAAACCTGTTCTGAAAGAAGAGCTAAATTAGGACCTACCGCTGAACATCTACAAAGTGCTGAGCAGCTCAAATGCACACAACACCCCACAGGAGGCACTAATCCAGGCTTTTAAAAAGCCTGCAGTGAGAGCGGGAATAGTGTATTTTCATATATCAGACAGGCATTTGCTTCTGTGAAGTATGAGCCACATAAATTGTAGCTATAATAGAATGCCCAATTGCTCTAGACAGAAAAAGGACCATTTCCCTCTGTTCCTATTTAAATTTCACATTAAAATGTATGTTTTCTATCATCCAGAATCATATACCATTATATGGCAATGAAATATGGTTACGTCCCTCTCAGAATCAAACACCTGGAGTCATTTCCTTCGCTGTGCCTAGCAAGCATCGATAAAAATCATACAAAGTCTTCATACGGAAGGAGAACAGAGCTTTGGTTTATGACGGACTCCCATTTTAATATGCATGGAAAAAATACAGTAGGAATTGTGGAGCACTGAAAAGAACAAATCTAAAAGAATAAAAAATAATAGGTAAAACATAACAGAAGAGCAGATTATTTTGTTACTATCTGAAGGACAAACTCCTAGTGCTGTTTAAAAGTGAATAGTTTGGCACTAGTCAGTTTCCTTACCTGCACACATATAATGCATCTTGCCCAAGGAGCTGTGTGCTACACTCAGGTACCTTTAGATGGCACCATTAGAACACTTACTTCAGTATTTGATGCGATTAACAGCTTCTCCATGGAAGCTAGGGCTAGTTTGTAAAGTGAGTGTAAAGCATAAATGCTGCATGATTAAGTTATACTGTAGATGCTGGGTGTCATAATAATGGGGTTTCCAGAGATTTCAGATATGAAAATTTTGAAGCTCACCTAATACAAGATAACCCCTTTTGAGTATCTGATAACCCCCATAGGCAGGCAAGGTTCTTTGAATAGATGTGATTCATTTATTAGACCAACTAGATAATTGGAAACAAGTTCTTTGTAAGCTTTCGGGCACAAACACCCTTGTCAGGCATGGGAGACTGCTAGTGTTATGTGTACTCCAAGGTAGAAAAGAGGCTAATTTACAACAAGCAGGTCAGTGAAAATGCAAATGAGTGAAAGTTTGGAAGACAATGGGTAGAGATAGGAGGGGAGGGGGAAAGGGAGGGGAATGCAAGTGGCCAGCTGGACGCAGGTTACCTGTATTGGATGTCAGACAGGTTGTAATGTGCCATAAATCCAATGTATATATTTAAGTCCATGATTGTTTGTATCCAATAAATTTATGAAGTGAAGCTCATAGGCTCATCTGTGAAAGGTGTTTTGTAAACTTCCTTTGAGGATTAATTCTCCCTGTGCCTGATGAAGAGTGTTTATGCCAGAAAGCTTGCAAGGAACTTTTTTCCAGTTATTTAGTTGGTCTAATACAAGATATCACATCTAGCCAAGGAACCTTGTCTTCTTATGTCCTTAGACCAGGGGTTGGCAACCCCTGGCACACCTGCCGAGCATGGTATGCAAGGCCATTTTGCTCGGCACGCCTTGGTCAGCCCCAGCTCTGGGTAGCTGCTGGAGCCCAGGCTGCTCCCAGCAGGGGTTGCAGCTGCCTGCTGGAAGCAGCCCGGGCTCTGTGGCTGGCAGCAGCTACCCAGAGCTGGGGCCAGTTGCAGCCTGGAGCCCTGGCATCACCTCCATACTGGCGCATGCACCCACACATCGGAGCAGGTGGTAGGGGAGGGGTCTGAGGCAGCACAACCCCGGTATCTCCCCTGTTTCTGGCACAGAGGTGACGACTGGGTTCCAGAGCCCGGCACACCTGTTTGTAGCCAGCCTGTGCTCTGGGCAGTTGCAGCAAGCAGTGAGAAGGCTGCAAACAGCTGTGCCAGGCTCCACAGCTCCCGCATCAGCTTCATGCTGGCAGCAACTGTGCGTACCTTGGGGCAGACAGCAGGGCAGCGCAGCCTGCTCTGAGGTGCCTGTGCAGTCGCTGCCAGCATGGAGCTGATGCTGGAGCTGTGAAGCCTGGCACAGCTGTTTGCAGCCTGCCCACTGCTTGCTGCAGCTGCCCAGAGCCCAGGCTGGCTACAAACAGCTGCGCCAGGCTCCCGAGCCCAGTCATTGCCTCTGTCCCAGAAGCGGGGGAGATACCGCGGTTGCGCTGCCTCAGGCCTCTCCCCCACCACCCGCTCTGATGTGTGGGTGCACAAGCCAGTACAGAGGTGATGCCAGGGCTCCGGAGCCTGGCACAGGTGTTTGCGGCCTCCCGGCTCTGGGTAGCTGCTGCCAATCACAGAGCCCGGCCTGGGGGGCAGGGGAGGCAGGGCTGGAGCAAGGGACAGCAGGGCTGGGCGGCAGGGGCTTTGGGTAGGGCATTTTGCCATGTGCCCCCTGCCCTTATTTTGTTTTTGTGGCATGCTGGCACTCCGGCACCTTCCAAGGTAGGCATTGTGGGGGCTTTCGCCACTCTGACCAAAAAACGTTGCCTACCCCTGCCTTAGACCAACACAGCTACAACCAACAACTCTAATAACCCCTGTTACAGCTGTGATCTGTGTACCAGAAGGCTAGTAGTGGCCAGCAACAAAATATAGGAAGAGTTAGGCTGTAAGAATTGTGTTCCTCAGTATACCAAAAAATGAGAAGCATTTTGGACATGAATTGTTCCAGGGAGGTTTCCCAACGTAATAGCAGATAATGGGACTTAAACTGTTCATACAAGTTGTCTCGTGTATGCAAGTTTAGGTATGCTGAAGTGGCTCTCTCATACCCCCTATTTCCTGTTGTACCTCTGATGTATGTTTACCTTGGACTTCCAGCTAATTTCTTTTGGTATGAATCCATTTATTTCAAAAGAGTCAGTCTGATTTACCTCCTGCTGGACTCGGAAATCTGCAGTCAGTAATGTGTTTAACCTTGGAAGCCAGGAGTTGCAAACTGTAGCCAAGGTTGGAAGAGGAATCAAGGTTACTGCTTTTCAGACTTACAAACTACGATTATAGTTTTCTATAAGCTTTAGAAGATAGTAATGACTATAGGACTTTTAGCTGCTTTACAAAGCTAAGAAGCCATTTCCCCACTACCCTGAAAAACTCGGTATTTGAACACCCTGTTTATTGAATCATGTACCTGAAAGTTTCATTATTTAATAAAAATAGTTATTTCACCTCAGGGCAAAATGCCATAATGGGGACAAGAACCTGAGTTTTGAACTGATATATCACACTAGTTGCACACTGTGCTCTGTTATTCAGTCACCATGTTAATGGGGGCCAGGTCACAATTTAGAAAGGGGGTTGGATCTGGGGAATGGAGGTAGGGATTCAGCCTTTTAAAGCAGTACGTGCCTCAAGGTCTATGGAGCTCCTAGGATAATTGTCAAGGCTGAAGGTCACTTATATGAAGGCCCATTGCTTCCAAAATGTTGTGTAGACTGCACAAGCATAAGCACCTATCTTTCTTATTCCCACCCAATGAAATACTCAGATTCAAACCCTCCGGTGTACCGTGGGGTGGTACTCAGATAGATAGATCCATAGTTTCCTCTGGTTCTCTTTCTTCCATCTCAAATGCACCTGACCTGTCTCCCTGCATAGTAATACAATGGGATATCAAGCTCCCAATGCTGGGGCTCCTATCCAGTAAGCAAAGACGAGACTGAATAAGTCAATCTGTAAAGCGCAATGAGTTCTACCTACAGTAGGCAGTCATGATTTCTGTGTACTGAGATTGGAGGGGGTTATCTGAGAAGAATTCTTTTGGATTGAAGTTAGCTTGGTAAGCTGTGGAAGGAGGAGTTTGGTTGGCTAAGTACGTCAGTTTTGTACATGGTCCAAGAGGTGCTCTGATACACCCACTTTTATCAGCTGTAAAATCCAAATATAAAGCAATGGTTATATATATTTTTTTTTAATCCAACTTGGCCAGTCACCCCTTTTCAAATGCAGTCATCCGTCTTGTAGAGAATCTACACACGCGCTCAACTGTGCAGTAACTGCTGGCACTGCGTAGTCCCAGCACCACATGGGTTGCTTCTGACCCTACTGTGCAGCAGCCATGGCATCATGGTTCATCCCCACCAATGCTACGTCACTGTAGCAATGAGCTATATCACTGTAGCTTGTCACTACAGTGACATAGCGTCTCATGTTGACATGCCCACAGTATGTGCTAGTTCCACTTACAGCTGATTGGCTGAGACATAAGACTGATTATTTTCAAAATAACAATTAATTCTGCACTTCTTTGTTTATTATCCTGATTCCTTTCTTGTCATTTGTGAATTAGAATAGAGCCAAAAGCTTACACAGAGGCATTTCAGACTCTCTCCCCATAAAATCAGAAGCACCTTGCAAATGTAGCAACATGTCAGATGTACAGGTAATTCTTGGCAGAGCCAGGGAATTTCCTGCTTGCTTTTTGTGTATATTTATTGCTTTATAAATAGTGGACTGTGGCTGAAATAAACCTACCTGCAAAGATCGTGCAGAATGTGCCCTGTCTTTCAGCTTTTATTATGTACTGGAACATCATAAAAGTTTAACAGTTTGCAGAAAGTTGGATGAGAATTTTAGTACCATAATTTTTGCATTGTGATGGAATGAAATCTTCAGGCAGGCTACAGTAAATGGCATTGGTGGGGGAAGTGGCCAAGACAGTACACAAAGACCAGGTTATTGTATCATTTTGCTAGGTTTTTGTATCATTCTTAACGTTTCTTTGGCATTCATTTTTCTACACACCAACAGGAAAGACCGATATGTTGTTTCCTAAATGCAGCATAGAGCTATTCTTTTATACCCTAGAAATCAAATAAACAGGGTATATGGGATGGACCTTGCATGGCAACTGACTTAAACTTTCCCCAAGAGTAGCAAAACATCTTTACTGTAAGAGTAACTGGCAGTTACACTGTCCATGGAGGCCTGGTTATCAATAGCCATTTTGGGGAGTCCGTGATCTGGCAGTACAGCTTCATGCCAGGCAGCACCTGCCCACTCAGTTCCTTCATGATCATCGCTCCTGAGGAAATTTGGCTTCGTAGTATTAAATAAAACAAATCTTCCAGTGAGTGGATTATACTAGCTTCCTCTCTTTCAAAACACTCCCCTCTTTGAATGTCCAAACATTTTCAATTTTGGAGGCTATTTACTGCTCCCTATGGGTGCAGGTCGTTAAAACAGTGGACAGATAAAGTTTTATGGGTCTGGACAATAGAAAATGCATGTGATTACCTGGGAACTCTGTGTGATGTTGCAACAACTTGGAGCCTGGTCTTTCTTGCCATTATGAATAAGGCATTTCACTGGGACACAGGAGACCTGGGTTCTATTTCCAGTTCTGTCACTGGCCTACTAGGTGTTTTTAGGCATATTACTTTGCCTCTCTGTGCCTCAGTTTCCCTATCTACAAAATTGAGATATTAATATTGACCTTCTAAATAAAGTAGTTTTGAGATCTAGTGATGATCAGCACCATATACGTTTAATAACAACAGTAATAATAAACATAAAAGATTCATCCAGACTTCTGGGTTATTAATGAGCCATGGCAGTAGATGGCTTAGAGGGGTCCAGAGCAGGCATCCTGTTCTAATCATAAGCTAGGATAAGATAGGAAGCCTGTAAGGTGTCCTGGGATGTATGCTTAGAGCCTTCATAAGCCAACTACAACACCTAATTGCTGAACTTAAGCATGGAGGAACATGAGCTAGTGGGCAGAGCTCCATTCTCAACTGTACTCCAAAACTCAGCAAAAAGAAGTCTGTGAGAAGACACCCATTGGGAAGACATTTGCTAAAATATGGTAACTGAATTGTGTTAAAATGCTTATACAGACAAGGTCACTGTAGTTGTAACATGTTAACTGTTTGAAGCAAGTCCTAAGGGAGAGAATAGAATGCGTCTTGATGCGCATTAAAAATGCGCCTAGTAGTAGCTTTGAAAATACCTGCTGAAGAATTGGAAGCCTGCAATTCTAGGTGCTGTACATGTCAATTAGTAAAAAAGGCAGCTTGGCCCTGAAGAGATTACAGTTTACAGATGTGATGGAAGACACAGAAGGTGAAGACAGGTGAGCAGAGAATGGAAAGGTAGGGGTGAAACAGTTGTCTTTGGCCTTGTCGTATCTACCAGTCCCTTGACAACAACAGCTCTATGGGGCAACAGCTAGTTCTTTGATTGGCAATGCCTTGATTGTTCCTTGACTGTTACTTGGTTAGTGCTGTTCCTCTGTTGTATAATGCCATGTACATGTCCCATTTAATAAGCTGTCAGATTTCAAGGATGTATTACATGGACCGATTTGAATCTTGCAAATGAAAATGAAGCAGAAGACCTACCCAGTCTTGGATATAAAATTCTTCCTTCCCAAACAGTCGGGAAACGTTTAAGAATGAAGACAGTGGTTTTAAAGGTTTCCATTCCACTTGTGTAGCAGCCTCATTCATAATGGGTTCAGAGAAGCAAAGATGGCTCAGTGGCCACTCTGAAGGAAACAGTTACTTGAAGGACAGGGGAATGCTGTGTCTAAGACAAGCTTGGATGCATGGAATTAGATTGCCTGAAAACCAGCTGTTTTGAAAAGCACCATAGCCAGAAAGACCATTTTGTTTCTCTTCTATTTTGTTGCTGTTCTCTATCCCACCCAAATGTGTCTGTGTAGTATAGGCTCTTTTGGGCAACAACTAGTTATTTGATTGGCACTGTTCCTTTATTGTACAGTGCTGTGTACATTTGTGCAACTGCATGAATAATAATAGAGCCCTTTGGCAACTTCAGATTGCCGACCATGTTGTCATACTAGTTTATATTTCTCACCTCCCCACAAATCCATAATTCATGACATTACGGGAACTCTAATGGGGGCTGAAATGTAAATGTACAAAAACAGGCGTTTTGTGCAGTGCTCTCCGAATTTTCTCATGGAGTGTGTTCATCCCACAGCACAATACCCCTGTAGAAAGAGTCCAACTGCAGCTCCAAAGGATCAGCTAGTCCAAGTGACTCACTGAGCAGCCTGTCAGCCTCCTTGTGAATGGGCCAACTTGTAAGCGCTGCCAGAACACCAGTCTTTCCCCCTTGTGTGAGTTTTCATTGCTCAGCCTTATGAGACACTATAGGAAACAGGCCCTTGCTTATTTTATTTTTGAGTAGCTTTTTCTTAGTGGTAGTATAACGTTGCAATAGGAAAAATACCACAGTAAAATAGTCATGGGAGTTAATCAAACATTACAGTATTTCTTAACGCTTGTCATTTGCAGTGTGCCAGAAATATTAGTGAGTTCAGCATTTGACAGGAGTGATGAATGTCATTACCAATAGCTAAATATTTTGTTTCTGTAAAAATGCTAATGAGTCATCTTGAAACGCGCTGCAGAAATGGTAGGTCTGAGACAGCTGCACCGTTGTGGTTTCACTAGAGATTTCCTTTTTCAAAACTCAGGTTCCTCTTCTCTGTGTTTTTCTCCCCCTTAGTTAAATGTCATTCTGGGTCACTGTTCTGGTACAGCTTTCAGTGAGCAGCATAGGAAGGGGCGAGGGGGCATGAATTAGACTTGGATCATCAGATAGAGCTGAAGCAAAGTATCTATTTCCAAACAAAGAAAACTTCATCACTGGTGGAACACCACTAAAGCGAGCAGCTGAATGCCTGAAACTGTAACCTTTCTCCTGGCTTAAGCTCTTACTGTTATAATTTACCTACAATGAGATGATGCCTAGGAGCACCAGTCATGGTCAGAGTCAAAAGATGGTCTCTTGCCCCAAGAAGTTTACAGTCTGAATAAAGCTCTTGCATCCTACCCAAAGTAATAGTGGTGGCTGTTTCAGTTGCCTGCTGACAATGTACTTTTCTTCCGACTGTGAGCAGATGGTAAAATGGTTGTAGTCAATTCAGAGAAGCTTCTGTGTTGTGACTGGATTTATACTTAATTTGTATCCTAAGCATTTATTACGTCTGGGATTCAAACAAGGATCCTAAGTTTTCATAAAGAGCTTCTTTATCAGGTGGCCCTAAAATGTATTTCTGTACCTGAAGGATGACTATAAGGAGGATGGCGATACACTACACTGGGCTGCAAGGGACTGGACAACCATCTGAAAATGCAGCAAGGGAACGTTAGGTTAGGAAGAACTCAATCACTGGAACAGACTACCGAAAGAGGTAGTGGGTTCTCCATTCTTGGACAAGTTTAAGTACAGGTTGGACCGATACTTGGATGAGATGGTTTAGACAGAGCTAGGTGGGTAGGGAGCAGGTGGTAGGACCGGATGACCTGAGGTCACCTCCAGCCCTACTTTTCTAGGATCTGGTCAGCCAGTAAAGTCTATGCCAGTGGTTCTCAAACTCTGGTCTGTGAGCCCATAGGAAGTGTTCTGTATTGGCCCACACTCTGACGAGACATTTAGGTATCTGATGTAGTTTTCCACCATATACAATTTCTGCAAATGTTGGGTTTAAGATGAAGTACCAAAATAAGCTGGATTTGGTGCCAGTTTCATAACTAAAACTTTCACCAGTTCAAACCAGTACTGACACATTGTTTTCAGTGAAGCAGAAATACCCCTCTCAATAGAAGCTAAGTTAGGAATTTGACAATCAATGACTTTATTTTCATTTACATCTCCTTTATAGTGTTTACTGTTAAAACTTTGATGGTTAGAGTGCATGAATTCTGGATAATGGTTTCTTGTCCCCAAAATTTTGAGGATCCATGAGCTAGGCTAAAATGGAAACCACTGGCCTTTTTTACATACGGGTGTAGTATGGCAGTCTAGATAGGAAGCCCAGTATTCCAGCGAGTCTTTCCATGTAATTCCAGCAAATTACAAATTTTGGGTGCCTAGATTAGCACTTGGCTTTTGCAGATGTTGGCCTGATTAGACGCAGAGTTTCTAGTTCTGTAACATAACAAATCACTACTTATCTGATGAGCATGAGAAAAAGATGCTCTGGAAATGATTACTGATGGACCTTTCATGAGGAGGGTTGAGGGAAAGGTAATAAGGGAAGAGGAATGTTCACATTAAAAAAAGCCTCTACAGGGTCTGACTTCAAAACACTTCACGTGCTTTCAAAGAAGTTAAACGCTTAACCACACAAATTACCAAACTGAAAAATTAATAACCTGCAGGTTCCAGTTTGTAGATCTGCTGTACTTACTTTAAGGATATGACAACTTCATGCATGAATACTGGTTTTGTTTGCCAGGGCAAGAATAACAGAATAATGTGAGAACTGGGGTTTGTTTGAGGACCAGCATTCTCCCACCCACACATCTCCCTCAGCCCCGTGTAACATACTCGGTCAGAATTTATGATAACACTCTGCAGCTGACACTCGTATCTGAGACTCACATTCACATGGTGCTGTGTAACAATTACAGTTATTAGTCGTTGTGGTTTCCAGCACTTGTCAGCAACTGTTTGTTTTACCTCACTTGTAATTTGCCAAAACCTTAGCGAATTGAGACTTCAGGGCCAGTGCTTTTGAAGGAATTCTGCATGCTGCACAGAGATGGCCATCATTTTTAAAGATAAGTCATTTGCTTCCTTGAAAAGGACCATTAGGTTGACCAGAAACAAAACAGAGATTCCAACAGGCTAGACATTGTAACACATTACACACATAGTTAGACATTATAACTGCTTACACATTGTCTCATTTTTAGAAATTACTTTTTTTTTCTTCTTACACTGCCCCTGTGTTTCTTTAAAGGGAGACGTGCTCTAGACAGTTAGGTCTTGAGGTGGATCTCATGTGCATTTGAATAGTGGCCCCAGTTTGTAGTTGTACGGCTACACTGAAATTATTTATAGTGAAAGTCGTGTTCAGCCATGGAACTGTCCCCTGAATATACACATAATTGGTTATGTGGCTTATATTTCCCAAAGTTATCTGAAGCTGAAGTCTTAGGGGACTTGAGTTGTACCTTTCTCAGCTAAACAGACTTGGAGGAAATTAGTTAGACCAAGGATCTTCTCCTTATTCTAGTGGAGCAGCAACTTTTTCTAGCTACTCAGTCTAATAAAAGATATCACATCTACTCAAAGAACCTTGCCTGCCTTATTCTAGTGGATACTTTCATGGCACAGCTACTTTTATGTCAAGGTGTTAGTGCTGCATTTAAACCTAAATGAAGACTCATCAGTTCTTGTCTGTTTAGCATCACACACACACACACACACACACACACACACACACACTTTTTAACAGCTGTCAGTAGGTGTATAAAACAGTATGAAAAATGTAACTGAAACACATTGCTTCAGTATTAGAGATGGGAGATTAATCAAAAGTAGAAACAAAGAACCTGCAATCTAGGAAGTAGAGAAATGTACTATTAATATGATGTAATTAATATTAATTACTGTTAATAATAACTAATAGTTTATATATATCACATCATATGTTTGAAGCAAAACTTATGTACCTAGGGCCAGCCCCTCTTCCTCCTGAAGTCTCTGATTACTACCCTGTTCCACCCTGCTTAAATCTCTCTAAACCATTAACATGTCTTTTTGTAACTCCCCTTCACCTGAGCCTTAGGACTAAGTCACAAACAGAAGCAAGAAGGAGAAGAATCCATCCACTTCTTGTGGTGTTGCAGGAACACAGTAAGAATAGGACTATGTTTTTATACCAAGTGTTTGGCACCCTACAGCCCTTGTGCCAAATCTGGCCCATGGAGGTGTGGGGCCTTGGCAGCATTTGGCGGTGAAGGGTCTTGTCCACACCACACTGCACTGCGCCACGGCCAGGCAGGAAGGGACTTTGCCAACACTGGGGCGAGGCCGCAGGGAAGAAGCAGTGATGGTGCCTGGGCCCTGGATCTGGCCTGCCTCTGGATAACATTGTTGACCTCTATTTTAGATGCCTATTCAGCAGGATAGGACTGGGCCCAATGTAATTTTCCCAACAGCCTGGCAAATGAAGTAACTAAGTATTATTATTTTAGAGAGAAGGAAACTGAAGTAGGGAGTGACTTTTACTTTCACACGTCTGTTTGGTTGTAAAAGAGAGGTCTAAATCTAACAAATTGTGCAAGATCTTGGTGGCCTTTAGCGTTAGCCCCAAGCCCATACTTCACATTGTAAGTTGCAGATGAAATGGTCTGGTCCCTGGGCTCCCAACGTAGCTTTCTGGGAACCTGCCAGTTTCCAATTTATATCCAAGGAAAGGGGTTTTTCATGGTGTAAATTTCCAGAGGGCTGCATCGAGCATAATGGAGCCAACAGAGGACTCTGAAGCAAATTCGACCCCTTATTTTGGATTAACAATTGCATTTTATAGATAGTGGGAGTTTGAAATGTTTCCCTTCACTGTGTGAAATGTCAGAGTGCTTTGCTGAGCAAAGCAGCTGCAGCCTTCCTTTAAAAGAGTCTCCTGTGCAGTGGAGCACTGTAACCTGCTACAAAATGCAGCCCTGTTTGAACTCTGACAGACATTTGTAGTTGAATAATATTAACTGTTCAGCTGAGCCATTGGCTGCCTGACACCAAAATCATACCTAAAAATAGGAGAATGTCTGACCTCCGAGTGAAGAATTTTCACTTGTAACCCAACCTGGCATCCACCCAAGATGACATCATCTGGAGGGGAAGTTGGAAAAGCTTTCAAAATGTTGCTTTTTGTGAAGGGATTTTAAACAGTGGTGTCAACTGATAATCATGCAGCATGTTTGCAACAATCATGAATCAAGGAAGGAGGGAGGGGATGCAGGGGAGAAAGCCAGTGATGGACATGGAGGTTCCAGTAACTTGCTACAGGAAACTCTTTTATTCATGTTTCACAGGGAAGTAATTGAACAAGAAGGCCTCAATTCAGGTCCTGTATAACATTCCCAGCATGCAAAAGCTGACCTATATGGGCAGCTACAGGTTTCTTTAATGCCTGGGATGCTTTGACTGGAGTAGAGCTAATGTTACACATTCTGCACCATCTTCCTCATTAGCACAGGCAAGGCAGTACTGCAGTACAAGAGCAGTGCTGCACACTGGTCACACCTGCATGTGGTGACAGTCTTGGATAGCATTACAAGTCAGTGCAACCTTGAGTCTCTCCAGTATGGCATGGCCCATCTCAGCCCTTAGCTGCTCTGGGACCAAGAGAACACAGTAATGGCTAAAAGAGGTGGGCAAAATGTGGCCATGTGGCCCGCCAGGCCATTCTATCCGGCCTGCAGGGCCCCTAAGATATTTAAAAATTAGCAAAACCTAATGGATACACAGCCTAAGAACACAGAATGCCCAGTCCTAAACTTGTTTAAGAACTGCCCTCTATTTGTAAACAGAAAATAAGAGCGGGTTGAATCAAATGCTGGTTTTGATTGTTGGTCATTTCAAAGACTGAGGCATGAAGGGTGTTTCCTCCTAGAACATTTGAATAGCAAGAGTTGCATACAATGTTTGATAGAAAGTTGGCTGCTTTACTTCTCAAGCTTTTCCTTTGGTTTTGCTGTGCAGTTCCCACTTTCAGACTTTCACTGAGTTTCTGGGTTTGAGCAAATGCCAAATGTCAAAATGAAACTCTCAAAACTTCCATGTTTGACCTGGTTTTGTGTTAAAACAACCACTTTAATCTGTCCTATGTAATAAATATAGGGAGAAATTCTTTATTCACAAGTGCATTGTCAGATTTTTTTCTTTTAGCAGTTGCTCCCTGATACTTTTTTTATAAAGACAATATAACATGAATAATTGTGTGAAAGGCAGGAACCTAAACCTTAACAGCTGGAATAAATTTAGTGTAATGCAGCAATGTATGCCAATTCTGGCATAGTTCAGCTGCTCAGTTACAGACCCCTAGTTTCATGGAGCATTAATAGAACTGACATGAATGAATGAAGTTTATACCATAGATGAGCTGGGTTTCATTCCTACAGTCATCTCTTATTTCCCCCTGTTGTTTCTTATGGTGTCACAGACATTCTGTTTCCCTGTCATCTCACTTTCACATTTTTTTTTAAATGGCCTGTAAATGTGAGTTCACCTTAATAAATCAGCCAGGCTTTTGCATCATGCAGTCCCTCTCCTGGAACTATTGCCATGACTGAATGCTCCCTTGTTCAACAGTCCCTCATGCTGGTGCTTCATGAAACAATTCCTTAAGCACGTCACATCCAACAAATTCTGTTAAAAAGAATATTCAGGATGCAAAGCCAAGTACTCCAAAGCTTCCTGGCTACCTGGAACCAGTTCCCTTTCGAGTTTTCCTCTGATGCAGTCTTTAATTTCATAATCAGGTTCCATTTCTTTGCCCAAAATCCCTGCTTCATTCAGTGCAGGGAACAGACCATACTGTCCAAGTGAGTAGCTATTTGATAGGCCTTTTTACTGCATCATTCCCTTTCTGTCCCCATGCTTTGTTTACAAAGAACCATTCAGAACATCCTCCGAATACAGAAATATTCATTTCCTTGTGGATTTTTTTATGGTGCCCTCCTCACAGTAGCATCGTTGTTTGCAAACCCAAATACATTTATTATCACAACACTTTGAGAGATGATGGGATTTCTTCCTCTTCATTTGACATACAGGGAGCTGAGGCACTTACATTAAAATCACAGTTGTTAAAAAGTTTGACTTGTTTTGGGTGCCCAGTTTGACAAGCCTAAGGCCCAATTTCTTCCGAGCGCGTGGCACAAGTAAAGTGCCATATGATCAAAACACAGGTCTGATTGGCAGCAGCTGCAACTGTGAGTGCTCGGCACTTCTGCAAAGGACAATCATTTATGGGCACTTATGAAACATTTGGATTAAGTGTCTAGCTTTACATCACATAGGAAATGGATGACAGAGGTAGGGGTAGAATCCAGTACTCAAAGGCAGCATTCAGCTGTTTCAACTGCAAGAGCAGTATTCTTCCTGGGATCCCGTGCCTCATTTACTGTGAACCTTGCAAGTTCCGTAATAAATGAGGCTGAGGTCCTGCAGGCAATGGAGTCATTTGCTATAAAACCCTGAGTCAGTTCCAGGACAGTTTATCCTGTGCTTAGAGTATGACAGTGTTAATAAAGACTGTATGCTTTGTTAACAGTGGTTCCTGGGTTACTCAGATGGATGTATATAGTGAAGTCCCTGCTTGACTTAACCAGACATTTGGTTCTTCTTCTTTTATATGCATCTGTACTTGGCATAATTATTTGTTTTGGGGTCAGAGTTATGGTTTGCTTAGCTTCTTTTGACTGAGTATGGAGTACATGATACTATTCTGGAGATATGCGTATCTCTGCATGAGTGGGGCCAGGGAACAGTTTTGGGCCAAGGACATTGAGGCTAGTGCTTACTCATACAAAATGGGCACAAAGACCCCAGCTGAAAGGAAACCCTGTCTGCATTTAAATCAGCCTAATTAAAGTGTCTTTTTCCATGAAGAACTTTAAGCTGGCAGTTGTACAGCTGTGGGTAAATAAAATGGTTTGTGCAATTGCAATCTTTTGTGTGTATGTGATTTTTTTTTTCTTGCAGTAGTATCTGTGGGATATTGGTAGGATGTAAAACGCAATAAATAATCACCTGCCTGCCCTGGGATATTATTTTATCTTCAAAAAACTATAGGGGCATATCCTCCACCGATGTAAACAGCTGAAGCTTAATGGACTTCAGGACGACTATGCTGATTTACATTTGCTTCTGATCTGGCCCAGTGGGTGTCTAGAAATATCTGAGCAAGTGTAGGGGAATAATGAACTCTCCTCCCATCTGGAACACATTGCATACATCAGGAGAAGGGAGTTATTGGAGAGACTGAACTTTCCATTTATTGGTGTATAAGGTATTGAAAGACTGAATGTAGCCTAGATAATTATAACCAAGATTAGCCATCTTGAAATGGAGAAGTAATGACAATCCCAGTTCTCCCCAATCCTCCTTCCCCACCATCTCACCCAAATGTACTGTCTGTTTATCTAACACCCTGGGCTTGTACTCCTGTATCTTAGGAGCAGCCAGATTTATGTAGGTACAGTTCAACAATCGAAATACTTCAGAGTTCATCCACAGAATCTGGAAGGTGCTCTGGTTATTTTCATTGTCACTGCTCACAAAGGCCGTGGGAATGCAATAGCAAGGCTAATATGATACAGTCCAAAAAATAAGATTGAGTTTTGAACCAATCCAAATGGCCTCTGCTAGTTGTTTTTCAGGAGTGCTAGTCATACACACAAGTTTAGCTACAGGTACAGCTGCTTAACAATCTCCACTAACATCCAGCAAGAACTGAATTCAGCTCTGCGTGTTGGGAAGGCTCTGGGTTGACTTGATGAGGTCTCATATAATCGCGTGATTAATATTGGCAAAAGATATAATACAGGCAGTTAGTAAGGAAAGGGAAGTGTCTGGTTATTGGAACAGGGGATTGGGAATGACTTTCCTTTTAACTCCTATCTCTGCCACAGGCCTGGTGTATGATCTTGAACAAGTAATTTCAATTCCCTCATCTGTATTATGAGACTAATAATATTCACCCATACTGAAGTCTCAAGGAACCACATCTGAGTTTTATCCAGTTCCCATTGAAGTCACTGAGAATCTTTCCACTGGCTTCAGTGAGAGTTGAATCAGGTCCTGTAAGCCCCAGATATATTTATTTCCAACTTTTTTTATTACTGTATTAAAAGCCTTTAAAATTCTGCCTAGCTCTGTCACAAGAAGTGAAGATTTTTGTAATGAAACCATGACCTGAATTCCTTTGGGGAATAAAAAAAAATGGCTTTAATATTCTCAGAGTCCTGCCTCTGGAGAGTGGTTTTTTTTTCTCTTGTAAACACAGGATTTCTCAGAAGTTGCTCTTAGAGTCTTCTTGGAAAGGGTTGAATATGCTAAATAGCTTGTTGACAGAGCAGGGGGAGATATAGAACCTATGGGGTACTTGCCTTGATATCCTAAGTATCTTGGATCTTGTGTTCCAGCTGTAGTGAGCCTCATTTAGGTCCAAAGTGCTACTTCTGGCACCCTGCTCTTACACACGTGTGTACTAATCTGTTGCAACTCAGTGATTGACAAATCACAACCTGTTATCAAAATAATGATTAAGGGCAAGCTTAAGTGCAGTTCACTGTACAGAATGTTTTAAGCATACCTACAGTGAGTAGCATGGAGCAAAGTTTTGTCCAGACAGATGTTTCCTGAATGGGAAAGAACAACTGGATCTGATATAAATTCTCAGTTAAACAGCTTTTCCATGTTCCCGGTTTCTTTGGCTTATAATGTTACCAAGTATTATTCCAATTAACAGTGCTTCTTGTTTGCTTTCCTCTTGGCTGTCCAACTATATGCCATGCAAAAAACCCCTTTTCATGTCATGTAGAATCAAATAGGGCATTGTATTTGAGACATTAGACCTCAAATACTGGGTAGCCTGTGCCTTCAAACTGAACATGAACATGGTAACAAACCTAGATTAAGACCTTGGTCCTAGACCAAGATGATTGAGTCTATATTACCAAATTTAGTAGGGTTCAGTGGGAATCGCAAGCTAAGAAGCACCCATGGCAGGGTGGCTCCAGCTTTAACTTTTATGTTGCACCCTGCCCATTGTCAGAAGATGCAGAACAACAGATACCAACATATTGTGATTATCACACCCACTAAGTGAACAGATGTAGTCTGGGCCTTTGAAAAGGCAGTGTCCAGTTCTTCTGGCCCAAAGTTTGATTTAAGGCCAATTCACAAAGGCATCAATGGATGCCTATAAACATGCAGGATGCTGACTTTGATGCATTCTAATTAGAACACTTTGGCAGCCTTGCTGTCACATGTATTCAGCGTCCCGCGTTTCAAAATAGCAGCAGGAGCACTTTAACTAAAGCTTATCAAACAAACTTTAGTTAAAGCACCCCCACTGCCATTTTGAAGTGCAGGACACTGAATACACAAGATGCTGCAGGCGTTTTAATTACAGTGGCTCCCAAGAGCTCCTCTAATTAAACCCCGCCCCCACCCCAGAGCAAGTTATATGATTGGTGGGAGAAAGACATATCCCTAGCCTCCTAAAGGCTGTGTAGTTGTTTGGGTTTTTTAAAGAGTAAACTTTCCTATTGCTATAGTTTAACCTTTATATCATGGGAGCTCCTAGTGGTCTCAATTCCTGTCTGAGGGGTTTCAGTAAAAGGGTGCAGTCAGGATAAATGATTATTATGGAGGGTTGTACTCCAGAAAACTAACTAACTCTGCAGCAGGTTAGTATCTGTAAATACAAGTACTATCCTGATGCAGAGTTTTTTGTGTGCAGCTGCACATATGTAGACCCTAGCAGGGCTGGTTGGGGCACAGAGGTGCTTCAGTGTGGGGGCTCCCTGTCAGCTAGCCCCACACAGTAGCACCCTCATGCCCCACCCAGCCCCTCTGCAGTATGTTGAGCTGAGTCAGAGCAGCCCCAGGATGGCAGGTTAACCCCTGGGGCCCCCTGCCAGCTGGGGATGCTTTGACCTGGCTCAGTATGCTGTGGTCCTGGGTACTTGTGTAAACGCAGTGCCCGGGAGCAGTTAACTCCTTTGTGAACTGCTCTGGAGTTTATTATGTCACATTAATTGCATGTGTAAATGCTCCCAGTAAGGAGCAAACATGTAACAACCTTTCTCAAGCCAGCTGCCTGCAGTGGGCTCCGTTACAGCACTGGGCCACACACAGCTGTATAGGCAGCGGCTCAAGCCAAGGCATATGCAAAAAAAAAAATGCCACGCTTGTTTCAGGGCAGTTGGAAACACATATGTATTCGTGTTTACTTAATGGAAAAGAACCCAATTCTTTGAGAGAGAGTCCAGAACGAAATCTGATCTTGGAGCTTTCTTCAAGGGTACTGCAAACAATGGAGACCTAAAACAACCTATATACAAAAATAATTGACAGTGTCCTTTTCACTTCTGCCTGACCTTTTCAGTGGTCTGTAATTTGATTACCTGGCTGTTCCTTGTTCTCCTCTTTCACAGCTTTGGCAACCTGGGAGATAGAATTGATATGACCATGCAGCCAAATGGGAAAAGTGAGCAAAAAAAGGGAAGGCAACATAACATGCTGCTGTCTCTCCTGAATGTTTCTCTGTTGGATACACGGGCTGCAATATTTCATCTGGCTGTAACTGGAATGAGTGCAGACAGAATCCATATTCTACCGTGTCTTAAGCAGTTAGGAAACTAGCTAAATCCTCAGTGGATGTCATCTAAAAATTAGCTAGTTTCCAAATGAACTCAGAAACTGTTCTCTTTATAGGATTTAATAGAGAATAATATGATAGCTATTACTCTGCAAGAGATTGGGATGAATCTTTATAGAAAATATGCCTGTAAAAGTGCTGCAGAATAGGATATAATCAACACTGTTTTTTGTTTGTTTAATCAACACTTTTTTTGTTTCACCTACAAAGATGCAGTCTAGATGCATGTAGAAAATGCGAGGAACTCTAGAGACCACATATCCTGTCGAATAGAAGTCAGTAAGGCCTTTGCAACAGTGTGTACAGAATATTTACTTTTTTTTCTTTCTTCTTTTTCTCACCCTTTCCCCAATATCCATCTCACTCAGGGTCTTTCATTTCCCCCTTTTTGTTTACCCACCTCTTTTTTTTTATCTATGCTCTCCCTGTGTCTTTTTTTCTCTTCTTTCTTAGCCCCGTTTTTCTGTCTCTCTCTCTCTTCCCCCCACCTTCCCACCATCATGCCTGGTTTTCTTTCCCCTTGTTCTTATTCTTAGTACTGTACTGGAAGATGAGGAAATTGATTCTCATCAGGCCCCTCTACAGTCCTGTTTACTTTGAGTCCTAGCAGAGGTGTGAAATTGAGCAGGACCAGAAACACAATACAGATTCCAGTCAGTTTCACACGGTTGCTGGCAGCCACCACAGGGAAAACCCACTGCACAGGAACATCCTGCGGGGAGGATTGTCCTGCGGCCTTTAGCCACCACAAGAGAATCAGTTTGCTCACCAATCAATAGGTGTTCTTGGTATAGATTAGCCCTGGCTCTGAAATTACAGTAGGTAACAGTCACAAAATCCCCCGTGGATTCCTAATGATCGATGCCATTCCAAGGGTTTTTGCCTCCAAATATGTGCCTTTCTCAGGCATGATTGTTATTCTGTTTGGATAGTCCACGTTCCTTGGCACATGACAGCTGCACATAATCTAGCAATAAAGAAAGACCCCGTATATCTTGTAATGAGATGGCACCTCTGCCAGGTTTGATTGAGTATTCACTCAAGGGGAGGGAGAAGCAAATGTGATCCCCTTATTTGGCTCCACTGACAGCTTAAAAATGGCTTTCGTCTGAACATTTGCAGTTGGCTGGTGTTATAACTAATATACGAAAACCACAAGCAACTTGGGAAGAGGAAGAATGGAAGGTTATTTTTTCCCTAAGCTTTCTGTTTGCTCACTCTGTGCACTTGACAGCACTTCGTTTACAGTCAGTTTTACTGTTTCCCCTGAACAGTCTATTAGTTTCCTCTCCGTAGTTTATCTTGCATACTGCAACAGGAGAGAGGAGAACATTTCCAAAAAATAAGACTGAGAGACTCTCAAACCACTGGGAGCTCAGAGGCAGATGCAATGCCTGAAGATCCTGTTAAGGTGATTAGATTTCAAGTTGGTGGGGGCCAAGCAAGACACTTAAGCACATGCCTGACTTGAAGTGGTCCCAGTGAAGTGATCGACTTAAGTTTCAGGGTACCATTGAAACCAAGGGGACTGTTCATGTAAAGTGTTTTAAAGCACCTTGCAGAATCAAGCAGTGTACAGGTAAAAGTCCTGTATGTGAGAAAATGGAGCTGAATCTCCTCTCCCTCTTAAAATATCCAAGAACTGTGAGAGAGAGGCTTGCAGTGTTGTTGCAGTTATCTTATACTTTTTTGTTCTTTTCTTTTTTCAGAATATATTACTTCTTTTAAACTGTGTGTTCTGAGAGAACATAGTATGTCGCAATCTAGCTTAGTTTATACCATAAGACAGTGTACTTTAAATGTTGCTCAACACTGGAAGGAGTTAATTATGCATGCATCAGGAGAGGCTGGAATCTGAGTAAGCAGATAAATTGTACTTATACTGGCCTTGATGCATGTACTTGGGGCATTAAAAAAAACAAAAACTGATGGGCAATGGAAGCCAGTTGTTGCCATACAACTGAAGAATGATCCATCATAATGTAAAACTTCTGAAGGTTGGTTTCATCCATAACGTTAAAATCCAAGCTCCGCTATGAAATCCGAGGAACAGCATTTTCTTTTTGGTCCTTTTTAAAGACATGCACCAGATCTGAGATCCAGACTGAATTCTGCTTTTTTAATGTTCCTATGATAATAGTCCAGGGGTTGAAGAAGCACTTCTGGTCTCAAGTTTTGATTCTGACCCTCTCTTAAGATAAAATGTGCTCTACCCTTTTTCTTAAAAAAACTAAGCTGAAGTTTTGCGTAGAGATGTGATAGCTAAAATTTTGTGTGCCAACATTATACCCAGATAAAGTCTCTTTTTCTGCTGTTGTGCCATCACTGTTGATCAGTTACTTTGCTCTTCTTTCCTTGTCCATTCTCATACATATTTCTGCAACTTCCGGATGATTTGCTGGAGTAATCTGTGTGGATCACTGTTCCATTGGTGTAGGTTACATGAGAGAACCCAGGTATGCTGTAATGTCACATGAAGTAAATAACCAAAATCAGCCTGAACAGGGTGTGTAGGGTTGGACTTTCAAAAGTTCCAGCGTGATTTTGGAGCACATCTCGTTGACTTCTGATGGGACCTGTGCCCCTACTCATCTGGATGCTTTTGCAAATGTTACCCACTTTTAATAACAGGATTCTGCAGTTTATTTTTCTCCCTGCAACCTGCACTGGATGTTTCTGGGTTAGCACAGCACTTTTTGCTATTTTATCTATGCGCATATTAACTAAATTGTTAAATTAGTAACTCTTAGTCACAGGTGTGACCATCAAACTGCAACATTCCCATGTCATGGATTCAGATGTCCATTAGGTGGCATCAAAGACAGCATTTTTCATTAGGACCGCAGGGTTCTTACTAGTATGCGTGTTGTTTTTCATGAATTCACATTTCATGCAAACATTGTAGAAGCAGAATGTGCAAACAGAAAGCCGGCTGTGTGTATGCCTCTGGTATTAAATCGGGGCAGGCAATTATTTGAGCCTGAGGGCCACATAAGGAATTTTGATGAGCTGTCACAGGCCAGGTCAACAGCCCACGCCCCCCAACAACTCAACAAAAATCCCTATGGGGCTTTGGGTGGGTGGGGAGCTGTGGTTGGGTGTGGGACAGGCGGGTGTGGCTGGGATCATAGGGCTGGGTCGCAGAGCAGTGACAGCCCAGGGCCCTGCCTGACCAAGCTGCAATCCTCTCCCTGCATGCGTTGCCCTGTGTGGGGTGGGGGTGTTTGGGGAAGGGGCCATGTCCACATGTATAGGAGGGCTGCCTGTGCACTAGGTTGTGGGAGCCAACCAGAGGGGAGGGGAGAGAAGGCGGAAGGTGCGTACAGCAGCTTGCCCATGCAGCGCTCCACGTGGGGCCAAGCCTCACCCAGGACATCCAACACTACACTCCAGCCTGCACCCATTGATCCTGCCCCGGACCTGGTCAGCACACAGCTTCTGGTGGGGCTGTTCCCAGTGTGGCTGCAGCCGGCTGGGTGCTGCTCTGCTCTCCTCGTCTCCAGCAAGGTCAGCCTGGCTGAAGCTTCCCCTCCACCCCCCGCCCATGTGAAGCAGCAAGAGGAGCAGGACCCACCACTGGAAGTGAGGGGAGCAGAACAGCACCTAGCCGGCCGCAGCCGCGCCAAGCACAGCCTCACCGGAAGCTGCATGCACGGGCCAGGGCCTGCGCCAGTGGGGCTGTTCTCACCACCTCGCCTCCAGTGGCCCCTCCTCCTCCTGCTCCTGCCCCTGCTGCAATGCTTTGGGTGGGCCAGGGGGGACCTTCAGCCCGGTGGGTCCTGCCCCAGCATACGGGGCTCCAGCTCCAGCTCCTCGCTGCCTTCCAACCGCTCTGCTCATTGTGCCAGGCAGGTGGAGCGGGTGAAAGGTGGCTGAGAGCTGGTGCCAGAGCCCCTCAGGCTGAGGCAGGAACCGCCTGGCTGAAACAGCCTCCTGCTCAGAGCACCATGGCAGAGGCAGAGGCGGGAGGAAGAGAAGGAACCTGATCCCACTGCTGCCCCTGCTGCGCTGCTCTGGGCAGGCGGGCAAGGGAGAAGCTTCAGCCAGGTGGCTCCTGCTGGAGGTGAGGAGAGCAGAGCAGCACCAGGAACAGCCCCATCAGAAAATACGCCCGCTGGCTGGGGCCCAGGCTGGCAGGTGTGGGAGGGACGGCATGGGCTGCCAGGGCAGGAGAAGGTGCCTATGCAGAGCGTCATGGAGGCAGCCATGGGCTGGATCCAGTCAGTTGATGGGCCATATTTTCCCCATCCCTGCACTAGATTGTAGTCACTTGTGCAGAAAATAACCTGAATTGGAGATTGTGGGAGCACTTGACTAGCATTTCCTCACTATTTGTTTCTGTAATTTATAAATTAACTTAAACTATTTTTAACGAACTTGAATTGACACAGTACTTACATAACATGGGTCTCTCTCTGGTTCTGCCTGAATGTACTTTCAGGAGAAAACACACATTTTTCTTGCATTAAATAGTTTTAATAATATTTTATTTTGATATATAAGACTGTATTTTACAATCTATACTTCAGGCTCTGCCAGCTGTTCCTTTCTGACTTGAGGGTTTAAGGCCCAGCCCAATCTCTGTTGATTTCTTTAATACAGGACCAAACTCTTGGTAATTTCTCCATAAAGAGACATCTTTTCTACCAAGAATTTAGGCAGAAGGTCTTATAACTGAGCTGTCTTTCAGGTAGTTTGATTTAGATTCTTGCATGCATATAATTTTCATCATTTTACAACTCCAAATAGAGGAGGAGTTATCTTGAACTAACAATGATTTATTTGATACATTTAGTTTTAGAAGAGGGTTTCTGTGCATTTGAAGAGCTGCACTTTTCAATCAGCTGTTTCCGTGCCATTGAAATCAGTAGGGCTAACATCAGTAAGGTGTGATAAATCTGAGCTGATGTATACTGTTTGAAAACTCTGGTACCAGCAGTCATTTGTGTGTCCTAAGTGGCAGCATTTCCAAAATTAAACCCTCAGAGATAGTTGAAGTGAGGTCAAGTGAGCTTTTGGATGCTCAGTACTGCATTGGGATGCAGGGATCTATCTTTAGGCCCTATTGTATAAAATCTTGGTAACAGTTATTTTAAATCTAGCAACTACATCATAAATGTTCCCCATTTAGTGATTGGATAACAAGTGGTGACTTATGATAGCCCATGTGAGATGCATTTAAGATGCATCTCAGTGGTTGGAGTTAACCAACAAACCAATACATTTGAGCAGTCTTTTTCTTTTCAGTTAAAATGAATGAGCTGGAATTTAATTCCATTAGATTTGTCTTCCGCTTGTTTTGTGAGTTCAAGACAAAGCAGGCTTCCCTTGATAGCTAGGCCATAGAAACTGCATATGTCAGGCCCAATTCTGCATCTTTATGCATCCAGAGCTCATTTTGACTTCAGTGCACATATGAAAAATGCAAGATCGAGCCCATTATATGGTGTCTAAGGAGGGCAGTGTATGGTCAGGGAAAGAATTGGCCGTATTTGCAAGTGAACGGCAATTAAGCCAGTCATGAGTCTCCTGTGGCTTTTGTCAGTCAGTGCACACTTGTCTAGATGAAAGAGTCTCCTAGTGCAGTTGGGGATGTGGCAGTCAGTTTTATTTGATATGAATGTGCAGTCTTGTACAAAGTACACACATCAGTGTTACATGCTTGATATGTACATGAAAACCTCTTAGAAAAGAAGATGAAATTGGAGAGGGAGGGCTGCCGAAATTCATCTGATACTGCATGGAGAAATTTGCTCTCAGATGGTTTGAAATGTTACATGCTCAATTTCAGTTTGAATATTCATATGCTCCCAGCTTTGAAGATTTGTGTAGCCTGAGAATTAATCATTCTTGTAATAATTTGATTCCAATTAAATTGGGAGTGAATATCACGTAATCACATCCTTCAGTCCTGAAAGGCAAATGAATGGGTTCAAAGAGTGCTTCACAAAGGTGCTGGGTTGCTTTGAACTAGCATGCAATATACGGAGAGAGGAGCTCTCAAAATGAAGTCTGAAATTCGTTTTCAGGAATTTCCACCCAAGACCTACCCGAAACTCACTGCTGCCTTGCACTGGGAACTGGCAGATTACTGCTGTAAAAGCTGCTTCGCTCTGAAGCCTCTTGGTGTCGATGAGAAAAGACAGTCTTTGGAGTGCACCTTTCTTTTCTTTTTCTGTTGACTTCCCTGCCCTAGATATCTGGAATTTCTTGCCCTTTGTCATACGTCCCGTTTTAAACAGAGGAGAAGATTTTGAGTAGCTGTCAACTTTTGCTTCCAGTCTGGCTTGTTCAGCACACCGGGCCCTATATTCAGAGGCACTTAAGGGTCCACAGATTCCCACTGATAGGTTTAGGTGCCCAGCGCTTTTGAAAATGTAGGCTTTTTTGTAGGTGACAAATGTAGATTTAGTTGCCTGCTCTGAGGCAACCAGATGTGAATTTAGCAGCTTTGTGGATGAGCATGTATAACTGCTGATGATGCTACTGAGAGTTATTCATCCTGTGGAGAACAGAGCTCTTGAGCTCTTTGGGTCGAGATCACTGAACATATTCTCCTGGAACTCAACCCACCTTTGTGTGGCTTTCTGAGTTTTCCATTACCATGCTGTCACTGTCAGCGTCATTGTATGCCAAGGTGAGGGCAAGATGTGAAAAAATAATCAAGTTGCTTTCATAGAAGCCCTGCCTATGTGCTACACAAAGCCTGTGTCTTGTTTGCTTTCCTGATTTTGTGAAATTTAATTTACGCTGCCTGTAACAAGTAGAATAATACAATAAACTCAGGCCAGATCCTCACATGTGTATGAGTTGCTGTCGCTCCGTGGAAGGCAGTGGAAGTATGCTGATTTACACCCACAGAGAATCTGGCCCTTTGTCTTTATAACCTAGATCCTGCTCATCTAGTTCTTATTGTGCAAGTTGCAGTGCAAATAACCTGCTCCAGCATGAATGCAGCTTCTACTCAGCAGGTCTCCTAAGGTCTTGTCAACTATTATGTTCTTGACAGCATTTCTGATCCTTTTTTTAAAAAATGGCCCTAGAAACGCAATTACTTTTTCCCTCCCCCTCCATGTTACTGGAGAGAAGAATGTGCAAAAATGAATGAATCATTTGTACTTGACAAGGCTCCCACCTAGGTACAGTTCTGAAATCACCAACTGATAAAGTCTTAAAAGATATTGTAATGCCATACTGTCTTCACATCACCGCACTTGGCAGCTTATCCTGCGGTAGAATTGTTCTGCTTCTTTTACAGTGAAAGGTGCACAGGGCTTCGAAAGTTAACGTCTGTTTACAAGACTTCGCTTTATACTAGGAGTAGAACTCACCACAATATTTCCAATTTTAACATCTCGGTGACATTTTCAACATATGTTTACCTCTTTGATTTTGGTTAGCTCCAGAGCTGGTAAGTTTTAAAAACTCATTCAAATGTAACTTTGAACAGTCTTTTAAATATTGCAAGAATAAAAGCAGAGAGATGGAAGGAGTTTCAAGAAAATTGTCCAGGAAAGTTTCTCCCATATATTTTGACTCATTCTAGTACCGTGGGTCAGAAGATTTTTGTAAGCAACACGTGAAGAGTGACTCTGCATTGTTGCAGCTTTTTACCAAGTGAAAATGGTTAGTTTCATGACGGAAATAAAAAACAATCAAAAAGTATATTATGTATGTTCCAGAAAGGTCTAGTGGGCATAGAGTTGACCGAGCTGATTTGGAGATATCCAAGTGATTGGTTTCTACAGTATACAACCGACACACAGGGGCTTCCACATTACTCAGCATTCCCAAAGTCTTGCCAAACTGTCCGCAAGAAGCAAAACAAAATAGTTCTTGACATCTTTCCAGCAGTGAGTTTGAAAGATGATACAAACCTGCAGCTACCGATGCTAGGGGAAAGGGGATTAAAGGTCTGCCCTCCCTCAGACAGTTCTGCTAGGATCCATACTCAATAAACTTTTCAGTCAAAAGGAAAATGTTATTTGCAGTTATGTGATTGTGCCCTTAGAGGTGTGGAGATAACAAGTGCAGTAAGAGGAATACAGATGACAGGGAGCTTTACTGGGGTTTGGATATGAACCCAAGTAAGCAGAATGCATTTGCTTAAGAGTTTAAATTTGGAAGTAGGGTTAAAACCCCTTCAGGATTTCAAGATGACAGTCAGGATGTTTAGTTAGGCCAAAGAATATTCACACGTAGTGCTCAGATTGTTGTACCAGAAGTCATCCTTTTGCTCTAAATAGGCCTTTGCCAGTAACTCTCTCTGTCTGCAGGGATCTCATAAACACTGTAGAGAGAGTAGCAGTGTGATACCAATCCAGGGCAGGACTCTCTGGGAGTAATTACAGTACTAACCTCTAGACTTGTTTCTTATCAGTCAGCTTCATCCTGATAGAAAGCAGGGTTGGGAAAAGAGATCTTCCAGGAAGAGCAAATTAGTGACGCTCTCCAAACAGCTGGGGTGGAGATTGAGAGGAGAAAGGGGAAAAGATTTATATTAGCAGATGGAGTCCAGGGACTAAATTCAACCCCTGATGTAAGTGGGTGCAACTTCATTGCCTTCAATGATGTGCTCACTTTCACCATGGCTATATTTTGCCCTAAATGTAAGAATGAAATGGATGCTTCAAACAGGCTCACAGTTATAGCAGTGTGCATTTCTGCAGTCATCACTGTTACCCTTTGCTTTCCAGCAAATGATGAACCTGCCATCTCAGGTTCTGCATCTGCTAATGCTCAGAATTCACCCTTTCATGTCTCTTATGTGGGAGCAGGAGCAGGTGTTGGGTATTAGGTACTGGGCATGGAGGAAGTGCAAGCGAATGACTGAATTTGAACAGCTATAGAAAATACCCCATAGGAAAATCTATCGTAAAAAAGTGAATGTGATGCCGCTCTGAGGGTTTCCTTAGATCCAAGAGCTGACAAAGTGAAGGAAGTGTTAGAACTGAAGGTAAGAGAGAAATCTAAACTCTCTCTCTTTTGTGGCAGTTTAGTGTGACATTTAAAGATTTGACTTACAATTTTGAAGCTGCTGCATCTACTCTTTGCCAGGAGGGAGTGGAGAAGTGTTTTTCACAATTCTGCAAACCAGCTGATTCATCAGCCCAAGTTTAGTCAATCTTTCATTGATAAGATTCCTGACCTTTTCTTGGTAAATTCTCCAATGCAGACACAACTCCAGTGCAGAGCTGGTTTCAACAATGTTTATTTTCACAGTAGACTGAAACGCCCTGCAATACCAGAGAATTTATACCGGAAGGGCCAAAACCTGCTGGCTTTTCTCTTACAGGCAGTTCCATTTTTTAATAAAACAAGCAAAATTTGGCTCAGCATATGCTGAGGAATGAGTAAATAAATAATCTTTCCCGGACTGTGCATGTCACCATTTATAGTATGGTTTCGTTTTCAAAGACCTTGGGGAAAATATCTCTTCATCACTTGACGTGGTACTGGAAACTTAATCCCAGAGCTCCTTCAAACCAAACTAATGGGAAATGCTAAAATACCTCCCCTCCATGCACTTTTTTCCTCATAAGCCATGGAGGTACCACCCTCTAGTAGTAGTTGTATTTGAAGTTACCCTGTCTGGTTTCAGCTGTTATTACTAAATAATGTTATGCTAACAAAGCTACAGCCTGTGGGCATACTAGCAGAAGAGCCAGATGGGCTTATTTTTATGTTTGTGGCCTAGAAAAGAGGCTTTAGGCTCACAATAGTGGTCATGCTACTATCCAGTAATTTCAGTGGTATCAGTCTGTCTCCCCTTGTATTTTGGAAGAGTTTGGTCATTGGCTGCAATGAGGTCAGGCATAATCCTTGAATCTTTCCACTTGCTTGGTTTTCAATGAACTCAGCATGTCACCTGTCCTCATGGCCATGCTGAGGTACCATAGTGTGATATGAAATAAGGAAAACCACATGCGGCAGGGATGTTGGCAGCACAATGCTACTTTCTACCCAGAATCTAGCAACATGATTTACATTTCAGAATGTGCAGAGAGCAGCATGGAAGGTTTTATAATAATTGTGCCACTGAAATCAATGTAAGGATATGCAGAGACTCTTGCATGAGCTATGCCATTCATGACCGTGTGCTTCGAGTTCACTGAGCATCAGTAACCATCAGAACAGCAGGGACACCTAAGGACAAGGATATCTCACAGCTCCATCCCAGGGAAGAGATTATCTTCGTGTTTCAGCTGCTTGCATGTGTTGCAGAATGTCAGGAGGTTTGTTGTAATGGTAGAGTAGGGCTGGGATTAGTTAGCTTAACCTCAAATAATCTTTAAAACGTCATATTTAATCACTTTTTTTCTAATAAAGAAAAATATAAAGTAACTGGTTTCAGAAACAGACCCACCTGCCACTGTTGCTGAAGATGAGCTTGTTGTGTGTTTTAAGATTTGAATTAGTTGCTTTTTTTGGTTTATGTAGGTACATGAATGAATTTAGTAGGAGTATATATGTATTTTCTTTAGGTTTATTTCCCTTTTTTTACTAGGCCGGTGGTTAAAATCAGCTGTCCATTCTCTTTGGCCCCAGTTCAGCTAAGCACGTTGTGAGTTTCATTTTTCTTTATTCATCACAGCAGATAAGTACATGCTTAATTTTAAGGGCCTGTAAGTATGTGCCTCAAGTTAAGTATGTGCCTACATGATTTGTTGAAAAGGGCTCATCTGTTGAACTGGAGATTACAGGTTTTGCAATACTGAAACTACAAAGAATTCACTAAAATAACCTTGTTGCAAAATAAACCTGTCTGTCCCCTGCTAGATTCTCCACTTTGACACAAAACCTAGTTAGCCAGTAAGAACCCCGTTCTGAATAATAGTGTCCCATGGTCAAACCGCCCGGCAGCTCTCACTTGGCTACTCCAGGAAAAGTCCCAGAAAATAAGTCTTGCAGCAGGAGAACTACTGAACACACATTGTCACCGCCAGCCTGCACACTTCACAAAGGCTGCAGATTTAGCCAAAAGGGCAATATATTGATGGCACTTTTGTATATCTTCTATTACTGTTCTCATAAGAAAACCAAGAGAGAGGCCTCTTTATCTAAAAACACAATTGCATGAAAATGAACTGGGGCCAGCAAAGTAGCATGCGTGTTATCTTTCCCTTAACACTGGTTCACCTCTCCTCATCTCAACATGTAAATCCTATTGCTAAGGGGATTTAGTCTACGGGACCCACAGGAACAAAATCTGTGGATTTTTTTAAGAATGTATAGCTTCCATTTTTTCTCATTAAATCCTGTCATTTTTATGCAAATTTTTTTGCTCCTTCATGCTCTGGCGATAGGGTATCTGCTTACTTTCCAATTGCCATTCAGCATCGAGTTGGTGAGATGCGTGTAATATATACAGGCTAGTACCTATCTGAGGCCTCTTGCATATCTGGGAGGTAAATTAACCAAGCACAAAAGAAAGATGGAGAACATAGTTCCCTTATAAAGCTAGCACTGCCTTCCTTTCTGTATGCATGGTACTACCTTGATGTGTGTGTCTGCTTTCCCTGAATGTGAATTCAGTGACAGGCGCCCTGCTCAGGGTATGAAGGACAGACATGTCTGCATATATTTTCTCCTTGTAGCACTTGGGTGTGTGGTTGCTTCTCTGGGTGGTTCTTTGGCTGACTCCACTGCCAGCAATCTCTAGTTCTGGGTAACAACGCCTGGCAGCATTTTCGTAGTTGAAACACTCTGGTGTGTTCTTATTTAAATATGAGGTAGAGCAAGCACTGGTTTATAACTTTCAACCATATTGCTCCTCCCATTCCTCATTTTAATGCGTACAAAACCAGTTCACCCATCCTGTCCATCTAATTATAACCTGACGCCCCTCCCAGTCTTGCTCCTGTCATCTGTACTTTTTGTTTCTCTGCATTCTTTCCTAGACGTACGCTAGTACGACACCTAAATGCATACACTTTCATCAAAGGGCAATCTCACACCTGTTGCCTCTGAGTTACATTGTTCTTCTCTAGTGCAGCAGCCACGTTAGTATGGTTGCTTTCCTAACTGATGCATGGTAGGGAGATTTTAAATTCCTTTTGATTCTTATCCCAGAGCCGAAGTTCTGACTGACATGCAGCTATTTTTATTGCTGTATGTGATTGAGGCATAATCCTTTTTAACTTGATCCTTATTTCTCATTGAATCTGCCTACCTCATTATTTGTCTGGGAATGGCTACTTTATCTTGGTTCCTTTGGTACCAGGCTCTATCTTCTTCAGTACCAGTATATCCTATGCAAATCCTATGCAACCCTATAGTATGTTCTCTCCTCCTGTCTCGTGACCATCTGATAGGAATGCAGCTGGGCCTGAAATCCGATCTGAGATTTCATCATCAGTGCCCCACTCCCCAGAATTATATATTCCTTTTAGTTGGGTATGCAGCATCCAAGAAATGAAGTACGAAGCAAAGGTGAGTCAAATGGCCGCTTCTCAGAATCTCTCTAATGAGATTGACTTTAATAAGGACAACTTCCCCCGAAGTAACAAGAGTCTCTAGAATGAGGTTATCCTATGACCGAGTAAACCACAAATGTGTTTTATGTTTTCATAATAGTATCATGGCAGGGGCTTAACTAGGATGGAATAATGACAGTGACAAGCTGAGAAGAGTGGAAGGTGGTGGTGACCCCTGGCTTTCTTATTTATATGGCATTTGGGTAAAAAGAAGTTTCTTTCTGAGAGCTAAATGCTAGTAGGCTGATGGATCACATTTAAAGGAAAACCGTACAGGTGCACTGATGGGCATCATTGAGGTTAGAATCATTTGCCATGTCAGACTTGCTGCAACAAGTTCATGTTGCATGTTACAAAAATACAAGACAATGATATCTGTTTACACCCACATGTCGAGCACTCTGGTTGTAAGTAACTTGAATGTCAGCCCTTTTGGAGGCCCATTTGTGACGTGGGAGGAAGAAATGCTGAGTGTGTAATTCAGGCAATGAATACTGTGCTTAGCTGCAGTACTGAAAATACAAGGCTCGCTCGCTGTTTAAAAATAAAAAGTTAAAACCTTCTATTAAGAAAGCTAAAACCTTCTTTTAAGGAAGTGTCTAGGGGAGGGGATGTGGTATTGAATAACAGAAAATGTGTGCATGTGGTATTGAATAACAGAAAATGGATCAATTCAATGGCCAGGCTTTATGGAGAAACTTGAGCTTACCAGCAGTGTCCTGTGGACTGGTTTAAGTGCCGTCCATGCTACTGTTGTGCGCACTGCAGCCGCTGGGTCTGTTTCAAGAAGGGCTGCAGCGCGTCCAGAGATTAATATTTTTATGACAGGAAGCCTTTACTTCAGGCCGCTCTAATGTGTCATCTCCTCTGCTAGTTTAGTGGCTTTTGTGACACCTCTGATCATAACCACAGCTCTTCCTGAACTCATGCTTTTTCCTAACCCACCAAATATCTCTTTGAACATTCATTCCTACCACAGAGCGATCTACCCACATTCTCACAATAAAGAGCGGTGCTGGTTGGTAAAAGGGCAGGAGGGGAGTTGTACCCTTCTAGTCTTCTCTTTGCTGCAGTATTTTTGTCTTTCAAGGGGAAGCTGCTGTTAGTTCCTTCTTCAAACTGGCCATTCACAGGCATTTTCATTGAATATATATTTCACATGTTTAAGTGCTTCCCCAGTACAACCCCTCTGGGTACAAATAAAACAGAAAACAAAAGCTATGGCTTTTCTGAATTGAAAACAGCCTCAAACTTAAGTATAGCATGTACCAGCCGTTTTGTACCAGGGTATCTAGATACTGGTACTCCAATTGTCTTCCTACTCTGTCAGCCTGCAGGGACTTGAAACTTCATTATTGCTCATTCGCAGGGGTAGAGATGAGTATATATCAAGGTGGAAGTAGTCTTATCTCAGGAAAGGTGGCTTTTGGTTTTGCAACAGATTGATCTTTAAGGGAGAAGCTGTACACACACCCAAGCCAGAAAAGAAAGTTAACACTCGGGTTTAATGTTTCTGTGAAAATGGCTTTTTATTAAACAGAGAGGCTCCAGGAAGGCAACTTTTGTTTTTCAAACATGTAGCTTTTGTTCAAAACTGGAGTGGAGACTTCACCAGTGACACACCTCTTACTTGCCCTGAGAAGAAGCCAGAGAAAGAAGATTGATCTTGTACTGTGCCTTAAAGATGTGTAGAAATGGTGCTGTCATATGAAGAGACCAATTCCAGAGCTTTGTCCCTGCCGGTGAGAATGTCCTGCATCCGGCCTCCAGATGATTAATTCCAACAACGTTAATTTGGCTTTAAAAAGTTTGATTAGACTAAGTCACTTCCTCTTAGTTCTGCAAGGTCTGCTAGAATTGGTTAGTTATGCACTGTGCAAGCAACAGCTGCACACCCTTACTGCTTTGCTAATGTACCTCAAATCTGAGCTCCAAAACCCCTGCAATTCTGGCTCTGTCATCATCTGATCAGTGCTTGACTTTTCTGATCAGAGCTTTACATAAATGCTACCCATGTGTGTCAAAAGCTAAATACTTTCCAGCCGTGGTTAGTGGGAAGAATACATGGTATAAGCTCTATATCACAATCTAAATACAGTGCAGGAAAATGATGATTTTTCTACCCTATGCTGCATGAAGCAAAGCGACACTAGGGCAGCAAACAGTACTGCTCCTATTTCAGTACTATGCAAAAATGCGTTTTTAATCATTGCATTAGTTGATTCAGGAATATTAGCATTCCTCATCTTTTCAGCAAGCTGCTGTATTTTGAGGAAATCAAGGAAGTTAGAGCTCATAAATCAAGGTCATAGGGGTCTGGCATGAGAGTTACAGTCCAAAAACACATTCCAGATATTTTCTGAGAGTACAAGGAAATCTTATCTGCCTTTCCCATTTAAAATAACATCATTTCCACTTGGAGGAAAAATACCAATTAAAGGCTGGAGGCCTTAGAAAACACATTAATATATCTTAACAGTTCGACCTTAAACAACTATTAAATCTTCCTCTGACTGCTAATACATTAAGTTATGTGTTTTTAGTTTAATTAGAACATGATAGTAATCCATACTTCAGTTAAGTTCATTACACTTATAAACCTAATATTATCAAATTATCCATTGGTCATTAGCTAAGTAAGTCCACCATAATTAACATTCACAAAAATGCATAATAGCATGAATAGCCTTTAAACAGGCCTTCACAGCAGATAATGGGAGAGTTGAGACCAGGCTTTTTTGACTCCAGAGCTGGTCAAGCCCTGTCCAAGACTTGTGTTGAAGGCTTCCACCAATTGACCCAGCCTCAAATGGGTCATTCAGACTTGGGAGTGAAAGGTAGCTGGATGTGATGCTCGCCACATCACTACCTTGTGTGCTATGGGCCATAGCAATTGGTTTGCTATAGCAATGCTGGCCCAAAGGACCCTTGATTTGACTGTTGCAGCCTATTGGCCACTTTTTCATGATGAGCTAAATACAGTGGTTAAAACTGATTGATAAAGATGCCTTCAAATGGAGCATAAAAGAGATGCAATGAGGTAACAGGTGTGGTAGAATGCCACTAAGTTGGTAAAATACATAACCATATCACAGAAACTCGCCATATCTAATGTCATTCAGCATGTCAGTGACGGATCTAGTGGCACCATAGCAATAGATTTTCCTTTTTTACGGTGAAGATGCCAGCTTATTTTCCAAAATCACGTGCCTACAAATAAACATTAGTAGCTCTTTCATACTCAGAAACTGAAGTGTGATGATTTCCCTTCCTTATGAAAAACCTACAGCCCTCTTTAAAGGGTCAGAATTATACTCTTTTTTCTATATGTAGACTGCATAATTCACTATAATTTCATTATCCGTGTGCACTCAGAAATACACCACATAGCTCATCTGTAAGTGAAGAAGATAAGAGGCTATACCAACATGAATTTTCCTTAATAAGATTACACTATGATAATAGGCTACTCAAATAATGTAGCTCCTAATGATTTTATTCTCTCTTGCTTCCACATGATCAAGGGCAACATACATTAAAGTTGCAGAGCCATTTTTTAATTATGCAGGAATTAGTGTATATTTTATGTACCACCCTTAATGATGTTTTCTGGGGAATACTAATTCAGTATTACCATTATCAAAAAAAGTATGTGTGTGTGCATATGCAGCTCGGCAAATTTCTACAATATGCTTCTATTATTCTTGCAGGAAAAAAGCAAATGTAGGAACATAGTGCAGCATAGTGAGCTGTTTGGAAGGAGACCACATTTCATAGTTTCATAGTTTCTAGGGTCGGAAGGGACCTGAGCAGATCATCTAGTCCGACCCCTGCCATGGCAGGAAAGAGTACTGGGG
>NW_017728951.1:8896904-8927262 GCF_001723895.1 Crocodylus porosus | reverse complement strand
AGGGAGGTGGCTGTTCTGGTCCCTACTTAGGAAGACAGAGGCAAAGAAATCGTTAAACATGTTAGCTTTGCCGTCTGGTGTGATGACCAAGTTTCCCATTGCGTCCTGCATTTGTAAAAAATTTGTAAAAATTTGTAATAATATAATTTGATTTTAGAAAACCAAATAAAACACCTAGTTCTTCATGCAAGTGAGTTGGCTAACTTTAGGTACTCAAAGTGGAAAACTTGGGTCTTAACTCCTTTGTCCATCACTTTCCCATTAAAGCATAGGTGCTAATGGGTGGGACTCAGAACGGAAATACTGCCTAATAGCTAAACCATGGAAACGCCAAGGGGTTTAGTTCACTACTGTTTGTAAACACTCAATGATGTTTGGAAGAAAGATGCTGTAAGAGTACAAAGTATTACTGTTATTTTAATATTCGACTACCAATCCCCTGAGGCATCCAGTTCCATTCTGAAATGTTGGAGAACTGTTGTCAGCTAGTTTCCACCCAAGAACATGAGAGCAAAGTCTTATATAGAATCTTTTAGACATTTTACTTGTAATTTGGTCTTTTTGTTTCACTTTGATACTAAACTGCTTGGCCTGAAAAGCTATCTGAGTCTGCTACTGGTATCAGCATCCAGCATCCTCTCCCCCTGTCCAACGTAAAATCTTTTCTTTCTGCCAGTCCATTCATAGCATCTGACAAAGTAAGCTATTACCTATAACAGCTCATGTCTCTTTGAATCAGTTGTTCTCTAAGGTGCCATCTTAGCTTAAAATCCACACATCTTCTAGTCTTTACCTCAACCTGCTTTCACATGTGAAAACTGTAACCTGCTTTGTTGACACTAGGATTTTCTTTTGTGTTACTTCCCAGTTAGGTAAAACAAGGTGCCATGAGCAGGCTCCCATAGGAATCTTACATGAATTAACTAGGAATACTAGGCAGACCTTGCATATTCAGCTAGCTTTGCCTATGAAGGATGTTTTCATCCAGACAGGATGTGTAATGTAGGGTGCTCAGTTAGAGGTCAGATTGGACCTGCAAAAGGAAGACAGCTAGAACAAGGATTATTTTCCCCCCATGTCATAAAGCTTACAGGTTGGACATGCCCCAGCTCCTAGACATCTTTTGCTAAAATTGCTCATTGTTGCACCTACCTACCAATGTTTTCAGCTGCAGCTCCCAGCATGCCAGAGAAGAGGGGACAGCCCCAGAGATGAGCTCGACAGCTGGAAAAGCCATCCGCTGCCTGAACCCTGTCTGCAGTAGCACTCTGGCTTATTTTTCCATAGGTGGGAAATATCAATAGAAGTACTGGTATTTAAGTGTAGCCAAGGGCAAGGCACTGGAGGGGAACATAACAGGGAAGGCTGGTAGCTTCCCATCTGCTGAACCCCCAGTGAGGAAGGCACAGGAACTCAGTCCTTGGTTCAGTAGCAACTGGGTGGGGAGGCAGGAAGGGAGCAGCAGGGAGGAGCTTCTCCCATTGCACACCCAGATGGGGGATCTCCAGAGCCTGGCCTGTTGACTCCTAGCTGCTTGCTGAGACCAGGATTTGGTTTTTAAAGGTCAATCCAGCTCATTAGCATAGGGATGAAACTTTGCGAATAGGGCACTGTGCTGACCAGGGGCTGCAGAAGTCATTCCTCCCTCTGACACTAATTGCTATATAGGAAGAACCACATACAGGAAGATCTGGAGCTGACAAGCGTGTCTATCCATCCGTCTTCCAAAATCAGTCCAAGCTTGAACTTTTATTTAGGACCAGGCTTTGTGTTTGTAATGTGTGGGGTGCTTGTTTTCAAGGCTAAGTGAGAATCCAGATGTCTTAAACTCCCCCAAATAGGTACAGCCTAAAACAGCTCTTACCATGCACATTTTAGCAGGCTGATGGGGCTCTGCCCAATGGGATTTCAGAGGGGGCTTGGAAGAAATGTCCCACCGGGTCTGTCATCAGAGAAGTCCTGGTGCCTATGCACTGGAAGTGAAATTTTCAAAACAAGAGGGTTGGACTTTTATGAATGGCCCAAATTCCAGCTCCATGCATCTGCTCTCCTCATGTAGTACAGCTCTTCTTCCACCCTGCGTACTCTTACTAATGTGAATAAAGGACTACTCAGAGTGGGTGAAGGCAGTGGAATTAGGCTCTTCACTACTGTTTTTCCACTCTAGATGTTAATGTGTGCAGTATCTTTCCCTGCTTGGCCTGGAGCTGTGATCCCAAAGACAGGCAGAATGATGCAAGTTGGAATATTTCCATGTGCTCAGATATACCCCCACCCAGTGCATTGTGTTATGTTATATGGCTGGCTACCACCTCCCTTCTAGAAGTGGGTGCTTTTCAGTAGTTCTGTGGCTGTGTAGCATGTGTAGTTATAAGGATATGGGACATATGAAATAGTGTGTGGTTTTCAATTGTGTCCCCTTGTGTGTATGTACTGGAATGCTAAAATACTTCCCGAGATCACTGAGAGTGCTGGGTGCTACAGAGATCCAGGATTTGCCTCATTAGTAGCAAAACATTGCCTGAGGATTAGAATTTCCCTTGAAATTGTGTTACTTCTGCTTCTGGCAATTTTGCCACAGTTTGAGAAACTGTTTTAGCCCTCTGGCATTATTGTACTTAAACTGTCGTATGAACCCACAGAGGGCCATGTAAATGCAAAGCTTGAATTTCAGGATGGAGAAAACAGTCTTTATCAGTCTTTCTGTTCTCTCCCTAGACAAATCATATGTTTCCAGGATATGAAATGCATTTTGCTTTCACACATGGGAATTTAAAAGTGGCTGAACAGATTTTCATTAAACTTTCCCGATGAAATTCAGCCTGGCTTTAAGCAAATACAACTTTTTCCAACCCATTAAAACAACTTCTGAGAAATCTCAAAGTGCCTGACTCTAAGAGTTGAGTCCGAGTGGCCGTAAGGTCAGAGCCTCGGCCCTAAACTGGTTCAGGGATCCAGTTCTGGTTCATTCTTTTGTGAGCCACTTACTCACAAAAGAACTTTTAATTAAAGCCAGATTATTCCATTAAAAATGTATGTTCTTGTTCAGATGTCGAGCTAGACAACATCAAGATTAATTCATTTGTAGATTGAAGAAATATTTTTCTACAGTGACCAAATGTAGTTGGCAAAGATCAAAATGAACAGGTCTTCATTTATTCTGATTAACCTGGCAGCTGGAAGATACTGATCAGCTCCTTCACAGCCAACTCACCTCCCTAATTTGCAAGTAAACGAGGAGGGCACTACAGGGTTGTGTTAACCCCTTGCATACTCTGGAACAGTCCAGGCTTATGGATTATAAACATGTTTGAAATGCCACGGTACCATAAAGAGTCCGCGTAAGTGGCACCACCCTGGACTTCCCAGTTTTCCTGCATGCAGAGAGAGAACAATACTTCCCAGCCTCAGCGTGGTTTAGTGTTTAGGGCACTGCAGTGCACTCCAGAGACTCCTTGTGCAGCCACAGCCGCTTTGTGTGACCACAGGCAAGTCCTTCACGGCCCTTAGGGAAACATGCCCTACCCCCTTACTCCCACTCCATACAACCCAGAAATCTCAGAAATAAGATAATAATTGATCGCTTCAGACTGGCCGTAAGGACAAACTTCTTTACAAGTCGAGTGCTGAGGGTTTGGAACAGGCCTCCCACAGAGGTGGTACGGTCACCCACTCTGGTGATCTTCACAAAGCATTTTGATGCCCACCTTGCTAGGGTCATCTGACCCCAGCAGTCTTTCCTGCCCAAGTGCAGGAGAGCTGGGCCAAATGATCTGTAAAGTCCCTTCCAGCCCCAAGCATCTAAGAAACTATAGCCACTGTAGAGCACCTGAAAGTCATGCTGGGCTGTATGCACAGGACTGTGCTAAGCTGGCTACACTGGGCAGGGGACAGATCAGTCTGTATAAATACTCTTGCCCTTAAATGCTGCTGAGGGATACAGGATACTGAACTAGATGGGGTCAGACCTAGCATGGTATCTCTTGTGTTCTTATCCTTCCTGAGGATGGGCCACAGCCCAGCGCAGAAGCAGCATGGAAGAGTCCTGTGGAAAAATACATCAGACTGTAAGACACTGCCAGGTTGCAGTAATAAAGCGTATAGAGTACAGGAGGCAAACTGGGGAATGGGGTTTGCCTGTTTTTAAGTGGGGCTTTGAAAGAAAGTAAATTCCCACTTTCCATTTGTTGTTAGGCAGATTACAGAGCACTGGAATCTCATGCAGCCCAAGTAAGTCAGTGAGCCTAGGAAATGACCACACTTCCAGCTGCACAAGCAACCAATAAATGTTAGATTTGAAACAGATTAGGCTGCTAGTCATATGATCAAAAAGGCCACATTTAGAAAGCAGTACTGTGTACAGTAGTTTAGCTATAACTGATTTTAAAGCTTATTCAAAACGTTGCAGCTACACTAGAATCAATTCTCTCTCAGGCTTGCAGATGGCACATGCTCCAGCTTTCGCCTCATAAATTTAGAAGAAATCACTGGAGAGACAGTGCTAACTTTCTGATATATGTCTTTGTATTTAGTACTTGTAAATCAAAATAAAACACTAAGCCGGCTCAATGTCCTCCACTTGATCCCACTCAAATAGTGCAGGAGAGCTGTTGGAGAGGGGAATGGATACACCATTCTCTTGCAGCTGGTTGAGATGAGAAGTACTGAGTTGTGCCAGGCCAGACTCCTGTATAAGCTGCCTATCTTTCCCTCGCTTAACATCTCAAACCAATCACAATTAAAAAAAAAACAACTAATTATATCCCTGGGATATTGTGACCAAAGCAGAGCTTTCCCAGCCACTCTGTACAGCCTCTCTTGTCCTGCCTGGCATTGTGTGAGCCTGAACATTACTGAGAAAACTAACTTCCAAGTGGCCTTTTGCTTGAGAGGAAACAAGAGCTTAATGCGGAGGCCACTGAAGTCAAAAGAGATCCTCCTGATGATTTCAGTAGACTTTAGAGCAGGCCCCTCTTTTACTAATGTTGAAGAAACTTTCCAGTCTTGCTGGTGGTGAGTCTCACATCTCTCTGTTGGTGATCTTCACACCCTTTTCTCCTGATACTCACATTCTTGGGACAGATGGCTGGTGTGAAACATCCTAACGTACTGGTCCCACCTGCTTTATCATGTTCTAACACTCATAGTAATAAACAATAAAGCAATTTCCAAGCTACAGAGAGAAGGAGGTTGATCAGCACTCTTGACATCCCAGCTCAGGTGTTTTATTATTGTCACTGAACACATGTTCCCCATTACATACCATGCATTCTTAATGCAAACACCGCCAGGGTGTTTCCAAACAAAACAAATTGCTCTGAGTTTGTCCTGCTTTAAATATTTATAAGGCCCTTGCATTTGGTGCAACTCTGTTATAAGGGGGGTTTTCCACCTTCAGTATTGAACAGTTAAAGTTATTGTGTGTCCGTGAAGCGCATCCAGGGGACAGCTTTCTGAAACAGTCCACATGTATTGTGTAGTTCTTTCTAGTTTTTATGAGACACGCTGTTTGTAAGCAACATGTCATTTGCTTTCCAAGCCATTCTTCAAAGGGTGTATTGAGCTTTCTTTTTCTGGGGAGGATATCATTTTTATATTGCTGGACTTCCTGAAGAGATTGTAAGTTTGGTATTTTGCCTTTTTCACAGAGCAGCTATGAGGAGGCTGGTTGGCTGTGGGGATGGTAAGAGAAGAATAATATTAATAACTAATAATAATTGGTCTAATGTCTTTCATGCAAGGATCTCAAACATCTTTCCTAGCAGCAGGCTGAAATCTAGTTCTGTGTGCTTCTGAAGGGGTGAGTTAATGGGTGAAACACACCCCTTAATAAATTAAGTGTCCTAACATGCCCATGGGATAATACCAGCTGTGATCTCTGTTTCCGCTTTTGCTGAGGGCTAACTGGCTGTCCACACATCCTGTTTAAAAAAGTATATGTGCATCTTACATCTGTCATGTCTCACCGGACATTTCCACAGTTGTGAATGAGATTGGTACTTGTGTTCATGCACACACACACTTTCAGGCCAACTCATGCATTTGTTTTTAGCAGGATGCTCCATGTCCCTGCCTTTTTACATACATTTGAAGATATTTGAAGTCATTCGGGTAGTCATTCAACAGTTAAGTTTCACACACGGTTTTCGAGGGATTCATGACATGCACTCACCTTTACCCACAGTGACTGCAGCCTGCCTACACTGAGTGCCCAAAGGGAGGTCTGGTTTTCTCTTTAGGTCTGGTCTGGTGGTCTCTCACAGGCGGTGGGAATCCTGTCTTCCCTTGCAGTGACTTATATCTGGAATGATCCTTAGCAAAAAATTCAGGTAGGTTGGTACAACTCCTGTTGTTCCAGTGAATTAAACTGTCTGTCACATTTCTAGAACATGTACCGTTTGTCCTTTATATCAGTGACACAGCATCTTGCCTCTGTCAAGAAGTGGTGGTGGTGATGGTAGTAATGATAATAATACCCAGCAGTTCCTACCACTTGGTCTCAAAGAAGACTGGTGTCAGTTTTGCAGATGGAAACACTGAGGAACAGATCAGGGAAGCCATTTGCCCAAGATCACTTGCAGACCTGGGACAGAGTCAGCAATAGAAACCAAGTCTCCTGACCATGCTATGGTACTATGCTAACTAGCCCATGTTACCTCCTGCCTCACTGCTCCCTTCTTTTAATTTCCTGAGTACCACCAGCAACACTGTCACCCACTTACCATTGGCAAAGATTCTTCATAATCCCAGGTGCCGAAAAACAAATACATTTATAGAGATGTCCCTGCTAAAGTCATGTAGCAGTCTCTTAAAATGCCCATTGTATGTTAGAAAGAAAGACAGTCACTATTATAATCATCATCTTTACATGAACAGGCTCAGACTTCCTGTTTTTCCTCCCATTGCCTTTGTTTCTCCAAATGTCTGTCCAAAGGTGGGGCCACACAATAGTTGACATTCAGCCCATATTTGTATCCTTCCTATCCACTCCAGATTCCTGTTGGAATAAGTCTTTTTCTAAACTCTCCTGGCCCTGACCAAAGTGGCCAATGTACTGGCTGCCCTGAATTTGAGTGTACGGAGACAAGACTCCTGTAATTCTAGCTTAACATGAATTCCACTCTAAATCATAGTGACATATTAAACCCTGTCAGCCACAGGTAAGTAGAGTTATTTTTATTTTATAGATGTGGAAACCAAGGCACATAAATTGAATTGTCTTGTCAAAGGTGATTGAGTTCAGATTGTAACTCAGCAATGCTGCCTTCTACTTGACTTCAGACTAACATGGCTAACTACGTCTCTCTACTCAACAATGCTGCCTTCTCCTTCTCTAAACAATGGATGTAATGGATTTTCAGCACTAAGTCACAAGTTCAAAGCCATGATAAGACCCACAAGATGCCTATGTCTGAGCGCTCAATAGGCCTGCCTTGATTGTGACCAAATGTTCTTCCTGTTTGCTGATCACTTGGTTTGGTGGGGTGAGCCCATTTCCTATAGATAGGTGCCCAGTTCACAGAAAAACAAAGTATTTAAGTCAGCAGAGCCAAATGAGCCTCATCCCAGGGACCTCAAGGAACTAACAGAGGAGATCTTGGAACAGTTGGCAATCATCTTCATGATCATTCATAATCTTCATGAAGTCATGGGAGGCGGGCTGGATACCAGAGGATTGGAAAAGGGCCAAAGTACTGCCCCTCTTTAAAAAAGGCAAGGAGAACCCAGGGAAGTCCAGACCAGTTAGCCTCACCTCAATATCTGGGAAGTTACTGGAGCATATCCTGAGGAAGGCCATTTGCAAGCATCTGGAGGAGGAAAGGCTGATCACATGCAGCTAGCAAATCTAACAAATCATGTCAAACAAACCTGATCTCCTCCTTTGACAAAGTAGCTGCTTAGATGAATGAAGGGACTGCTTTGGCTATAGTGTATCTGGACTTCAGCAAGACTTTTGACATGACCTGCTTGTAAACAAACTGGAGAAATGTGGGATGGATAAAACTACTTCAAGTTGGATATATAACTGGCTCAATAGCTGTAAGCAAAGGCTAATTACTAATGGGTCCATGTCAGAAAGGCAGGAGTTTTCACGTGGAGTCCCACAGGAGTCTGTCTTGGGCCCAGTGCTGTTCAACATACTTATTAACAATTTGGATGCTGGCATAGAAAGCTTGAGCAAATTTGCAGATGACACAAAACTGAGAAGGATTGTGAACACATTGGAGGATGCAAGCGCAATTCAGAAGGATTTTGACAGATTGGAAAGTTGGACTAGAACTAACAGGGTGAAGTTCAGTGTGGACAAATGCACAGTTCTCCACCTCAGAAGGAATAATCAAAAATGCAAATGCAAAATGGAGGACATCTGGCTGGATAGTTGTTCTATGGAAAAGGACTTGGGAGTGTTGGTGGACCACAGGCTCACTATGAGTCTGCAGTGTGATGCAGCCGCACAAAAGATGAAAGCAGCTTCGGGTTATATCAATAGAAGCATTAGGTGCAAGACGTGGGAGTTGATTAGTACCTCTCTCTTTGGCACTGGTTAGACCTCATCTGGAGTACTGTGTGCAGTTCCAGGCTCCACATTTTTAAAAGAATGTGGGGAGGTTTGAGAGGGTCCAGAAGCATGCAGCAAAGATGATCGAGGGTTTGGAAAGCAAGTCCTATGAGAAGCTGAAGGAGCTAGGCATGTTCAGCTTGCAGAAAAGGTGCTTAAGAGGAGACATGATCGCAGTCTTCAAATTCTGGAAAGGCTGCCATAAAGAAGAGGGAAAGCATCTATTCTCTCTTGCTGCAGAAAGGAAGACACAGACCAGTGGCTTAAAGTTGCAGCAGAGTAAATTTAGATTGGATAGCTGGAAAAAATTCTTCATTGTGAGAGGCAGTGGAATAGCGTGCCCAAGGAAGCTGTAGACTTTCCATCACTGGAGGTGTTCAAGAGGAGGTTGGACAGACACTGGCTGGGGATGACACAGGCGTATTTTCTACCATGGATATGTCTCATGCTTCTGGGCTTTGCTGGATAACCGCCCCCCCCCCCATCCCCTTTGTTTTCCTGCTATATGTGTCAGGGTTTTTTAAGCCTCCCCAGAGGTATTGGGTGTTTGCTGCAGTTCAGGCTGGGGACTTGAACTGGTGTGTGCCAGTTCTCCCACTAGGAACCAAGCTGAAGGTTCCTGGCTAGAAGGTCTTGCCCCTCCACTCAGGGTCAGACTAATTGGCATATATGGGGTCAGGAAGGAATGTGACCCCATGGTCAGATTGGTATGGGCTGTGAGGGTTTTTGCCTTGCTCCATAGCAGGAGGTGTGGCCCTTTACCCAGGACCTCTTAAGCAACATTTTGTAGGAGCAGGACATTGGCTACCGTTGCTCCCCTGCTTTACCTGTGGCAGGTTAGGGTGTTAAGTCTATGTTGTGTCAGGATTGAGGGCAGTCTTATGTAGCATTTAGCTTATGGTTGTATGGGATTGTTTGGATAAGGATGATCCTACCTCAGGCAGTGTTGGACTCGATGACCTTGGTGGTCCTTTCCAGCCCTACTTCTCTATGACTCTATGAGGTCAGAAGTGTTTAGATGCTACTGCTCCTCTCTGTGCTATATGTATTCTGTAGACCACATGCAAGATGCTTTGCATGAAGTTTTGTTAGCCTCTAATTGCATTCTGGCTGTGCTGTTCTAATAGAGTAACACCTACTGGGTCCCAGCTGTCCCTTCAGCTCAGGCATACCCGAGGGGAAGAGAAGACCTTTGTATTCCCCATTGCTAGGAGCTCTGAGGCTGGCTGCTGATTCTGTTGCACGCATTCTCCATGTTTTCCCTGTCTTCTATTTTCTTTTCAGGCTGGATTACCTTCATCAGACACTTAGCTTTGTTCGGTCAAGCTGCCTCCCTACCATGTGTGGAAAATGCTCTAGAACACACATTTTTCATTCAAAAGCAAGGACAGAACAGTCAGATGGCTTCAGGTTTCTCTGGGGTGACTTGGTCTCACTGTTAAGACACTCTCACGGAGGTGACCCCTCTTCTGTGGACAGTGAGGTATCTCTGGCTACAGGATCCATGAAAGGGGGTGGGTTAGATTTGAAAGGTCTGCAGGGCATCTTTCATGGTGACAGAGTGCAGGGGGCAGGGCAGAGGTGGAAGGAGGTCAAGGAATCATCTGTTGCACAGATCTTCTGGTCCCATCTCCTGTGGGAAGATGGAGATATAAGGGATACACAAACTTTGAGCTACCAGACTGGAGCAACCATCATGGGGTAGCCCCAGCGGTATAGATAGTGTGTCAGGAATGTTTATTTTCTAGCACTCAGACAAGATACTGGGCAAGCAGGATGCTGCTTTGTTTATTCTAAGTATGAGGTTTCCTATATCCCTTGAGGTTCCCTTGAGATTCAAATATTACTAAGCACTTAACTGATTTAGGAGTTTCTGCTTCATGTTAAAGTGAGTTTCACTATCCCTGTGGTTACCGAGAAGCGGGTTGTGCTGTTTTCTGCTGTATTTGGTGTGTCGTTTGGACAGACAAATAAATACACAAATTAGTATGCAGAGTAGTGGATATTATTATTACATCCTGGGGCCTGACTGCTAGAAGATTGGTTTGCCTTATCTCTTTATTCCTAAGAGTTTATATGAGAGACCCCTCATTGTTCAGTTATTTATTCATAACCAACTCTAAAAGAAGCCCCATTTCCACAGCTCGTATAATTGCAGACCTAAATGGTTTCTGAGTCAGTGGGTGGGTTCATTTATAGTGAAAGAGATCTAAAATGATGGAGGGTAGTAGGTGAATTAGTTGTCAGTCATGGTAATGTTTCTGATAGAAAATAAATAGGAGGCTACATCTATTTCCAAAGTCAGTGCATTATTTCTGTTTGCTCTGCTCTTTTGTAACATAATTGACACAACTGATCTCCACTCTGCCTTGGGCAACACATGTTTCATAGCAATTAAGAGCAAGCAGCCTTTTCTTTCATGCGTATACAGTGCATATTCTCCCCTCATTCTCATCTTGCAGACTTCGTATGGCTGATATAATGACAGAAAGTGTTCAGCAGACAGGACTGTTAGAAATGTAGCCCAGATGGTAGTGGTGCTGATGGAGGGGGGAATTCCTGAATAATTTATTTGAACTGAAAAGATTTGTAACGCTTGAATATTGGCTGAAGTTAAGATATGGTTTTAACCCTTTGCAAGGCAGCCATTCATTGTAATTCATTTATAAGGGCAATAAAAGATCAAAATAGTCTGTCTGAGCACAGAGTGGATGCCCATTAGCAGCAAACGTGACACTTCATAGTTATGTTTTTAAGTGCTGCTAAGTCATGATAGGACAGACAAATGATGGCCCAGTGGGACAAAAGTCTATTTTAGTCTGAGATGGACAATATAATTAGTGCTTTTAATTCATAGATCCCTAAGCACTTTACCAAGATGGGTATAGTAACACTTGGTGACACTGATTTGTCATAGGTCCTGTGATCATCAGTAGATCTGGAAGCAGAACACAGGTCAGCTGTCTGCATTCAGTGCCATATTCGCTGAACTACACTGTCCTCAATACAGCTGTTACCCAAAGGCCTAGAGATAATTTGATGACAGCTCCACCCTCCTCTCATGTACTTTTAATATAAAGTTTTTGTGACAGAAGAAGACAAAACACCCTGATGCACATACAAATGAATATAATCCTATCAGATCTGGGATAAATCAAATGGTGGGTATGGAATTAGCTGCAGTTTAGAGCTTACCGTTTTATCACTTTTTTCTTGGCAAAAATGTTAAAAAGGTCAGAAGTATTTTGGTGATGATTATATAAGAGGTCTCTTCCTTCCTGTTTTGCTTATGTGGGAAACACACACAAAGAACCAAATTGAGCTCTCAGCTGCATGGGAAGAGTTCCTGTGTGGAGTCGAAGGGAATTCTTCCCAGGTAGCAGGAAACAGAATTTCTGTAAGATGGACTTATCTAAAGGTAGTATTTATACTGAGCACTCGGTGGATGATTGTTTCACCCAGTAAGAGTGAGCACGGCTAAACCACACACTGCAGTGTAACAGTTTACAGTAAATTAGCTCAAGTACTGGAAGCAGTAAAACTGCTATCTAAGTTTCTCACCAGGGTAAATTAGTCTACCACACCAGGCCTCTGTGCTTCTGTTTGTATGCAGGCAAGCTAAACTAAAGCTAGCTCAGATATTTAAACTATGCTGCAGTGTGCAGTGTAAACCTACCTTCTAACTCATTAGCAAATTTCTAATTCTTAAATAATTATGTCCTTGATCTGCAGTAGTTTCTGCAGCCTCCAACCGAAATTGAGTTGTGACCTGGATATAAGAGACAGTCCCTGCATGAAGGACTTAAAATTGAAAAATCAGCGGCCAGGAGAACTAAATCACTCATTATCCCTATTTTACAGGCAAAGGTCTGAGAGACAGAGGGAAAAGTCCTGACCCTACTGAAGTCAGCGGCAAAATTCATACAGACTTTAAGGGTGCCAGTGTTTTGCCTAGAAAGCTTATGTGTCTTGACCAACATCATCAGTATATTTATGACAGGAGCAGAAACTGAATTGAGAAGGAAGCCTTTGTCTAGTGACTTAGTCTTCAGATGATGATGGTTTGTTTTAGTCTATCACAGGCATTGTTGTTGGTCTGTGAGATGATAAGACTGATACTTACTCTTCTAATAATACCTAGCTTTTTGCATCCATACATTTGCAATTTACAGATAAGGAAAGTGAGGCAAAGGGAGGTAAAATGATTTGTGTAACGTTATCCAGTAGGCCACTGGAACAGCCAAGGAAGAACACAGATCTCCTAAGTCCCAATTGATCGCTCTGTCCACTGGACTAAATTAAAGTAATATGAAAATATAATGTCTCATCTCTGGAACTAAAGAAAAGGTGGATTAGAAAATCCATGTCAGCTGAAGTCAGAAAAGCTTGGCGGATATCCTAGAGTTAATGATTGCAGCAATATGAATGGATTTTGACATAAATAAATACCAAGAAACAACGACAAAAGTTTACTTAGATGAGAACCAGCAAGAAAGACAGACTAGGATCATTGGGTTGGAGTCGTCTCTGATATAACTTCATTGACTACACTGGCAACAAACCAGGAATAAATGTCCTATTGATATAAATTGTCTCTCTATTTTATATATCATTTTAAGGGAAGAGATCTTAATGTGAAATCTGTGCAAATAGAAAGAAGCAGTCGTGCATAATTAATAACTTACGCACTATGGATATCTATGTTTGTGCATCTCTGTAGTGATTACAGTGTTTTCCGATTCTTATTTACAACAGAATAACATTTCTGCTCATCTGACAATAACAATTCCAGTACAGTCTATCATCACTATGTTATAATACTGATTTCGGTATATCGCTGGAGAGAATGTGTTGCTCTTTTCTCTGGATTAAAAACAAAAATCAGATTTTTAAACTGGTCATATTTGCATGCCAAAATATGTGATCCACACACAGAGCAGCGCTCTTAATTCGTTTTTGACTCTAAGGATCCAGAAATGTGAATAAATCATATAAAATATTAAGGGCTTAATGATGAGAGATTTCTTTACAAATTGGGTGGTCATGCACAATGTCTCAAAGATGTTTATTGCAATGGCAGAATATTAGTGTGCTTGAAGATGTGGAAATCCAGCAGTTCACTGGGTTGAATTCGGAAGTTCTTTCTTGCAAGTTCATTCAAGACCCACACACCGGCAGCCAATCAAGTAAAGCATCTTTTCCTTCAATGGGAGCTACTCCTTAATAACAGTGTTATTAAGTTAATACTCCTTAATAAGAGCAGTGACTTCAGGGTTTGTCTCAGTGAAATCCTGAATTTCTAGTTTGCTAGGCATACACTTAGAATTTGCCATTGCAGTGTATGCTTACTGGAACAGTTGCCTGAATTGGGCTTTGGGCCTGGACCCTCAGACAGATAAAAGAATAGCACCTTTCTGTAGGATACTGTAATGTTCAAGGTAGTTGGTGAGATTGTTCTTTTTTGTGTTTCTAGCTAAATGGTTATGCAAATATGTTGCCATCATGGTAACATAAACAAAAGAGCTTATTAAATTATAGAGTTATACTAAGAAAAATGTTAGTCTGAGTAGAAATTAATCATTTCCACATTTCCTTCCACATTAGTAGTGGGTTTTCACATTACTTTGTCTCTGCTTCTTCACTGTTATGACGAACAGCTGAAAAGATCATCTCATATGGTGATTTTACTATCCATTATGTTATAGGCATGCCAAAGAATAGTTAGTTAAGCACAAGTTAAAATGAAGTGTTTAGGTTTCAGCTACAGAGGAAACAAAAAATGATCACTAGAGCAGGAGAACTTAGGACTGGAAGGGGTGATAGCTAAGCCATCGAGTCCAGTTCCCTGGAATCTCCAAAATGATCTCTTCCTCCCTTATCCAGAAATCCAAGGATCAGTACCCAGAACACCGCATATACCACGCCAAAGATAAAAACAAAGGAGACAAGAACACTGCCAATGACCCTGCAACAACACAGAAATAATTAGTTAATAGATGCTCAGAAAATCCTAGAAAAAGGCCTATGCCTGACTTGCAGAGAAAGGCCAAAATGCCTGTAATCCATGCCACTATATTAGGCAAAAAATTCCTTCCTGTCCCCAAACTTGGCAGTTGGCATGATCCTGTGTGGAAAAGCAAGACCCTCTATAACCAGGAAACTCTGGATTTTCCACGTAGTGATAGGAGCGTGAGCATGCCTTGGTTAAAAACCAGTTGAGCCTTAGCTATAGCCAATATCCCAGTGCCTCAGAGCAAGACAAAAACAAATAAATCCACAAGCCAGTAGGAGGAAAAAAATCCTTCTTGGGCCCAACTGGCAGCCATTCCAAAGCTTCACTCTTTGGAAAGTTAGAAGTCTTCTCATTTCCAGTCTGAATTTATCTGTAGCCAGATTGTAGCCATTTGGATGTAGTAAAATGGAGATGGAAAGGATTTGTGATAGACTGATTGAATGTTGCTTGAGTCAGGGCTGTCTAACCGATGATCTTTGGGTTGCACGGGGCTTCCAAGGAGTTAACCTGCAACCTCTGGGCTCCCAGTCTGGCAGCTGCTCCCATCACATCAGTGTCCTAATGCTGCTGCTGGAGTCTCTGAGCTCTCTTCTCTGAGCTTCCTCTCCCTCTTCCTGTGTCTGCATCCTGCTCTGTCCCTGGGGGTGGGACAGAGCCGCATAGCTGATGGGATCCCATGGCTGGGAGTTAAGAGGGACCTGGAGATCCATGTGGTACGGTGCAGGGGGAGGCACGTGACAGAGTGAGTGGGTGCTGCCTGCATGGCATGTCATACAGGGGACATACAGCCCCATAGGTCTCCATACAGGTCTCCAGATATGTTTGATAACCTATCCAAAATGGAATAACCTATCCAAAATGGAAATTGGATCTTCCTATTTGAGTTAAGACTTCAAACTGTAATGAATTTGAAATCTGAAAATGCTCATGCATCAGACAGGTTCTCTCAGGTCCTCATTATCAGCTGTACAATGCTACATACAGGCCCAAAGTGCTGTTAAAAACATCAGAAACGTAAAATTGGCACCTTCTTATTACCTGGTCCTAGTGAACAACGGTATGAGATCTCTCTTGCTTGTTGAACCCAGGCTGATTGCAAGTGAGAAAGTCAATGGGATTTACACTCCGAAATCATTGACAATCCCTCCTGTCACTTGGAGTCACACACAAGACAGAGGGGAGAACACATCACAGTCACATATACTGAATTCAATAACAAGCACCAGATTTTGCTTATGGTAGTACTTTTGAGCCATTTCATGCCTGCTTGGAAAGTGAGCTATATTCTATCCCAGCTAATGCATCAGCTGCAGAATTGCCAGGTGCGCCCTGATTGCAGGATCTTTGGGGGTTTATACACATGCTCCAGGAGCGGGGAAGGAACTACTGTAACTAAAGCACCTGGAGCATCTCGTGCATCAGCGTCTGCATGCTTAAAAATGGTGGCAGGGGCACTTTAAGTAAAGCTCGTTCAACAAGCTTTTGTTAAAGCGCCTCCACCTCCATTTTTAAGTGTGGGAACGCTGATACATGAGACACTGGAGTCTGCTGGAGTACAGTAATTACCATGCTCCAGCAGACTCGATTAAGTGAGTCTGAACAAACACACTGTAATTACAGCATGTCGGAGCAGACTTGATGCTTGTGTATAGGCACCCTTTGTTACTGGTGACAGCACAAAACAGACATATGTTCACGTCTGATGATGGGTTTTTCATCTCTCCAAAAATACACAGCTTCTGACTTATAGCCTGAGTTGGCCTGTTTTAGAAACCTTGGAGAAAGGAAACTTGGGCACCTCTCTTCCAGGTTCTGGAAATATATCTTCTGAGAGATGGTGCTGCCCATACCACACACAGGTTTAAAAATCCCCATGATCAAAATGCGTTTGTTATCCCTGCCACTGATGCATTTTAATCAAGGCAGGGTGACTACTAGGTTTCCAGTTGTATCTCATTTACTGAATAATATTATTACTGTAGGGAGCATAAATATCATCAATAATAATGTTGCCTTATGGGAAATAGTTTTCACGCAGTTTTGATTCAAATATTAAGCCACTGAAAATACTGAGCTGTTCCTCAGTCATTAGAAAGCAGGTACACCATGTCTCATGAACTACATAAAACGATTTGGGACAGATCCTCAGCTGGTGTAAATCACTGTAGCTCCCTGCCTTCAGGTGGTATAAGTCAGCACCTTATTATTATTGCAGAAGCCTCAGGTGGGGGCGAGCACCCCCCTTTTCTGTGCAAAGATGAAAAAAAGTGCATGCCCAAAAGAACTTACCATTGTAACCTTCTCCTTAGCTAGGATAAATCAAGACAGCTGCACTGCTTTGCATCCATCAACAATTTGGCCAACTGTTTTAAATTTTAGCATGTGTTGGTAGTGAAAAGGGCTCGAGGTCACTAAATGGATGTGAATTGATGAAGTCTCCCCAGGTATTTGGACCCTATATCTCAGCTGGATGTGTGTGATCTTGAAGACTATACATGCTTAGAAAAATAACAAGAGACCCACTCTGTTGAGAATGATAGGTCTCAGTATTGGAAAAAAGAACCTCACTCAGAGCCTGAGAAAAGCTGCAGAGTGCCCCCTGCAGTAGAAATCCAGCCTCTTGTAGGAGCACCTAGACATCCTCTGCAGATGTAGTCTGAGGAGCAGCCAGGAGGAGGATTACTAAGCAGATCCTCACCTTCCTAACTAATGATCCAGCTGGCCGCTGTTGGTGCCCCTGGACTGGCTGTTGAATGGAAAGCAGCTTCTCCCTTTACTTCTACCTGCAGCAGCAAACTGCAGGTCAGTCAACAGATCTTTTGAAGGTCATCTCTGACCCCATACTTGGGTTTCTAGTTTCTGACCACACTCAGCTCTCTTCGTGGGTTATGGCTTTGTGGAAAGTCCCCTTGGAACTGGTAACTCAGTCTCTGACTTTTGGCTCTGACTCCTGGTGTTCTTCGATCCTGATTCTGACTCTCGAATATTGACTCAGCCTGTGACATGGACTCTGATGCTGAATTTCCTCTGGGATCTGGCAACTTAGTCCCCGATTCCTACTCTCCCCCAGGGACCTAACCACTATCCCCTTCCAACACCTTCCAAGTATAGTGTTGTTCAGTAAGGTGACACAAGTGCTGGTGTGATTTGGGCTTTCCTTGTTTCCTGGTGTCTGGGAGCCATTCTTTTCTCCCTCAAGGCTGTGATGTACTGGAGAGCTTCCTGTACCTATAGCTGTCATATTTTGAAAGGTTTCCTTCCTTCCTCTCCAACATAGACTGTGAGGTCTGCTTCCTCAACCCTTCTCCATTGTTATTGTATTGTCTTCCCTTCCCTATTGCTGCACATGCTTTCCCACAAGGCCACTTTCCTCTTCTCTCTGGCTGACCTCTAAAATGGAGCTGCCAGGCCAGCTTAAAATAATGTAAGTTTTACGACCCAGGCTTTTTAAACCTTATTATAGTGAACTAATATCTATTTTTTCCACATTGTTCATATTGTTGCCCACATGGACCTAGCAGTCTGTCTGGTATTTTTCAGTTTTGCATACTGTTTGGAGTTCTTTGTCCTCTAAGCATATACCTCTTTCTGCAAACATCTGTGAAAGATGGTATTATTTTTAAGCCTGCTAAAATGCATTATTGGATAGAATAATAATATTAATAAAATCAGGTATAGGAATCACTTCCCACACTGTTGATATGCAGCCCCCTCCACTGTTGCCTAATAGCTCATAGCAGTGCTATCCGATCATTTAGGACAGAAAGTGAAAATTAGACCTGTATTCAGTTGCATTGCAGAGGAAGTAAGATTAAGTAAGTAAACAGGTTATCTGACTTAAAATTACTTCATTAAACTGCTCGAATAATACATTTTATCCCCAAATATCCAAGAGTATTTTATGAGCTTTCCATTTAATGTCATTCTTCCATCACTGAAATGCAGCTGCCTCTGAGATGGAACCTGGCAGCTGTTGCAACTGTGCATGACAGCAATGAACAACCATTTATGCTGTAACGTGAAGGAGAATATTGTACTTCTTTAAACTTCAAGGGATGGGTTAGGAAATGATTGTGCTTGTGGACTCCAGATGGGAACCATATGATCCCGGAGCTGATGCCTTTATCTGTATTTAAATCCACTCTCTCCTGAGCCCCACCCCATCTGCCTGTTACGTCCCGCTCCCCGCCCCCCCTTGCTAAATCACATGTACAATGCACACCTTGTGTGCAAGGAAGAAAGTCTGTTGAAAAAACATTGCACAACTGAGCAAGTATTTGCTTAGGATTAGGCGCCATAATGAATAAAAACACTAAGAGTGTTTCAGAACATTGTACTGTACCATAAATGTATCCTGTTTCCTTTATCCTGACTGGCGAAGATGGACACTAGAACCAGTGCAGACTGGCTTCTGCTCTGTTTCCCTGGGAGAAAAAATAAAAAGAATAAAAAATCAGCGACTTACTTTGTAGTTATAAAAATATTTCAAAGTATGACGATATCAAATATATCAGTGTTTACTGGGACTGAATTTAGCAGTAGGTGCTTATGTAGCAGCAACTCCAGCACAAGCATAGGAGAGGCCAGTGTGGCAGTAAGTCTGTTTTTAAAAAGAGGAAACGCCTTCACGTGTGAGGAGGACCAGCATCCTCCTGTCATTAGGAAAGTTGGAAGGCACAGTGGTACATTTTGGGAACTTGTCTTTCACTTGTTGGGTTAAACTTATGAAAGGGATTCAGACGTATGTTGTCTTTCAGAGAATGATCAAGTTACACGCCGTGAGCTTTGCCATAGTAGCAGAGGAAGGGAGAGTACAAAGGTTATGGAAAACAAAACATTAATTTTCTTGACCAGCTGTGTTACAAGCAAAGTGCAGCTTATTTATAACCGTGGCATACTGTTCATAAATCAAGCCCGCTCCCCAGCAACGCATTTAATGAGAACTATTAAATGATTTCATGATGTACTCATCACTACCATCTGATAAAAAAAAAAAGCAGTGCTGTCTCCAAGGATCTGGACTTTCAATTGCAGCTTTTTATATTTATGGAGAGAAGACAAAGCCTCAACAGTGTCAAGTATGTTCAAAGGTCTACAAACCCTTTATTCAGTACACCCAGCATGGGACAAGTGATAGTTCTTTTTGAACCAAAGCTGAAATTCTTTCAGTTTTCACGCAGTGATAGATCAGTGGAATGAATAGATATTTGGTTTTATTTAATACCTTTCATGTTCAAAATTGTCCGATTTTGATCTCTCAGTCAAAACGGGATCTGTGGAGGTCAATGCACTTACCCTGATTTAAGAGAGATTGGAAACGAGCCCAAGGTATACAAAGAAATTGAAGGGCTGAAAGGCGTCCGCATTCTTTATGCTGGAAAAACAGGATGCATGTGCTATTTATGTATGTGAGTTAAAGGCAGAGGGACAGCTTCTGATCTCAGATATGCTGGTCTAAATCCAGAAGAATTTCATTGGTTCCATTATTACTAAAGTCTGGGAGCTTCTTCACGTTGACAGCGGCATTACACACCCCCTGTGCAGACACCCGTACTCAGAATGCATTTGTGCAAGGTAGCTCACACCACTTCAGTGTATGCTGAAATCCAGCCAAGGGTTATCCACACCGTCTTAGATACATGGGCAAAAACAACATGAACCAGGAGGACTGCATGGTCAAGAGTACATACAGTCCATTCCCCACAGAAGAACAGAAGAGTTGCCAATCGGTTATAGCCTATACTGCAGCTCAGCTTTGATAGCATAATATGGTTCAGTAATGGGATAGTTTAGAAGGGTCCATAGTCATTTGGCACTCTGCCAGATTTCCAAATAAGAGGAGATATAGCCAATTGCAACACAGAGCCCTGCAAGCACCCCTTTGTCAAGGGCATATTGAAGCACTGAAATCGTGGGCCTGGCTAATTTATGTGAGAAGGTTTTATGTGAATCAATGGGAAGGTCACTGTTGCCTGGAGGCTTGCACCATTGTAAGTGCTTAATTGCTAATCAGAGACTGGATTCGGGATTTCCATTATCTGACACTTTCTATCTCGTCAGTAAAACTGGAGGAGATGTTTATGTTTCATATCAGAGGTGTTTATTTTATCCGTATCTGTGGGAAGTTCAAGAACTTTGTCATTTCTTATTATGTAGCTTGAATGCGACAAACAACGGGTCTTATTTAGTTCCAGATCAGAGTTACTGACTGTCAGGGTCTTTAATTCATTCTTTTAGAAGACTGATTCTCAGCCAGGGTGCCACAGCACCCTGGGGTGTTTAGAGATTTTTTTAAAGGTGCTATGGGCTGCCAAACAATGTTAGCATTGCAAAGTACAAATATGATTCACAAAATAAACCCAGAGATCTTAAACAGGAATCCATAGTGTTAAAAACACTCTGACTTGCCATGGTCTCTATTAGTTCTTTGCAACAGAAAACACTTATTCATTATTTTTCCATAGTCAAAAAATTAGTGAAAACTAAGAGTCGGCATTGTTCAAGGGGTGCCTCAAGTCTAAAAAGGTTAAGAACCATTGGTTTAGAAAATGATTCAGATTCTGAGCTTATTGACTCTGGATTTACAGCAGCGTATTTCTGCTGGCCTTAATGGCGTCCCTGCATATTTACCTCAGTGAAACTGGGGGCAGAATTGCACTGGGAGTTTCTGCAACCTTTCCAATTTGAAAGTTGCTTTACTTGTAATAACTTTTACTTATTTGTCCTGCCATTCTGCATGACCTGAGAAATGGAAAATAAAAATGAAGTAAATGTTTTGGCAGTGGGAAAGGTATCAACAGTATAAGAATGTCGGTCTGTTTGACTTCATGTTCTCAAGCTGTTTGCAGTGAAAGATTTTTATTCTTCATCCCAGAAAGTGTGGTCATAACATGTAGTCAATGGAAGTTTCATCCTTTGAACTGATTAGAAAATTTGGCCTTATAGATGGTATTGACTGTTGTCGGCAGGGGTTTGTTGTATCTGATTGATAAAGAAGATCCTGTATGTAAATGTTTTATATATTTCTTCTTAGGTATTACTTACTGGGTTCCTACCATCCTGGTATATGAACACCCCAAATGTTATAATTAACCCCAGGAGTCCAAAACAAATTAGAGTCCCCCCCTTCACTTCCCTCTTTCCCCCCTCTTCTCCCCGTCCCCAGTCCCTCTGTAGAGACTGGTATAAAAATGTTACCTATCAAGGGGCTTATCAGCTCTAGCAGGTGAGTGGTTTTCCCCTCCAGGGTGTTCTGGAAGTTTTGTAAGCTATGGTTACTTCAGTGACACAAGTAAGAAAAGATCTTTCCTTTCTCTTAGGAGGAGGCCATGTTCCATCTTAGGGACCAGTGGGCATGTCTACATGTGAAATGAATGTGAAACAATAAACTCTGGCCCATATTGCACCAGAGTTTATTGTTCCTGGGCGTTGCATTTATGCATGCACCAAGGCCTGCAGCACGTTGAGCCAGGTCAGAGCAGCCCCGGCTGTCAGGGGTCCCCGAGCCTGCCAGTTGAGGGCCGCTCTGAGCCAGCTCAGCATGCTGTAGAGGGGTTGGCTGGGGAATGAGGGTGCTACATTGTGGGGCTAGATAGTAGGCAGCCCCTGCACTGAAGCACCTTTGTGCCCAGCTCCATCACTGTCTCCACATGTGTTGCTGCATGCTAGAGAACTCCTCCATAGGACAGTACTTATATTTACAAGTTACTAATCTGCAGAGTTAATTAGTTTCCTGCAGCCTAATAGAGCTGCATGTGTAGACATTGAGACTTTACTGCAGAGCTAATTAAGTAGCTCTGCATCCCCTGTAGATGCACCCAGTTATTACTAGGGTTAAGTGTGTAAATTGAAGTAGTTCCTAGGACTGTTTCAAAGGCCACAGCACCAGGTGCTGTGCGGAGATGTAATAAGAAGATAGTCCCCATTCCTGAGATCTTACTGTCTAGATTTATAACATGATGCAGTAGGTAGGTGAAAGAGGCAGAGGTGTGGACAAAGACAATAGAAGATGAGCACCTGCTCTCTAATAGTACCTGAGTATGGACAGATAAACATACACGGAGTTAAAAAGGGGAGGGAAGCGGACTTACCATATATCACCTGTTATGCAGTCGCTGTTTATTATGTCCATTCCTATCCTTAAAGTGGAAGCTAAATGTGGCAACTTAGTCCTGCTTCATTACAGGTAAGTTGTCTGTTAACTTTCATTTACCATGGAATAGGAAGAGACATATGAAACAGTAACTGTAAAACAGAAAATTCATGGTGAGTCCCTACACACACACACTTTTAGTATAATTTGTTCATCTTTCATTATTTTTCATCGCTGCTACCTGTCTAATCATTATCAGCATGCAAGTTATCCAGGCACAGTAGCAAAAGTATGTCACTCATGCTTGTGGGGTTTAGCCTTGAGCTGCACATTAAGTTTAGAATAGAAATAACATGTTTCTTTTCCTGCATCAGTGTTTATTGATTTATTCATGAAGCAGGAAATAGAAGACATGGAAAAAAAAACCAGTCAGGGAAGAAAGCTGGTTAGACATAGTCATAAATAAAACTCCCAGCTTTTACTGAATGGAACAATACTCGAAGCACGCATACCACGAAAGAAAACCCTGAATATAAACCACATAATTACTTGTGGTTCTAACCAACCCCAAGTATCTTATTCGCCTAAGCCTGCATGGGTTGAAAATACCCTTCAGCATTATAGTGCCTCTGTAGTTTAAGGTCTGTCAGCATTTCCATTATAACCCTCAATTTTCAAGTTAGTGAATTAGCCAAAAAAATGTTCTCTGGGTAAAGACAAATGAGTCCTTAGGTCAGAACTCCAGAGTGCACTTACTCTCTTAAACAGGTAAAAAAATCTATTCCAAAAATAAAAAGGGAATTTAGGACTTCTAACAAGGACTAGGTGAATAGCTTCCATGACCAAAATGTTCACTGTAACCAAGCAAGAGATACAGCAAAGTCAGAAGCCATGCAGCATCTCCTTCACATAAACATCAGCCATTACCTAGGCAAAGCACCCCTCAGAATGAGAAATCAACTTCTATAACAGTTTCTGTGATATTGTCTATATATCTACTGAGCACATCTACACATGCAATTAATGGGACTGAATATACACGAGTTCTATTTGAGCCAGAGTAAACTAATCCCAATGTTGTCTACACATGCATTAAGTGTAATAATTTATTGTGATGTAGGATAGTACCACTGGGCATGTCTACACAAGAGGCTTTACTGCGCAGCAGACTAATTTGCTGCACAGTAAAACTTCACTGTCTACATGTACGTGGCAATTAAGGCACATCAGACTAATTTACTGCACTGCCAAACAGTCCTGTCAGATACAAGTGGTATCCAGCAGCTAAGTAAATTACTGTGCTTAAATGCACATGTAGATGGTGACATTGGGATTAGTTTACCATGGCTCAAATTGAGCTGGAGCATATTCAGTCACATTAATTGCACGTGTAGAGACACCTCGTGTCCAAAAGGACTATCCTGTGCCAGATTAAATTAATTTACTGTGCACTAATTGCGGTGCACATGTAGACGGTGATGCTTTACTACACATTAAATTAGTCTGATGCACAGTAAAGTGCACATGAAGACATGCCCATTGAGTATTAGATCACCTACAGCTGAGGGATGGTCACTATTGCTATATGCTGGAGTTGAATTGATGCTTTAGCCATGGTGGTATATGAATAAATTTACAATTCCACTGAGTCATCTGGTCCACTGAAATCATCAGCAGTGTTAGAGCATATATTATCAGTAGATTTATACGCCCAAATATTGACATTTCTATAATCCATTGGGGAGCATTCACTAGCATCTGCAAGCCCTTAGGCTTGCAGCATGATTTTTGGCTTGATTGGCTACGAGTATTGTTGAATGTACCACTGACATAAAGTCATCTCCTAGGTGGAACGCAGCATCTGCTCAGTACCATACAATAACATTATGCTTTACGTAGGACATGAAATGAGAATAAATTCCAGGTGAACATGAGTCACCAATGTGATGAAGTAATAAGTAAAGCAAACCGCATTCTTTCTTGCATAAGTAGGTGCATCCCAAACAGGTCTAAAGAGGTGATACTTCCCCTCTGCAGCATTGGTCAGGTCGCAGCTGGAGTACCGTGTCCAATTTGGGAGCCACACTTCAAGAGGGATGTAGATAACGTGGAAAATGTTCAGAGGTGGGCCACCTGTCTGGTTAAAGGCCTACAGGAAAAACCCTATTAGGACTGATTGAGGGGCTTGAATCTCTTCAGCCTCTGCAAGAGAAGGCTGAGAGGTGACCTTGTGGCCATCTACAAACTCACTGAGGGGACAGCAGGAAATAGGGGATACAATGTTTACCAGGGCACCCATCGGGGTAACTAGAAACAATGGCCACAAATGGAAGAAGAGCAAATTTAGGTTGGACATAAGAAAAAATTCTTTACAGTAGAGGTTGCCAAAATATGGAATACACTTCTGAGGGAGGTGGTGCTTCCTTGGAGGTATTTAAGAGGAGATTGGACAAGGACCTGGCTGGGGTCATCTGACCCCAGCACTCTTTCCTGCCCAGGGCAGGCAGTCAGATTCAGTGATCTAATAAGTCCCTTCTGACCCTAAAATCTATTAAATCTATGAAGTGAGGGAAGGTGATCAAACATATAATAGCTGTGGAATTGGACTCGTCACTTGTGAAAGGTGCTGCAGGATTTTTAATGACTAGGACATTAGTCTTCTGTTTCATGTAAAAGGAAACGTATCTAGCTGTATAATACCCCAACCCAAATGCTCACTTATTGGTTTGGTATCCAGGTTGTACCCATATTGGTCTAGAGGAAAAGGCAATCAGGACTTGTAGTAGAGGTGGTATCTTTTATTAGATGTAAAAAAAAAAAATCTTTAATTGCAAGCTTTCAGCCACAAACACCCTTCATCAGGCATTGGAGAAAAGATTGTAAAAGTTCTCATGGGTAGAAATGAAAGTTCATATTTCATAGGATTTCACAGAGGAGTCAATAGATGGAAAAATTCCTCTGGGCAGTCAGTTCATAGCTGGTATGAAGCCTCTCCCCTAACTGTGAGTTTCTCACTTATTGGTATTAGCACTGGTTAGGGTTCATCTTCATTACCAGATAATCATTTTCACCAGTGTAAAATGAGCATGACTAGCCCTTGTGTTTGCCATGACCAGCTGACATGATAATCCCCACTTACTCTGACTGCAGTGATGTCAGTATTGCTGTGGCTGAGCCATGTGTGTAGACACAGCTCTACCAGCAGAGAAGGTTTTCAGCTGCTAGCATTACACCAGCTTCCCCAAACAACAGTTGCCCCACTGGCAACGCTGTACCCACACCAAGGGTTTTTGCTGGCATAGCTGCATCAGCTGTAGGGGAGGGTCTGCCCACACCCTGAGCAGACATAACTGTGGTGGCAGAACTCGAGAATGCAGTGAGGCCTAAGTCTTGTTAGTTACGGTGAATCCTCAAGGCCAGCTTCAAACACAACCTAATTTGCAAATGAAGGCACTCGCCTAGTCACCTTCTGACTCTCAGCTCCATGTTATCCTTCCCCCAGGGTTTTCCTCTTTGAATCCCATTAAATGAGTTTTAGAATTGTAAACTGAAATGATGTGAGCTGAACCAGTGTAAATACATTCACATAACTTCAAGCATCTGATTAAAACACAAAAAAGTGAAAAAATCAGGAATTCTGTTTGAAGCCTATTCTTAACTAATGAAGTCAGGCCAAAGCATTGCATAGCTTCCCAAGCAGCATGAGACCTTACATATAGTAGAGCCTGTGTTATAATTCTTATGAACAAACATATGGGAGAAAAACATTTCAGTTTTATTTCTGTATTTTCTTGAATTATCTGGCTGCTTTGGGGTTGAAAGACAAAGTTAGTCATGTTAATCTGAAATAAAGCAGAAGCCAGGGTACATTTGCACCTTATAAACATGTCATGTCATGTCCCATCATGTCATGCCATGTCACGTCCCATCCCGTCCCGTCCCGTCCCCTGACTTAAGAAAGAAAGGGTTGGAAGGGACCTCAGGAGGTCGTATTTAGTTTAGCCCCTGCTCAAAGCAGGCCCATCCCTAACTAGATCATCCCAGCCAAAGCTTTGTCTAGCTGAGTTTTAAAATCCTCCAAGGATGGAGCTACCCTCTCTGGGTAACCTGTTCTAGTATTTTTTTTACCCTCCTAATGAGAAAATTCTTCGTAATGTCTGACTTAAACTTCCCTTGCTGTAACTCGAGACTATTGCTCCTTGTTCTGTCTTGTATCACTACTCTGAACAGTCTAGCTCCATCCTCTCTCGAACCCCGATTCAGGTAGTTGAAGACTGCTATTAAATCCCCCCTCAGTCTTCTATCCTCTAAACTTAATAAGCCCAGTTCCTTCAGTCTTTTCTCATAAGTCATGTCCCCCAACCCTCTCACCGTTCTTGCTGCCCTCCACTGGATTCTCTCCAATTTGTCCACATCCTTGCTTTAGTGGGGGCCCCAAAACTGAACACAGTACTCCAGATGTGGCCTCACCAGTGTTGAATAGAGGGGAATAATCACTTCCCTTGACCTACTGGCAACACACCTACCATGCAGCCCAGTATGCCATTAGCCTTCTTGGCAACAGGGGCACACTGCTGGGTCATGTTCAGTATATTGTCCACTGTAACCCCTAAGTCCTTTTCTCCAGAGCTGCTGCCCAGCCAGTCAGTCCCCAGCCTGTACCAGTCCATGGGATTGCTCTGTCCTAAGCGCAGGACTTTGCACTTGTCCTTGTTAAACCTCATGAGATTTCTTTTGGCCCAATCCTCCAATTTGTCTAAATCATTCTGAATCCTAGCCCTACCCTCCAGCATATCTGCTACTCCCTCCAGCTTGGTGTCTTCTACAGACTTGCTGAGGATGCACTCTACGCCAACTTCTAGATTGTTTATGAAGACATTGAACAAAACCAGCCCCAGGACCAGCCCCTGGGGCACTCCACTTAATACTGGCTGCCAACTAGACATTGAGCTGTTGATTGCTACAAATCTCCCCACATCCACAAAGCCAGTCACCTCATCATAGAAGGCAATCAGATTGGTCAGGCATGACTTGCCCCTGGTGAATCCATGCTGACTGTTCCTAATCACCTGTTTCTCCTCCACATGCTTAGAAATGGATTCCTTGAGGATCTTCTCCATGATTCGTCCAGGGACTGAGGTGAGGCTGACTGGTCTGTAGTTCCCTGGATCCTCCTTCTTCCCTTTCTTAAATATGGGCTCTATGTTTCCCTTTTCCAATCATCCAAGACCTCTCCTGATCACCATGAATTTTCAAAGATGCTGGCCAGTGGCTCTGCAATCACATCAGCCAACTCCCTCGGCACTCTTGGATGCATTCCCATCTGGCCCCATGGACTTGTACATGTCCAGCTTTTCTAAGTAGTCCCCAATCTGTTCTTTCACCACTGTTGGCTGATCACCTCCTCCCCAAACTGCGCTGCCTGGTGCAGTAGTCTGGGAGCTGACCTTGCCTGTGAAGACGGAGGCAAAAAGGAATTGAGTACCTCAGGCTTTTCTGCATCTTGTGTCACTAGGTTGCCTCCTTCATTCAGTAAGGGACCCACACTTTCCCTCATCCTCTTCTTGCTACTGACATACTTGTAGAAATCCTTCTTGTTACCCTTCACACCCCTTGCTAGCTCAACTCCAGTTGCACTTTGGTGTACCTGAGCAATGCTCTTGTATTCTTCCCCAGTTATTTATCCAAGTTTCCACTTCTTACAAGCTTCCTTCTTTTTATTTAGTTTACTGAAGAGTTCCCTGCTAAGCCATGCTGGTCTTTTGCCATACTTGCTAGTTTTCCTGCACATTGGAATGGTTTGTTCCCGCACTCTCAGTAAGGCTTCTTTGAAGTACAGCCAGCTCTCCTGGACTTCTCTCATGACTTCCCTGTGTGAGTCAAAGTCGAAGTCTGTTTTTCTGAAGTCCAGGGTCCTTTCTCTGCTGCTCTCCATCCTTCCTTTCTTCAGGATCCTGAACTCAATTATCTCATGGTCACTGCTACCTAAGTTGCCATCCACTACTACATCCCCCACCAATTCTTCCCTGTTTGTGAGCAACAGGTCAAGAAGAGCATGGCCCCTAGTTGGCCACTCCAGCACTTGTACCATGAAGGTGTCCCCAGTACTCTCCAAAAACTTCCTGGATTGCCTGTGCACTGCTGAATTGCCCTCCCAGCAGATGTCAGGGTGATTGAAGCCCCCCATGAGAACCAGGGCCTGTGATCAGGAAACTTCTACTAGCTGTTTGAAGAAAGCCTCATCCACCACTTCCTCCTGGTCTGGTGGTCTGTAGCAGACCCCCTCCACAACATCACCCTTGTTGCTGTCCCCTCTGACCCTAAACCAGAGACTCTCAACAGGCCTATCTCCAGCTTCATACTTGAGCTCTGAGCAATCATATTATACATAAAGTGCAACTTCTTCTTCTATTCTCCCCTGCCTGTCCTTCTTGAACCTTCCTAAAGATCCTTGATCTTAGCATGCATAGCACAAGCTTTCATGAACTGAAGCATACTTCATCAGATGCTTCAAAAGGATGTGCTCAAGCCAGCGTATAAAATGGAGAGAGAGATTTGAACAGAAAGGTAGAAAGGGAGGGGGAAGGGGGCAGTGGGAGAGGCTAACAAACAAGCAATGACCAATTTTGTTTCTATTGGTTTACAAAAGCTAGTCCAAATAATGAAGTAAGTGTTCTGTCACAAGCCTTATTGTCTTTCTGGAGTTGATGTCAGATCAGTGTCCATTCATTTTTTTCCCATAGAGTTTGCCTCATTTGTCCATTGTAGGTAGCAGGGAGGCATTGTAAGCTGGTGATAGCATATATGACATTGGTAGAGGTGCAGGTAGATAAACCTTGGATGTCATAATCCATGCTATTTGGTCCACTGATAAAGTGGTCTGTACTGGTGTGGCAGAACATTTTAGCCTCTCCATCACTGACCTCAGGATAGCTGTTCTTAGACAGCAAGACTTTAAAAATCGATTTGAATGGGAAATTGCAGAACAAGAAATCACAGGCTGGATTGTGTTAAGTATGGTTTAAATAGGGACTATGGATCCCTATCCCATTAACTAGATTAGCTTTGGTAACCCCTTTTTTCCTCCTGGTTTATTGCCTTCTTGCTTGTTTGCATTTCCCAGCCTGTTTGTCTTCCTCCCTTCTCCCCCTCCCTTTCTACCTTTATATTCAAATCACTCTTTCCATTTTATACACTGGTTGGTGAATGTCATTTCACAGCACCTGATGAAGTGAGCTCCAGCTCAAGAAAGCTTGTGCTAGATATATATATCTCTAACTTAGTTGGTCTATAAACTTGAAATCAGTCTTGCAGCCCTACCTGCTGTGGGATGGCCAGGCCTTCATATTCTCTGAACATAGCTTGTGTGGTTAGGTTGGTTTGTTTGGTAGTGCTGATAGCCTATCCAATCTTAGTTTGGAAACTATATGTGATGGAGTATAAAATTGCTATCATGGAGGTTTCCATCAGACATAGAAGCTACTAAGTTAAGTTCAGTTGAAGCTGATGCAGTCAGAGTTGGTTTAAGGAGCTGTAAAGATGCCCAACCTGGATGAAAAGTGCTACATAAGTGCTAAACCTTAATAGCAGCAGTAAAGTGCGCTTTCATAGATTTCATAGACATCAGGGCTGGAAGGGACCTCGGGAGATCATCGAGTCCAGCCCCCTGCCCAAAGGGCAGGAAGTCAGCTGG
>NW_017728951.1:8888017-8896893 GCF_001723895.1 Crocodylus porosus | reverse complement strand
GGAGAACCTTGCATTTTTTGGTGTTAAACACCATCAGGTTCTCGTCCACCCATTTGCTGAGCATGTCCAGGTCAGCCTGGATCACCCGCCTATCTTCTGGCGTGGATGCTTTGCCCCAAAGTTTGGTGTCAGTAGCGAACTTGGCCAGTCCACTCCTGATTCTAACTTTGGGTGTGTCTGCATGTGCAAATGCTCTGAGGTGGGTTTACTTACCAATCTCCTGCCCCCTCCTGCCTAGCTAACTAGGAGCACATTTGCTCCTGGTCAGTCGTCTGCTTGTGCCATACTGTGCAGTAAGTAATCAGGACTAAATTTGCTACTTGTATTTACAGGTAGAAAATTTACTCGAGATTAGAGCAGATTACTGTGCAGTAAGTGTCTGCACATGTAGACGGTGATGCTTACTGCATAGTAATTAGCTCTGATCTCAAGTGAACCATCTTGTGTAGACACGCCCTTTAGATTCTAGTGGCTTTACTAGCCCTAATTCAGGATTAGACTGTGACAAGAGTAAGATCTAAATGCTCTTGAAATCACAGAAGTCCTTCCAGTAACTTCACTGAACCTTGGAGCCAGGACTCAGTGGGACAGGCATTCAGGGCCAGTGTTTATACAGCCTCAAACAATTATCCGTACATTTCTTTCAGAATTTTAATGTGCTGGGGGAATATCCTAGATTAACTCATCTAAGATCAAGAGGCATGACAATTTTTTGGGAGACGAAGTTGCCCCTTTGAAGCCACGCAGTTTTGTTTTAAACAAGCAGCTTTTCTTTTTCTCTTTTACTTTTGGTTTTTGTTTGCTTGCTTTTTGCATAAGATTTAAAAGGCCAGCTATGGCTCCCTGGGATGCCCACCATCTGAGTCTCTCTCATGCATATAATCCCTCTTGGCTTGGGGTATATTTTTTCCCATCCCCTACTTCCCTTATCCAAGCAGATTAGCTTGAAAACATTATAACAATGTAAATGCCAGGCATCTGCCACTAGTCTGCATAGAGTTCCTTTCTCCTGCATAGAATTCCTGATGGACTTCACTCACTGTCTTTAGTTCCCATGCTGTCATGTGGTGCCACCCCTCACTACTCACAATAAATTGGTTGATGCCTGCTCTTTCACCCAGTGGCAAGCAAACATTGCCACTCTCATTCATTCACACAATCAAGAGTTCTAGTGTACCTTTTAGGCACCAAAGTAGATTATGCACCCGGGCACAATGCTGTTCCTCTATGTTCAAGTTCCTGAAAAAATGGTATCGCAAAAAATCAGTGGGTCCTTCTCTTCTGCACTGCTTTTTATGGCTTAATCTTCAGGGCAAAAAGATAGTGTACAACAAAAGTAGACATGGTGGTTTTTTGTGAGGCAAGCAGGATATGGGTCTATTTAGGCATCTAACAAGTGGAATAGGATCTGGCCCTGTGCCTTTTGTCACTGCCTTGACAGAAGCAGGGAAACAAGATAGTATGATCTTTATTCTACCTGGAACAGGTACAATATTATATGTTCCTGGAGGAACATATTGGTTTGAACCCCATTGTTAATTGGAAGAGCATGGGGTGAAGTAAGACAAGAGCTTATAAGGGTGTCCCAAACTTGATAATAGTGAGGATATTTTGAGGTCTGCTCATGTTAGAAGCTGTTGGTTGAGGAACGACCTGGATTGGCTTCATTATGCACATGGGGAAAAGTAAGGATGATGTATCCATTTCAAACAAGAACATCTGATATTGTTTATCTGGGAGTGGTGAGAACATAGCGATGAGAATCAGGGCCCCGTGCAGCCAGTGAAAGGTTTGTCCCAATTTTCTCATGAAGTCTGCTCGTCAGCAGTGTTAGTTTGTGAAGATCAGTTTGGGAACCTGTCCCAATGGCTGCTTCTTTACTTGCATCGATTTGTGAAGGGAACATAAAGTGTTGCCTTCTTTTATCCTTCATATAATAATGAGTTGCAGAGAATGTAGGAAATATAACAGAGGGAAGTCATGTTCACATAAATGTGGCTTTCCACGGATGTTTGCTACTTCCATGAAGAAAAAATAAAATATTCTTGCTGTGTGGGACAGCCAAGTATTAACACTTGTACAAATTCTGTACTGTCAGAGCAGGGGTGACCAACCTGCGACACAGGTGCCACGCGGGCAGCCTCTGTTTATGGCATGCAGCAGATCGGCAAGGGGACAGGTAGCACATTGGCAGATAGGGCAGGAAGCAGCAAGCAAAGCAGTAGACTGGGGAGAGAACACAAGGAAGGAAGAAGAAGGCAGAGCAGCAGATGAGGAAGGGAGCACAGGCCTGTGAACAGAAAGCAGAGCAGTAGATTGGGCAGAGGAAGGGGGTTGGAATGGCAGCTGGGGACAATATGGGGCAATTTATGGCATGCCTACTGAAGACGGTTGGCCCCACTGTCATAGAGAAACCACCATCTGGTTCATATTTTTTGTAATAGTAATTAATCCTTGGTCTTAGTATGCATAAAGGGTGCCAGATAGGCAGCCCTGAAGTCTGAAGCCTGTCTCCATAGAATCAGTAATCACAGTATGGCATAGTAATGCTGACATTATAGTGAGTATCTTCACACAACCCCACCATTTGATTAAAGTCTGAGATGAAAAGCCTGAAAAGGAAGTTCAGGCCAGGCCTATTCAGTGGTCTTTCCATTGAGTTTGACAAAATGTTGAAAGTGATTTTAGGGTTTACTGAGAACTGGTCCTTCCACATACTCTCTCTGATGTTAGTAGGTAATGCCCTTGGCCCTTAATCATGAAGCCTGTGTTCATTAGTGACCAGGCCTCAGTTAGAATTAGTGACCTAAAGAACAAAGTCTACCTTGTATCAACCTGCATACCCTGTGCTTCTTCCAAATATCTAGTCCTAGATATTTTTCCATACAGAATTTGAACCTTAGGAGTCTGGCAAAACACAGTACACAGGAGGAGTAGAGCAACTGAACAAGAAGTTACCAAAGTAAATATCCTGAATTTCAATATATAGATATCTGGCAGCGTTCTGCCCACAACAACTACAAGTAATAATACCTAAAAACTGAACACCTCAAGTGTCTTTACAGGCCTGGTTGATCCCCTGCTGGAATTCAGGCCCTTAAATTTAAAAACATATCTGTACTTTATATCTCTGGGAAGAGAAACTAGCTTGACACAGTTCCATCATTCTTGAACATCATGATATTGATAACTGCACATGAAGTTAAATAGTATTGAGTTTGTTTTCCACATAGGAAAGGTAGTGGAAAATGAAGCAAAAAGAAAGAGGAAGGGACAAAAAAGCTTTAATGTAAAAATAAGTGTCTTCTTTATAATATGAATAAAACATCTGCTGCTATCAGCCTAGCTGTGATTTTGCCCTGTATAAAAATTCTTTGAAATAGAGCACATGGGTGTAAAATCCAGTGAAATACAAACTGGAGCCCTCAAAGTAGATTCCTAAAAGCACACATCACATTCTCTTGATAATTTAGGAGATTTTATTTTAAAATGTCAATATGGTTGCCTATACCTTGTTTTTACTGGTTTTAGAGATCAACATCAAGGAAGGTTTCAAAATGACTTCTTTAACAGAGACCAAGCAGAGGTCATGTGGGTGGCAGCTGCTGCTAAACTTATGTGGGTTTGAAGATTTGCAAGGCGTGTGGGTTTTAGCCTCTTTACATTTTTGGAAGCTGAATCAATATTTTGTTAGGTTTTGCAACAGAAGTATGCCTAAGAGATCAGCATTTTTTTCTTCATGATGCAGTTTCTTAGCCTGCAGTGGATTTGAGTTTGGCCTTCTCCTTGAGACTCGTGACTATGACCTGCTAAAATTTTCAGAATTGATTGATCAAAGCAGTAGGACCAATCAAAGAATATTGTTAATTTGCAGAAAATCAGATCTTGTGCTTTATAAAGCTGGATTCAAGGTGGCATAAAATGGAAATGCAAACTTCTTTCCTAAAGATTTTGGTGATGACAAATGATCATCATGGAAACATCCGGAGATTTTCTGAAGGCCTTTAAAATCTCAAAAGTAGCTTCATGTGGGAAAGTATCACCATGCAGGAGCATTCCTAGTGGGGATCAGAAACAGGCCTAATGCTATTCAATCTATCATCTGTGAACTGGAAGTAAATATAAAACCACTGGTGATTAATTTTCTGGCAGTCTCAAGGATGGGGGAATAATGAATGGGACAAGGCAGTCATACAGAGCAAGCTGAGTACACAGTTAGGAAAGTTAGCCCATTCAGGCAAAACATGCTTCAGTATAGCCAAACACAAAATTATGCACCCAGGAACAAGAAATGCAGACCATGCCTATCGAATGGGGACTGGAAAGCAACAACTGAAAAGAATTTGGGGAACAGTGGTAAAAAAACCCTCAGTTTGACACCTTCCCCCCTCATCCAATTCTGGAACAAAAAGGGCTGAAGCAATTCTTAAATGCATAAATAGGAGTAGTATAGTAGAGAAAGAAGAGCACCTCTGCATCTAGCATTCGTGAGACTGGTGCAGGAACACTGCTTGCTGTTCAGATGTCCACATTATTAAAAAGCAGGGGAGAATGTACAAGAGAATCATAAACATGACGTGAGAACCTTATGGCGAGAGGGTTTTAAAGCTCCATTGGTTTAGCATATCAACAGGAAAATTGAGGCATCTTGATTCAGTGTATGAGTACTGCCATGGGGAGAAAACACTGTGTACTAAAGAGCTCATCAATCTAGCAAAGAAATGAATATCAAGAACTAGCAGCTGAAAACTAAAATCAGGCATATTCAAATTAGAAACAAGGCACATGGTAAAAGGAAGTGATGAACTGATGTCTTCAGATCTGGCCTGGATTCCTGTCTAGCAAATATGCCCTAGACCAAAATAAGTTATGCTTTACTCAGGTATGAAATATTGGGCTCATTAGAGAAGAAACTGGGTGAAATCAAATGGTCTATGATACATAGAGACCAGAGCAGGGTGTCAAATGCCTGGGCTGCAAACTATTCTGTCTGGCCTGCTGGTAGTCTGATGGACTACCAGAAGTTGGGGTCCCTGGATCCTGCTGGACATGGCTGTCGGCAGCAGCCCCCCCTCCAGACCTGAGCTGCTACCCAAATGTGGCTCCACTGCAGGTATTGCTGGCCTTGTGACTCCAGATTGAGAGGAGCCCCTGCAGTCCAGATCCTATTTGGAGCCTGGGGTGAGTTTGATGCCCCTGAACTAGACAATCAAAGTTTCCCTTCATGTCCTACATCTTATGAACATGTTGCCTGTATAAATGAATTAGACTGTATGGAAGATAAACTGTATCTTGTTACTAATGCTTTAAGCTTTCCAAGTAGCATGCCAGTCATATGCCAAGTTCTTTACTTTCTAAAGCGACTGTCTCATGCATTTTTGAAATCATGACAATGCTTTGACAATTGTGACAATGTTCCATAAGTTCAGTGTAATGGAACTCTATTTCCGGAGTTTCACAGGTATACTTTTTAGGTAGATCTGATATTCTAGACACATGTGGTGACTCTTAATCCTGTATAACCAGGTGTTTGGGCTGTCAAATCCTCTAGTAGTAGTGATAGTGAGAGGTCATGACCTGGCATCAGCTGTGGATGGGCGTAAAGAGACATTGTAGGAATACAGCTGCTCTGTTACCAGTTCTCCATTCCTAGCACATCCTTGCCCTCTAAGGTTGGCGAGCACATCGAAAAGAAGAAAACTGGTAATAGATGAGCTGGGGCAGGAGCAAAGGAGGGTAGAGAGGAGCTCCACACTCCATTGTATTGGCTTGTGTAGATAAAGGGGCTCAACAAGGACAACTACACCCATCTCAAGGGTGTGTTCTCAAAGAAGTAACACCTCTGTGGGGTGAATACAAGTAACACAATAGCTTTGAGATGTGAAACAACCCACTTATTTAAATGGACATTCTCCTTCCCCCTCTTTCAAAGATCTGGTCTATGCTATGAAGTTTTGTGCCAGGCCAGCAAAACCCCCTGGATGCAGCTGTGCCAACATAAGAGAGTTTCTGCCAACTTCATTTCTGTCATTTGGAGAGGTGGCACAGCTAAGTCAGTGTTGGGCAGTCAGAGAAGGGCACCTGGTATGTGCTCAAAGTCCACAGGCAAGGTTCCCAGGAAGCTGGGAGTCCAAAGCCAGAGTTGGGATGAATCAGAAGCTAGTACCAAGGTTAGAGTGAGCCAGGAATAAGAACCAGAAAAAGAAGCCAGAGTCAAGTTAGGGTACTCTATAGTCAGAGCTGTAGTCAGGGTATATCAAAGTCCAGAGTCAGTGTTAGAGTATACTTGGAGTCAGAGCCAAGAGTCAGGGCAGGGATCTGAGATGTGAAGCAAGGAAGGTTAAGATCAAGTAGGACTAGCAGTTTCCAGATGGACCCAGGGCACTGATCTGGGCTTGCTACAGGTGGCACCTGTTTCCCCACAGCCTCAGGGAACCTTTGAGTGTGACCAGCTGGATCCAGGACTCTGCTCTGGCTTCATTACAGCCAGGAGAAAAAACTCTTCTCCCAGCACACACTGTCTGTCTGTTCACCAGGGGGCTCTACCAAAATACCAATATACCTCTGCCAAAAACACTATAGCAGCAGCAGCAGCCACTTTGTAATGTAGACAAGCCCAGTGTTTCCCCAACATGATGTGGGGAAAGCAGTTTTCAAGACAATCTCCCCAAAACATTTAAGTATTAGAGTAGTTTGAATATTTAAATCAGTTGCTTCTGGGAGTGGGAGAGCTATATCTATAACTCCCTGACCCAATAACTCTGCTTGTAGCGCTAATTACTCTTAGACTGTAGCACAGCAGTACAGTTAGGGTTGTAGAAGGACTTCCATTTTATTGAATTAAAAAAAATCTACAAAAAATATCTCTTTTGGTCTGAGTATCATTTGTAACCTTTGATATTTTATAACAGTTTGGAGAAATATCTTTTGAGGTTTGCTCTGGTTTTTTAAAAGGAATCGGTGATTATTTTTTTCTCGTTCCTACCATTTCCTTCAGTCCTGCTTTTTACAGGAGCTACAACATTATTAGGTGCAAAACTTTGGTTTATGTAGATTGAATTAATTGTCATAAAAAGTTTGTTTTCTGCTTTTGTTTCTTATTATAAACATAAGCCACTGATAACATTTCCCTGGAGTCGTATCAGTTTATGTTGAACTTGCATCTGCCCGTAGAACTCCACTCTCTGCTCTCAGGTTTGTTTCCTGATGCATAGTGACTCCTCTGAGGAGGCTGGTATTGATGAAAGTCCCAGCTACTTGCATTTTTGTCCCCCAGTGAATGTATGTGCAGCATTCAGTTTGATGGCATCACCCTAATACTGTTACCTACTAGAGTCTTTTCACTTCCTTTCAAGTAGTACTATTTTCTTTGATAATACTTCTAAAGTCAAGTTTGAGCATGTGAAGTGAGCTTTGAAATCATATCTTAAATGAGAAGCGTTGGTTCCAGAAGGAATCCCTGCAGCATTTGGGCAGAGTGTAACGATCATGCTTCACACACATTCTCAGGAAGTTGTGACCTCCAGAAGCGTAATTAGGGCCTGCCCCAGGTGCCGACTACAAGGGGGCAGTAGGATCCCCCCCTGCCAGAAGTCTTTGTGGCAGCAGGGGAAGCGCTGCACTGTCCCTGCCCAGCCATGGGATCAGGGCAGCACAGCGCCACGTCAAACAGAGTCTCTGGGGGGCCGAGGGTGTGTGGGGTAAACAGAATGGTGCTCTCTTGCCCCCTGGGGAACCTTTGCTCCCATAGCCCTGCTCCCAGTATGTATGTATGGGGATTGGGGAGCAAATGTGGCACCAGATTGCACTCTGAAGAAGCCCAGGCATGGGAGAACTGACACTGAGCAAGGGCAGCTGCAGCCCAGGCAGGTGAGACTTCTCTTCCCCTCACCAGTGCCCAGCCCTCCCCAACCCCAAATGGTCAGTGAGCTCCCTGGTTTGGACACTGGCCTGATTTGATGACCACAGCATGTCACCTTGAGCTGCCCATTCAGTCTTACCCTCATCCTGCAAATAAACACTCTCTTTTGTAAAAGTCCTATTCCTGCTGCGGGACTTGGCTCAAGCCATGCTGGAGATCCAAATTCCACTTGGAAAAAAGTCTATAAATATTGCTTTCTAGAAAGGCAGTAGAGGCCAACCTCAATTCTGAGTAGGTAATATCATTTTGGGGGAGGGAAAGGGAGTTAGAGCGGTTGTCTGAGCCCCAGGGATGTACCTAAGATGTAATAAGCCCCACAGTATTTTAATATCTCATGATAGCATTAGAGGGGTCGCCTTAAACAAGCTCACATTTGCATTGCTGCTCTGTCTTGGGTCTTAATGAGGCACAGCAGTTTTCCAGACACTCTGAGCAAGCTTGTGGATGATAGAGCACTCAGAAAGATCAGCTGCAAAACTACTTTCAATTTCTCTATAGTGGCACTACCAAATCACTAAAATGTGAAAGATTAGCTATTGATTAGCCAAGTGGGAAAGGTTTGCTTGGTCCTTCCTTTGTCCTTCAGTAACTTGATGAGACTACTGTAGAGGGTGCTGGGAGCATTGCCTTTTCTCAGTCTGCCTGAGCCTGTTAATCATTCAGACATCTGAAGCTTTTTCAGACTCCTCTGAAATAACTGCTATGGCACAGTGCATCAACTGCTGTTGGTACAGTGCTAAAGGACTGATTCACATATACAAGGGTCCTTTACATTGCTCTGGCATTGCAAACGGGCCTTAAAGTAGATTTAAATGAAATTTATGCTTCCAAGCATAAGTGATCACCTAAAAATACAATTCAACATAAGGCGTCGAGTGGGTAAGGTAACTAGTAGGGTGAACGTGCTGGACTTTAGGAAAGCTGATTTCAGTGAACTCAGGCGATTAGTGAAGGA
>NW_017728951.1:8854843-8888006 GCF_001723895.1 Crocodylus porosus | reverse complement strand
CTACCCTGGGGGTCTTCAAGCGAAGGTTAGATGTGTATCTAGCTGGGGTAATGTAGGCCCAGCACTCTTTCTTGCTTATGCAGGGGGTCGGACTCGATGATCTATTGAGGTCCCTTCCGACCCTGGCATCTATGAATCTATGAAAAAAGGCCTTAGCATTTGTCTTGCCTGAAAAGATAACTCAGTTTAGCAATCCACGAGTTACTCCTCTCAATTTAGCTTAGTTTGGGTGAGAGAGCCAGTGTTGTGGAATTATGGTTGAATTACTATGCCCATGCTGCTACTGTACTCACTTTTATTTGGCACTAAGTCTGCTGGGTATGTACCTCAGGGTTCTTTAGGCTATCATAAATTGAGCTGCCCTTTGAATTCTTTCCCAGGCAATTAGGAGAGAACTTGTCTGTACCTGCTGGGTGCAATGCAAGAATTGTGGGAAGCTCTTGGAAGACTAGCAGATGTCAAGCGGCACCAGCCTGTATCTAGGCTATGGAACACGTGAGCAGCTGTGCTAACTTGAATGTTAGGCTATAGTACCTGATGGGCAAGCCAGGTCATGTTAAAAAGTATCAATGCAATTGCATTGAAGTTAACATGTAGGCAAGACTTGAATACTGGGCCACACATTACGAAGACAAGTCCTGAGTGGTAAGGAGAACCAGATTTGCGCCCTGGTTCTCATGTTCACTCAGGCCCTGGCACACTGCTCTGGCAAGGGTGAGATGGCGAACACCCTCTGCAAAACCTCTTTACACCATCCATGTGCTGTAAAAGCTTTTTCAGTGTAAATAAGAGCAATGTGGCTTAGAAATCTCTTGCGACCTCATTCTGGGCAGGCTGCAACATATTGTAATGGGCCTGTGTATCAGGCTTATATTCAACTCTCCCTTCGTCACAGAAGAGCCTTCTCAAAGCAGAAGCAGCCCTGTCTAATCTCTCCCAACTGATACTGTGTCTAGAAGATGTGAGCATCTTGGTTTCTAAGCGTCATACAAGATTTATGAAGAAAATATTATAGTCCCATCAAGTGTTATCCTCTCCCTTTTGCCCCACTCCAGGGAGCGGGAGAGCGTGTGTGATGGCGAGAGGAGTGTGTACATACATTACATTTTATATTGAAGTGGAAGTTTAAGTGAGTCATTGCTGAGGAAAGGCCTCAGAAGAAGGGGTTGATTTACATTTTATTCTGAATATAGAGACAAGCTTGGGCACAGCCTCAGCCTCTCTGCCAAGAAGCTCCACAGCTGGGACTCCAGCTTCATGTTCCCGAAAGTTTAGTCCTGTTTCTCTCCAGCTATGTTGTTCATGGAGAATGCATTTCTCTCAGAGGATCATGGGGCACATAGTCAGGTCTCATTTCACTAAAGGAAAAGGAGCAAATGTTCAATATTCTGAAATTGGCCCCCTAATGAACTGGGTGTCAGTGGACTTTATGAAACCGGCTGTATGCTCCAGGCTGCCTCTGTTCCTGACAAGACAGCCACCCATTTGCTGTCCTGGTTACAGCCTTGACAAAAAGGTTACATGCCACTCTGGGCAGAGTTAGTCACAGTAGTCTGATTGGGACGTGGCAAAAAAGACTATATGAACTTGAGCCAAAACCATTAAATCAATTAAAAAAATCTCCCATAGTCTATCGGGGGCATTGAATCAAGCCTTCTAAGAGCATGTACACTCTTCACAGTTACAAAAGTCACTTTGGCAGGTGGCCACCATGAGCAAGGGACTTAATTGTCTCCACTAAAGCATGAGCACTGTATCATCCAAGTTTATATCAGACTAGATCAATTAATATCTAACTTCCATAATACTTTAGATATTGCAAGTAAATATTGATGTTACTACATATAATAATTTTTAGAATACTCATACATACATAACTGTGAATGGTGCTGCTGTCGCAGTGAATGTACAGTAATGATGTCTGATAGCAAGAACCCCCAATATACTTAATTAAAATAACAGAAATTACCTGATCACAACTTTCAAATTCTGCTGCATTACCCTATTGGTACAGTTCTGTGTCCCATCCATAGATGTTTCCAGGTTGATGAGTTCTTGATCATTCAAGTTTCTTTTTATTGCCTTTAAATACTTTTAAAATGCTCTGCTTTGCAGTTTATTTTTAATACTTGCATGGCATGACTGAGGCCCTGATCTCTGCAGTAGTTGGCTGCCAAGTATTATTTTTACATAAGCAAACTGAGGCAGAGATAAAGCAGCATGCCCAAAGTCACACAGCAAATCAGTGGTACAAAAGGAAACAGAACTCCTGGAATCAGGTTCCTGCTTTGCTGCTCCAAATAGTAGATCACATTCTCCAAAGCAGTTACTTATCTTAGGAAGAGGATTTACGGTGCCAGTGATTTTCAACCTGTGGTCCCTGGACCCCTAGGGGTTCACAGACTATGTCTAAGGGGTCTGCGATAGATAACTATGATCCATCCAAAGCATGTGAATACCCACACTTATAATTTAAAGAGGTCTGCACCTCCGCTTGAAATTTCCAAAGGAAACATTCAAAAATGTTTAGGGGTCTGCAAATCAAAACAGGTTGAAACTCACTGTACTACACTGCAATTTGCCTTTTAAACATATATTGTGGTGGCTGTTACTTATTTTAAGGGTTTCACTTTGAGATGTGCAAAGCACTCCCTGCTGCTAAATGCTTCCAGTAGGAAGAACAAATGCTCAATATCTCCACTGGGGCACACTGCTTCATTAGGAGCCTCAGTCTTAAGTAGGGTAGCACAGTATGGACTGTAAAAAATAAAAACATAGTCAGGGCTACAACTGAGCAAACCTAAGTAAACCTAATTGGACTCATTACACGTACTGCTGTTCTCTGGCATTAACAACACACAGGCTGTTTTCATTAACCTTGGAATTGTTTATATGACATTGGCATTGATGGTCCTTCACTCTGAATTGTATCTGGTGTCAATGGATGTCATTCCTTTCATCAGTACTCCCTGCATCAAGGCCACATGCAGAAAACAGAAGCAGGCTTTGGTCAGTTTGGCTTTGTTGTAGTTCTCCAGACCATCCTGGCACTAGTGCTGGTTGCTTTTGGACTATGTTATCACTGGCACAAAGTTCACAAGGTTCAAAGAGATCCAGTTTAAGTTCCTGACCCCACTGTAGTATCCCATTGTCATGGACTTGAGTGACAAGTGTTCATAATAACTGGTAAATAATGAGATGCTTTTAATGCCTACTACTGCAACCACCCACTGTTACTTACAGTGACATACCAGTTCTGGGCATCGTGACCTGCCACAAAATCCTATTAAACTGGTGAGATGTTAAGACCATACAACATTTGATGCATGTACAATGGAGAGGTGATGATAGAGGCTCGGACTGCCCAGGGATATAGAGCCAAATCTTCAGCTGGTGTAAATCAGCATAGCCCTATGAAGACATTGGAGCTGAACTGATTTATAACAGCTAAGGATCTGGCTCACTGAATGTAAAGTCCAGCTAGTGATGAGCACTGTGGAAAAAGGTCACTACATGACCTACTGAATGGTTTATGATAGCTCTGGTCCTGCCAGTTAATTGGCATAGGTGTAATGACCTGGAGCATAATTAAGGCTCCATGAAGGTCTAAAGGGCATCAATACTTAAGTGGAAATGTAAGCTGTCTTTTAAGTAGCCTTTGGGGCAAAAAAAATGTATGTTATTACAAAAAAATTGTTCTTTTTCTGTTGCCTAACCCTGGAAGAGCAGTTTGGTTGAATCTTCCTACAATTATTTTTTTTCTTTTGCTTAGGGCAAAAGGTGAATCAGCAGTTCAAAATGTTCCCACAGAATTATCTGCAATTACTGCAGGAGTCGTCTTCATCGTTTCTTACCAATAGGTGTCACTGTGATCAATAAAAACTGCTGTCAGGAGACTCAAAGATGTATTTAAGTACAGCGTAGAACAAGGGGATCACAGCTGTCTAGCTTAGGTGCTACCCTCAGCTCAGTCTAACAGTATGAAAGAACCTGTGTGTGTGTAGATGAATATACACACAGCTCTTACATGCATACGAAAATAGACAAAATATTTTGTGTACTTCAGCACAAATATACATGTAATGCACACACACAAATGAATTCTGACTTCCTTTGTTACCAGAAGTTCAACTATAAGATTCAAAGAGAAGAAAATTAAACTTACACATTTACAGATCCTCTAAAAATGCCCTAACGTGGCTTTTCTCCACCCAGCAGACTCAACTTTAAAGTCCTATATCTCTGGGTTTTTCCAGGGTTGGAAACAAGTGTTATAAAAAGCTGAGGTTTGGATCTCCACTTTACAACATCGCAAAACTTATTTCTGTGGGAAACTGCTTGGAGATTTGGATTGTTAGAAGTAGTCCTGCCGGAGAGGGATTAGTGGTTTCTACTTCTGGTTTTATAGTATCGTAGGAGACCATCAGCCAAAATGTTGCTTATACCCATCTCACCAAAGCTATGAGACAGAAATACACCCTCAATAAATATACAGTTCAGGGTCATTTAACACAAGTAGCAATAAAAACAAATGCCAAATGGAAAACTGCATGGTTGTATTCAACTGTAGAATAACAGCTTAGGGACCTTAGATATTGTTTGGCTGCATACTGAGGGTTTAAAGGATACATCCTATCTCACTGAGCTATGTTAGAGCATTACGGGGTGTACAAAAAAGTCTACCTTGAACTCCAGCTCAAAAAGTATACAACTGAAACCAGACCAAATGTTGCATGTGTAAGTATACTAGAGACAAGGCTGTAACAAACATGTATGAGAGGAGTGCACTGCCAAATATTTATTAACATACACCGTATTCCCAGAACCTGCAAATTTTTTTGAAAATTGGGTATCACTTGTTGAATTGCTGTTGTCACCTGAGGCGAATACTAGAAAACCTGTGGGTGTTGGCACTGGATCTGTGACCCAGATACTTTGTTCCAGGAAGACCTAAACCCTCAGACCAACCATAGCTTCTTCTATTCAGTAATAGGCAATTTTTATTGATACACAGTGATAGCAGACAAGAGTAATGCAGGCAAGGCAAACAAAATAACGCCCTCAATTCTATTTCTATAGGCCCCAGTTCCAGGGTTCACAGAGGGAAGGTACATCTGGCCAGTATGTGAGCTTCACCCTGTGGTACTTTCTTGAATGTCAGCAGCCTTGGAGGCCATGGGTGGAGGCCCACCCCCACAGTGGGGCAGGTGAGATGGGTTGGTGGTGTGCCTGCCCTCTGTGCATGGAGGCCTTAAGGGTCCCTCCTCAGGGCCTTATGCTGCTCTGAAATCCATCCTTTTGTAGTCTTTCTCCTCTGATGACTGTATATTTCCAGGCATCATTGATTGGTCTCCCTGTGGTCATCATACTGTCCATGTTCTGTTCTGTCAGCATATTTCTTTGTTTCACAAACCAATCATATGCATACATCTTAATTTGGTCATTTACTGGTGCCTTAATTTGGGCTTACCTGGCCTCCTAATTTGGTCTGTCCACCAAACCCAGAAATCTCAGGGGTCTTGCACCTGAGCACTGTGACCCAGTGCCAATGCGGCAAGCCTATATTTTAGGATTTTCAGGGAACAATGTGCAAATTTCCCAGGCTGTTTTTCTGTTGGCCTCAGAACAGGTGTTTGCCTTGAAGCTTGTGAAACTTTGTCACAAACAGGCTTTTAGAAACCAATTAACCCTTGCTTTTCCCTTGGGCTATTGTTCTAATGCCTGTCTACTCTACATACAAACCAATTCCTAAAAGCAAATTTCTGAATATTATTTTCTAGCCATAAGTGGGCATGTGCAAAGTGGGAGTGTCAGATGCACTATTTAAAGGACCTACATTGCACCCATTTACAGTAATTTCATTCTTTCCATCTTCCTTGAACATGCAAATGTGATCTATATATAAAACTTATCCTGCAGCTCTAAGCAGTTCTAGTTGAAAATCCTCCTTTTGTCACATTAACTAAAGTTGATAATTTATGGTAAGGAAACAGAAGGCAATTAACTCAATCCTCTTACTTTGCTGCTGGGTTTTTTTAGTTGTAGCCGAGTTGGTCAAAGGACATAGGCAGGCCAGGTTCTTTGGGTAGATGTGATATATACCCAGTTGGTTTAATAACAGATATCACATCTTCCCAAAGAACCTGGTCTTACTTTGCTGGGCATTAATGTAGGGTGATGGAAGTTAAAATAGTTCATTTAGTGCGTTGTCTAATGAGGACGAGGACTGCCTGTTTATGATCCAATAAGTCCTTTCCACATAAAGACATCAGTGTTCCTTTTTGCTTAGACCGGGAACAGAGTGGCACAGGAGATTGATTAGCTCTCCATTGATTTCTCTCTGCCTGTCTTACAGATTCTGTGAATATGTTAACTTTTCCATTTTGCAGATAAGTTACCTTAAAATTGATTATAACAATGCTGTTTCTCCCTAACTATAAAATTAACCTATGAGGTTATTTGTAGTGTTGTAGATAATAAATTAAAAAAAAAAGATACCAGATGTGTTACATAAATTCATTTTATTCCAAGCACCATTGGGTTACAATAGCCCCTTCTACACTGTGCATAGTGGTATGGTCCTTTCATTTTCTTAAGTGCTACGCTTCACTTAAAGGTAATGAAAGAAAGAAAAGAGCCTCAACAGAAGAGCTCAGATAAAAGCACAGCTCTCAAACCCAGAGTGGGTGAAGCAGCCCCACAGCCAATGTTCTTGTTATGTTCTGTCTCTATTTAAAGTTTACACCTTTGGCATTGATTCAGCATTTAAGGAAGTACATTAAAAAAAAACTTTGCAATGACCACAAACCTTTCCACGTGGTAGCAATGAAAAACCTATGGTTACAGAATAGAATTAGTAGTGCTTTTCAGACCATGGTTAGAGATACAGCTGCCTGTATGTACTCTAGTGTGATGCACCAGCCATTTTAGCAATCACTTGGGAGAGGTCAGACCTGCAGGAACCATAATTTACCTGTGCTGGAAAACCCTTGCATCATCTGTCTTACTGAACTTGGAGATAACATTCCAAAGAGAACCATTCCTTACAGGTTGTCCTTTTGATTTATAGCTGGTGTGTGCACATTATGTGACATGATAGTAGTCTGTCAGATCTAGAAACTATAAAGAGAATCTGTTTACAAACCTTCTTAACCTCCCAGTGATAAATCTATCAGAAGACGATCACTATTACTTATATTGTGGTTGTGCTCAGAGGCCTTAATCAGGGCTTGGAGGCTCCTGTGTTAGGTGCTGTACAATCAGGTAGTAAAATGATAGTCCTAACAAGCTTATGCTGTGTGTTTGGTGCCCACAACTAAATGCTGTTGTTATATCAGTTTTGTCTTACAGGGACCTAGTTGAAAATGGTATGGTGTTATTGTTCATGAATAATGTTAATAATAGTAGTGCCCAGGATCTTGGTAATAGCACTATGCTAGGCACTGCACAGGTGCAATTTGGAAAGAGGCCCTGCCCTGAAGATCTTGAGGTCTGGGTCATTTGAAATTAAACCTAAGCATTCTGAACATCTCTGAAATTTCTCATCTCTTTAACCTCTCTCTACTGATAAACTATTTTGTTGGCAGATTTCAGTGGAACGCAGATTTCAGTAAAACTGCCATTTGAATTTTATTTGGAGTTTGCAACACCTCAGCTTCTGCTGTAGCCTGCGCTAGGAAACAAATTGCTGGTAACCTCCATAAAACAGGCTATAACTCGTAGCTGAGAGGAAGGTTACCACCATCTAGACTTGGCCTAACTTGGCAGAGTGCTGAAAGCCAGAAATGCTTGAGATTTAATTCTAGCTCTGTCTCCTAGGATATGCCCAGACTAGGAAAACAGGCCATGTTTAAAATCATGTTGGCCAAAATGCTTTTCAGAAATGCTTTTTTAAAGACAAAGTTTAGACCCATTTTGACATCATGTAAAACGTGCCAGCTGGTTGTTGTGAAGCCTGGAATCACCCTTGCTCTGACCTGCGCTGAGGCCAGGTTGGAAGAGAGCCAGAGAGAGAATCAGGAAGATATCATCGGCTCCCTAAGGTCCGCTCCCTCTGCTGCAATGAGCATGTCTTGGCCACAGAAGATGACATTTCTTGCAACGTTTATTAGGAATCCGAGACGTTTAGATGGAGTATGCTCTGTCAATGCAAACTGTTAGTACTCTGAACAAATTCACCTCTTTATAGGCATTGCTAGGAGATGACAGCCTTTATTTCCCTCTAGTGGGATAGCCTCTCCAAAGCTCTCTGTCGCTGGTTGCTGAACTTTTTCTTTTTAATGTCAGCTTCCTCTTGAAGGCCTGAATAGAATAGGCTTGTTTTAGATCTGCTAGGAGCTTGCTGCCCAAGCATGCAGTAACTCAGAGAGCGCAGGCGCACAACACAAGGCTTGCTTCATTACCTGCTCAGCTGCCAGACAGGCCTGTTTTTCTCATCACAGACACAAAACAGAAAACACAGCTGCTGATCCAGGCTGTCAATATGAGCAGCTGATGCGGAGTTTGAAGAATAGCACAGTGGGTTGCCACCTTCAGGATTATATACCACAGGACCAAAGATACCATTACATCCTCACAATGTGCATATGGGTTTTTTCCTGCTCCAGCAGAATTCTGGTTTTGCTAGCACCAAAGAGCCTTGCAAGAACTGGGTGTAACCCCTAGAAAATTAGGACTGGCCATATTAAGATAGGTGACAAGCCAACTTCCACGGTCTGTTCCAGACATTTGAACTGGAGTTTTATATAAAAACACAAGCAAAGAACAGTAGATCTTAAAAAACAGCAGAAGTTACAGTGCAATTTTTGCTATATAAAGGATATGTAACGAATGGTAATATTTATTGTCTTAGCACCTGGAAGTCAAACACGGATTTCATCACTACAGGCACTACACAAATGTTTAGTAAATGTGTGTGCCCCAAAGACCTTACAGCCTCTAATCCAAAAGGTGCTATGCAATTACCTCAGGAAATGCAGATTTGAAGAAGTCATTCTTTAAAGCTGTTCAGCAATTGAAGTTCCTGTTTGCTTGGAATTGCCCCTTTTTTTTTTTAAAGTCAGAAATAAGCTTTGCATCTTTGCTTCCGTAAAAACTGAAGCTGTGGTATGGCATAGGTTAGCAGCACGAGGCAGCATTGCATATCTGGTTTACAGAGCTGCTCAAATAAACAAACCATAATTTATAGTACTTTCAGGAAAAGTGATGCTTAAGAAGGGGCAACAGTTCCCCTGATTTAATTCTGAGCTAAAACATGCTCAAGTTAAAAGGAGCAATTTCTGAAGTGGTGAATGCTGTACTAGCTACAAACTGGACTTTGTTTGTTAGTTTGATAGCGAATTCCCCTTCTTCTTAACAGTTATTGACTTCCTAAAAGGACATGGTAAAAACCAGTTGGGCTTCTATACTGGCTTTTTTGGTGCATTTGGTTCTTCCCCTTTGCACATTGGGGCTGGTGTATTCTCAGTATAATCCTTCCCCAAATACACACAAAAAAGCGTGACATCTCAATAGCTGTTGGAGGCAGCTTGTCCTGGGTTGTCTTTAATGTTTACTTCAATAATAGGAGTATTTCTGGGACACGTGCAGGGCAATGCTGTCACTGTACTGAATTATTGAACATGGGGTGCATCTACACGAGGTGCTACCTACCACTCAGTAGCGTTGTTGGGCACAAACCATGCAGCGACAATACTGCATAGTTACTGCACAGTAGCGTTGGGAAAAAAAACCATACGGCGACAATATTGCACAGTAGCACCAGTTACTGCACAGTCATTTAGTATTTGCTTATGCAAGTCTGCCACTTGTGTAGACATGGCCACAAGTATCTATCCAACTCAACCAGTGGAATAAGGCTATGGAGTACTATCTGTCTTCCAGTGGAGGTTTGCCCCTTGGAGACTCAGAATACCATGCTCCCTCATCATGTAAGCTGCCATGTTTAGCAAGCTGGAAAGGCTACATGACTAAGATATGACCGTACCTATGTTTTTCCAGATAGGTTTCTTGACTCAAAAGACCATGGGGCATTGCATAGTGATGCAGTTAGATCAAAATTTCCACAGCCCCTCTAGTAATGTCTCCATGAATTTGAATCCAAATCCTTTGAGCATTTTTGAAAACTTCAGTGAAATTCTCCCTTTTTTAGTAAATATGTTAATTCAATAAATATGAGATCTCTTCCCTGCAAACTGAGCCACATGGATAGATCCCTGCTTGTAGCCTCATCAAAGAGATTGGGTCTCCTTGGAGGACTTGGATCACTTTACAGGAGAGCAGCATCATTTAGCTGTCTAGCACTCCTAGTGCTTTATAATGCAAACACACCACACTCAGCTATGGGTTGGAAAGACAAGCAGAACACATCCCATCCCACCAACGCTCATATATCGCCCTCTGCTCTGTTGAACTACTTGAAGCCAGCCAAGAAACCTCTGAGAAATAAATGAGCACACCTAGAAACTCACCAACCCAGGCAGGTGTGTGGTGGGTGAGTTTCATGCCGGAAGGCCTGTTACTAAAAACGCCGCCATGTTTAAAAAAAAGTAGGCTGTTAACTTGAGAATAGCAATGCTCTTATTATGGATGAGAGAAGAGTGTAAATTGCCAGTTGTTTTCCATGGAGTTTATTTTAATAGAACCATCTAAAAAACAAAAATCTGCTCAGGGAATTGATGGGGCTGGGGAAATGTACACAATCTGCTTGAAATGGGGCCTCTAGAGTTTGTCTTGACTTTTGATAAACAGTTTTCCTGTTCTTCTAATTGGCAACAATATCACCCTCCCCTATCACCAGTGAACTAAACCAAATTTTATTGCAGAAATGCAAGCATGTGAATATCTCTCTTGAACGAAGCTTGACTATGCAGAGGCTGAACCTGACCATTAAAAGTGCAGACAGAGAGGTCACACAAAAAGTCATGCGGGGGGAGCAGGGAAGAGGCTCCACTGATGTATCCTTCCTGTTCAGTAGGTCAAGAAGCTTTCTGAATCTCTCTTGATACATTAATTGCCCGGTTGAGGCTAAGCGATTCCCCCAGCCAGAGATAAAGAATCTGCCTTGATTTTCCAACTCAGAAGCAGTTAACTTTTTTTAGCTTATCATGTGAAAACAATCTTAAGGAGATGAAATGCTGGTTCTTAACACATGAATGAATGGGGGATAGCTTAATTTGAGAAGGAAAAGTGATTGCACATTTGTCTTTTTTTTAATTTCTACTTCTTGGGAGCCTCCTAGTTAACCTCGTAGCTTCAACCATATTTCAAAGCGAGACCATCTGGTTTCGCAAACATCATCCGAAGAGAAATATTATTACACTTAAAAAGGTTTGAATTTTTGTTACCTGGGAAATAGCATTTTAGCACCACAGGTAGCTTGTTTAGAGGATGGCATTGCTAGCGCAACTGAGCTGTGGAATTTATGGGAGTTGCGCTTGGGATGAAAGTCGCCTAATAGGTTTATAATTAAACTTCACCAAAAAGTGTCATAAATCCTAAATTAAGAACTCCTTCTCCCACAATGTGAAAACTGCCTTTTCTCCACCATGCTCAGGTTCATTGGCACTTTGTGAATTAAATCCCCATGCAGCACTTCGCAAATGCGGAAATCAGCATTCATTTCACTCACTTAATAAACAGTGAGCATATTTAATGCATTAAAGAGATGCAGTGAAACATTCTCCTAGGCTGGGACTTAAAAAGGTCAGAGTTATATGCCCAAACTCCTTTGAGTTTCATTGAGCTTCAAGTGCCCTCTTGCCTTAGGCAACTTTACAAATCCCAGCCCCAGAAGTTAATCTTTGCCATTGTAATGTGTTAATAACTATGTGTTCTGTTAATGGCAAAGGCAGTTATTTTTAAGATGTATGCAAGCTGCTGTCCCTGTGCAGAACATACTTATGCCCAAACCCTTAGTTGGAGGAGACTTTAAAATTGTTTCCTTCTGGATTGAGTAAGGTCACTTGGCAAAGTCACAAAGATCAGTAGTAATTAATCCAGCAGGTGAAGGGGAGTCCCCTGATGCTTGCAAACACCTTATTGCACTGTATCATTTAGCAAAGCAACAGCAATTCTTTTTCAGATTTTCTCAGCAAAGAGAAAATGAGCATTTGACTTTGGAGGGGTTGGGGTAGGCTGATGTTTTTATTGAAAACATCTGTGCTCCACACAAAAAAGTGTAACCCTGGATGCATCCCTCTGGAAGATATGTAGCTGTGTGGATGACACAGGTCACCCTCACTCAGCATGGGAACCCATCCACTTACACAAACAGATATGGCAGCAGGTCGGTCATACACAAGCCTGAATTCCTACCATACACTTCCAGACTGGACCAACGTGAACTGATTAGAAAAGCCTTAGTGATTTGGCAGAGCAAGCAAAAGAAAGATTTGGGGAACACCAGAAAAGCAGCACTCTATTTCAGAATGCAGGGAACTGCTCTCCTAAGAGGAAATAACAAACACTTGGAGATTATCAGAGTTGTTGAAAGAGGCCATTAACTGATATAATACCTTTTGTATTTCTTTGTAACCAGGCATAGGTTTCACCATTCCTGTATGGAATGTATGCTCAGAAACACTGTTGTGTCTGGCAGTAACTCTGATGAGCCAACAGTGATCAGCAGACAAAGCAGCTTTCTCTGTAATTTAGGGGCTGCCAAGTCTGCTGCACAAGTAATACCAACCGGTAGAAAAGGTTCCAAATTTCTCCTAATGAGCACTGGAATCCTAGCAAACCTCACAAATACGCCTTTCACCGGCACTTCCAGCACGGGGCTTCCAGTTACTGCTGTTTCTAGCATTTCAAGTAAGCAGCTGCATTTCGAGTCTCTCATTTGGAGTCTCACATGTTCTGAGAGGTCTTAATTTGTTTTATAAAGCAGCAGTATTTGTCCCTATACAAAATGCACATGGCCATGTTTATTTGTGGTTTGAACATGCATGCATTTGCCTCTAGATTACAGCAGAGGTTTTTCTTTAAGGCACGCTCTCTGCCTTTTGCCCTGCAGTGAAGATGCAGTTAGAGCCCAAGTGGTGGCTTTGGGGTTTAGATAGTACAGGCAGTCCTCAACTTACAACATTTCGAGTTACAACACTTCTCATTTGCAGCGTTTATAAATTGACACCCTGTTTCAACTTTATGAAGTCAGTTTCAACTTTACAACACTTGATCCGATGCCATGCCATGCCAGCAAACAACTTCCCTGCGTTGCCCATCTCCCTGGAGAACATCTGTCCAAACTTCCTTGGACACTTCCTTTAAGAAAGCAGACAAGACTCCAGAAAACCTGCAGCCAGGACTCCTGAGAAGACTCCAGCCAAGAGCCCTACAAAAAGTCCAACCAAGAGCCTTTCAAAAAGTCCAGCAAAGTCACCTCAAAGAATTTCTTCTAAATCAATATGATTGCTATTTACAATATAAATTAATTAATGTAGCGATATTACTCATCTATAATTGATCGAATACAAAATTCTGGGGTATTTTTGGTGAAAATAGGGTATCGGGCCTTGGTTCAAGAATCAATCCCCCATTTATAACATTGTTTCTAATGAGAAAATTGGTTTCGAGTTACAACGCTTCAACTTAAGACGCGGTTTTCAAGAACCAATTGTGTCATAAGTCCGAGAACTGCCTGTACTGCGGTGTTGTCCCAGCGTTCCTAGGCCTGTATTTCCTAGTTGCCCTCCTTCACACTGCTCAGTCAGGTTCTGTGCACTGGAATCTCCCTGGGAGTTTACGAATATCTGGTCAGTATGCTGTCTTTCACTCCAGGCAGTCTATTTTTTCATTTTCTTGGCAGAACTTTAAACCTCCCCTGGACCAAGGGAGTCATCCAGGCCTTTGGTAGAGGGAGCACTGAACAAGCAGGAAGAAGAGATTATGCTCAGAGATGATGTGGTGCATGAAACGCAGTGTGACTTGGGACACAGGTCAGATGAACACCTAGCCCAGGGGTGGGCAAAACGCAGCCTGCCAAGCCATTGTATCCGGGCTACGGGGACCCCTACAAAATTTAGAAAATTTATATTTTTCTGCCCCTGGCTGTCCATCATGCGGCCTTCGATGGTTTGGCAAAACTCAGTAAGTGGCCCTCCACCCAAAATAATTGCCCACCCCTGACCCAGCTGATCAGAGAGGGAAATAGGAATAGGAGATGGACAACTTGAGGGAGAAAGCCCAAAAGGAAGACAGTGCAAATGGGTTTGACTGTACAAGACACTGATGACTGAATACTGGGAAAGGAGGATGAGCCAGGAAGTTGTATCCAGAGGTTTTAATAAACTATCGTGCTCCCTTACAATTACATAATAAGAATAGCCCATACATTCTGTATCCTACAGCAGTACATAGCCTCACATTGCCCCATTGCATTTCCTTGTGCCTGTCACCCTGCAGCTCAGAGTTGTGAATGCCCATTTCCCTTACCTAGTTGCATACACCCTTCTGGATGGGTAGGACACAGTGGAAGGGACACTGAGAGGGCTAGAAGCTCCTCTTTGAGGGTACTCCAGTACCCACTGTCAGACCCAGTGGAGAACAAAAGGCCCAAGAGCAAGCACTGGAGAGGAGTCCAGAATGGTCTTATGAGGGACCTTCTAACTCTGGAGTTTGTCATCGGATCGAGTGGATGAGGCATGCCATGCTCCCTGAGACCTGCCACTGCCAAGGTATAGACAAGCCTCCTATAGTGTGTGTGGGCCCCAGCTCCTATTCCAAGCCCCATTCATTTTAGAGATTTCAGAGAACAGCTGTGATGAAAAATCATAGAGCAGGGTCTGTTTAACTTAACAAAGAGAAGGTTATGGCGTGACATGATCATAATCTAGACCACTGATTCTCAACCTTTTTAGGCTCAAGGCATCCCTCATTCAGCTTGAGACATCCCTTGTTAAGACTTGAGGCACTCCTCATAAAATGTCAGCTCTTACTTTTTATTTTTATACAGAAAAATAGTAGAGCACTTTTTCCGTTGCAATGAACCAAGAAAGACCACAGCAGGTGAAAATGGTTTTAACACTGCAGGTGCGTATTTGAAATTTTTTGGATTTGTTTTGTGACTCCTGTTTGCATACCTAATTGTGCTAACATTGCATGGCACCCCATGGCGCCCTTGAAAGGATGTCATGGTACCTTGGTTGCTCTCGACATACCTGCACGAGGGTTTGTTAATAGGAGTTATTATTGGAGGAATGTGTTAATAGGAGTCTCTTCAGTCTAGTTGACATCAGTTGAACTAGATTTATGACTAGAAGTTGAAACCACAAAAATTCAGACTAGAAACAGCAGTACAGGTGATTAATCCTTGGGACATGTTATCTAAGACTGAGCCAGATTTTCCAATACTGACCATGTTTTAAATCAAGATTGGGTATTTTTCCCCTAAAAGTTATGCACCAGTTCAAATAGGAATTAATTCAGGGCAGTCTACACCCTCAGGCAGCAGGGCAGACTAAAAGGATCACAGTGGTGCCTTCCAGTTTTGTAATCTTGGATTCTATCACAGCCTTAATGAGCAGGTTTTGTGAGGTTTTTTTCTTGCACTGAGGACTCTACAAAGAAAGGTCTGGAAGTGGGAATGAGAGAACGAAACAAAGAGCATGATGGATGCTGCTACGATCATTGTAAAGGAGATACTGGATAGGAGACCCAGTCAAGATGACTCATCAGATATGAAATGATTGGATGGCCTCAACCCAGCTCAACTAGATGCATGTCACAAAAAACAGCCATTAGAAGAGACACCAACCTTCACCTTTGCCAGGAGTCTTAATAGAAATGCCGAAGATGGAACAGACATGGCAACTACCTTGCTTTCTCATCCTTATTAATGGTCCCTCCCAAGTTGGGACAAATTTGGAGAAGTATGTCTGTGTTATATTCACAGAGTATATAAAGAGAAGACTTCAGACTCCAAAGCCCTTAATCTGGCACTTTCACATGTGCTCCATTTCCTGAAAGAAAAAAATAAATAGCGGGTGGGGAAAAGTAATTCCCGGCGTCATCCACTTCCTCAAAATTGCATCTTAAAAAACTGTTTGGTACAACACAACCTACAGAAATCTAAAACCTAAGAAAATTGGGATTATTCAAGGGATAAATTACTACCAACGTGATGAAGGGTGGTTCCCATATATGAACACAATGTGCTATGTGTATGCTGAATTAATGCAATATTTGTGTTAAAGTATTTTGCATCAGAATTTTGAGACACAGATGGGAAATACATTATCTATGGTTTTCAGCAGCATAATAGCATTCAGTAGCTTGCTGTCTTCAGAGCAGCTTTGAGGTGATACGCTACAGATCTCCATTGTATGCTACCAAACACTCCAAGGCAGGTGACAAACTCTGATACAGTTCTCAAAGAGTTAGACATTTACATCATGCAAATAACTTTACAAGTTGCAAGCTTGCAGCTGCAGAAATTCATCCACCTAAGGGATGGCCATTTAGGTTATGCTTGCACAGAGTTCTAAATGAAAGTACAGCTTTGCCCATCTGAATTTATGGGAAACAATCTGTCACTTCATTCCAGCGGGACTGCTAATGAATGGGACTATTCCCAGAGAGAAGGGATGTGAGTAAGAATGGCTAAATTTGGCCATTAGAGTCGCATGTAGTTCTTACTCAATGGCGATTTTCCCATTTCTCACATAGCTGCAGGAAGCTAAGGAGCACTGCCTGCCTAGGAGTACTTGGCCAACTGACAGGGGTGATTAGCTGGCCCTAGAGGAAATTAAAATCCCTAGCGAGGGTAGTGAGAGAGACTGAGGGAAGGTTGTGGTGCTGAGGGGAAAGCACAGAGCAGGGGTTGCCCTCGGGGTCTGAAGAAAGGCCACAGGTTTTGGTTTATATATTTGGTTTGTATATTTGCTTGTTTTATTGTTTATGTCATTTTCTGTGGGAACAAGTTTTCCTTAGGAAAAATAAACTGCTTGATGAAAGGAGTGACAACCAGCTACGGCAGGGGTGGACAAAATACAGCCTGCAGGCTGGATCCGGCCCATGAGGCTATTCTATCTGGCCCATGGGGCCCCTAAAAAATTTGGAAAATTAATATTGATCTGTCCTTGATTCCTGTCAAAAATGACAGGAACAAGGGGCAGTGGGACCCAGGGGAAGCCCAGTGGGCTCCTGCAACAGCAGGGCCCACCCGGCCCCGCCTCTGCAGCCAGAAGCCCCAGGAGGGGCTTCTGGCCTGGGACCATGTGGCTGCCCCGGTGTGGTTAGCTCAGGTAAGGGGTGGAGGGGACCCCAGGCAGGGAAGAAGCCTGGGGAAAAATAGCCAGGGAAAAAGCTGAGCGCAGGGAAAAGCAGCCCCTCCGCCGCCCCGTGGCCAGCACTCCCTGCTGCCGCCATTTGCAGCCCGTGTGGGCTGCGAGCGGCTGCAGCGCAGAGCACTGGCCATGGGGTGAGGGAGGGGCTGCTTTTTCCCTGCACTCAGCACCAGGTTGTAATGTGCCCCCGCTGTCAGCCTGGGCCCTGTGCCAGCTCCGTGCTTGCCTGTCGGGGCTGCGCCATGGCAGCAGCAGCTGTGGCCCCCCCACTTGCCGCACCAGGCAGTGTTTGCTGCCACCGGCTCTGTGCTGTCCAGCGTGCAAGCTCCACATGGGCAGCAGCAGCAAACACTGCTGGACAAAACAAGCGGGGGAGCCCCAGTGGGGGAGCCTGGAGCCAGCATGGGGCCCAGGCTGGCAGCGGGGGCGGGTTACAAGCTGGTGCTGAGCACAGGGGAAAAGCGGCCCCTCGCCCACCCCGTGCCCAGCGCCCCGCACTGTAGCGTGGCGTGGGGCTGCCTATGCCTGCTCCAGACAGCCCCGTGCCGGCTGTGAGCGGCTGCAGCAGGGAGCACCAGCCATGGGATGGGGGAGAAGCCACTCTTCCCCCCACACTCAGCACCAGCTCCTTTCCTGCCAGCAAGCAGGGGGTTGGGGCTGCACGCTGCCCCCCTCCAGTACCATGGGGTTGGGAGGCACTGGGAGTGAGTGGGAGCAAGGGGCCCACACCGGTGTCCCGGGGCAAGAGCCAGCGGGGCCCAGAGCAGGGTGGCAGGAGTACAGGGTCCCAGCAGGCAGGGGCTCTATGAAGCCAGGCCAGTTCTCCCCTTTCTCTGCTGGTACATCCCAGCCAGGCTCCACAGACCCCTGCCAGCCTGTGCCCCACTCTGGTCCCCACTGGTGCTGGTCCTGAGACGTTGGTTCCAAGACATTGGGACGTTGGCCCCAAGATGGTGACTGGGGGGCAGCGCACCTGTCAAGGGCCGAGGCTACCCATGCGGCCCTCAACAGCTTGCCAAAACTGGGTAAGCGGCCCTCCACCCAAAATAATTGCCCGCCCCTGGGCTACAGACTGCCATGAGGTGGAGGGAGAACACTTTTTTTATCTTGCTGCAGAGAGGAGGATGCAGACCAATAACTTGAAGTTGCAGCAAAGTAGGTTTAGAGCGGACATCAGAAAAAGCTTCTGTACTGTTAGAACAGTGAGGCAGTGGAATAGATGCCGAGGGAAGCTGCAGACTCTTCATCACTGCAGGTGTTGAAGAAGTTGGACAGCCACCGGTTGGGGATGATCTAGGTGTAGGGATGCCTATGTTTCTGGGCTTTGCTGGTTGCCACATGGGGCTGGGGGCGGTATTCTACACCCCCTCCCCTCCCTGCTGCTGCATGTGTTGGGGGGGGAACATGTTAAGCCTTCCTCAGAGGCATTGGGTGTTGGCTACAGTCAATGTTGGGGGTTTTGACTGGAGAGTGCCAATGCTTCCACTGGGACTTAAACCTGGCGGTTCCTGGCTAGAAGGTCTTGCCCCTCCACTCGGGGTCAGATCAGTCACCATATTTGGGATTAGGAAGGAATTTTACCCCATAGTCAGATTGGTACAGACTATGTGGGGGGGTTGATTTCCTCTGTAGCAGTGGATGTGGCCCTCTTGCTGGGATCTCTTGAGCATATATCACCAACCTTTACAGAAGGCCGCTGTGGTCCCCCTTGCTTTATCTTTGGCAGGTTAGGATGTTTGTCTTTTGGTTGTGTCAGGGTTGACTATATAGTTTTTCTAAGAGTTTATACAGATGGTTTGGATAAGGATAATCCTGCCTTAGGCAGGGGGTTGGACTACATGAGTTATGGCGGTCTCTTCCAGCCATATTTCTCCTGTGACCAAGTCACCCCTTAACCTTCCATTTGTTAAATTAAACAGATTGTGCTTCAGGATTTTTCACTACAACTCCTTTCATCAGTCTTTGAACCCTGTGAAATCAATGGACCTCTGGATAGGAGCAGGGGCCCACACACTCTGCAGAAGGCTTGTCCGTAGGCACTGAGTTGGTCCTTGAGGGCATGTTTGTACCATCTCTCTGCTGAGGCCAAGTGCATTGCCAAAAATCAAGCACTTCCCCCTCTCTCCTCTGCATGCCTCAAACCTGGCAGTTAGGCAGAATAGTCACCCAAGACAGAGCTTGAGAGCAGCACTAGGGCACATGCTGAGGACCCCTCCCCGCTAAGCCATCCTGTCTGCCTAAGTGCCCTGCCTGGGCTCACTCAAAGCAGAACCAAGTGGCTGGGGTTATTGAGTCATAGGTTCAGCAGGGAAGTGGCAGAGACACACCCGTAATGCCTATTGATGAGAAACACTAATCTGCTTCTCGTTATCTGCTTCCTGTGTCTGTGTTTCCCGTGCTAGTCTGGGACATTCTAGCTCTTGTCATTTGCAACACGGGACTTGAGTTTGTTGCAAAGATTAGGATGAAGTTGCTTAATAAATGTGTTATGGGCTAGAACGAAGTGTCTTTTCCCTGCCACTTTTAAAATGTATTTACGTGTCCTTATTCTTTGTTAAACTCTGAGTTCCTCTGTTTTAGAAATGGAAGAACACACACTCAAGTGGGTTTTACAGGAATAAATAATACAGGAGAGCTTTAGTAATGATTCTAAGATGATGGATCTCAAAGCACTTTACAAACGTTGATTAACTAGAACTTATCCCAACTCTGATAACCTTCTCTGTGATTTTGGGCAAGTCACTTAACCTCTCTACCTGCTGCTGATATTTATTCACTGCCTCACAAGGATGGAGATATTAATTAATGTGTGCAAATTACTCTGAAGATGACTGTCCTGTACAAGTGTTTAAGACACTATCATCGCCATTTTATTATTAATTAAGACTTACAGTACCCCCATGGGAAACTGGGAAGTTTTATCATGCCTGTTTTACAAGGTGGTCAGCTGAGTTACAATGACATCAAGTGGATCTTCTGAAGTCAAAGAATGATTCAGTAGCAAATGCAGACATTTAACCTATGAGTCCTGCTCTAGAAGACTGGAAAAAACTGTACTTCGTACCGTCAATAATGCTGAGTCAGAAATATTAGAAGATGTGGTAATTTGGAGGTATCATAGCAAGAAGGCACAGAATAGAAAAGGAGAACAACTACAAACTTGGGACAGTAGATAATCTTTTGACACCTGAATATGCAACAAACAGTGTTGGTGGAACAATAATTTCCAGCATAGTGTTCAGTGATGTCTATCATAATCTATAGAGAGAAAGAAAACAGAATATGGGAGGCCTAGTGGAATAATCTGATTGGTTAATAAAGTCTCTGATCTGTGCAATAATGGATAGATTCCCAGGTGCCAGAAGAATTTGGCCTAGCTCCCAAGTAGCAGAATGGCTCTCAGAAATCTTCCGGTAAGTCAGGTCTCAAATTTTATGTAGACTGAACCTGAACAAGATATAGGACACCCCAGCTCCCAACATTGTGAGCAAAATCAAAGGGGCCGCAACCTTGATTATATGCTGATGTCTCTGTCAGATTCTCTGCCCAGTCCTGACTGCCGGCCAGGACTAGGGCTGTGGTTCCAATCACAGCGGTATCTGTACAGGTCTCACCACTCTGCTTTGTCCCAGGGGTGGGCAATACACTGAAGTATAATCTTACCCTCTTAAGTACATCAGTCCAAAGAGAGGGATGCCTCTATTCTTCTGTACCTTTCCTGTACAGAGGGCTAGAGTAAAGAGGGGCACAGTGTTGTATGCATGTGCCTGGACACCAAATCCCTCCTGCTTGAGTTGAACATTAAGCCTACCAGCATTGGCAATTTCCTTTTATAAAAATACATTGTCTATTGCATAACCATCAATCAGAGTCCTAACCGGTAGCTGATCAGGTATAAGCAAATTGCCCCAGCACTTACCTTCAAATTTACCCATGAGCCTTTTCAGCCTGCATCCATTTGAAAAGCAGAATTATTCATATCAGGAAATATATACAAATGCACGAAAACAGAGGTCCAGATACTCGGTTCCTAAAAATTACCAGCTTTTTGGTCTACAGAGAAAAATGATTTCCCATCCCCACAATGCCCATATTTTCCTGTATTTCAGTAGTTTATTGCTTTGAAGAAATTCAGTACCTATGTCTGTGTTTGGGCCCAGTTAAAACTTAGCTTTGTAACATGAAATGGAATTATTAAGAGGGAAGCCTACAGATTTCCTCTAGATGTTAGCAAACAATTTGCCTGTTAGTTTAATCTGTTTATGGATTCTTGCATTTAAATGAGATGCAATTAAACACAATTAGCTATGCATGCAGTTCTGGAGGCAAGAGAAGAGAAATGGAAGTTGCTAGAAATCTCTGACAAATAACTTTTTGTATGGGTTTGTTTTTTGGGACTCTAACAAGTATATTTGCCGGACACTGGTGGTGCAGTGACCTAGTTGCAAGTACCAAATTTGGAAAGAATGTAATTTTAATATTACTTATTTGTAAGTACTTTCTCTGGGAGACTTGTGTAATACTGGATTACAAACTTCTTGTCTTAGTGATCATAGGAAGAAAAAGTATTGTGTGGAAAGTGTGTAGTTTTCTATGTATTATTATGGGAGCATCTACAGGTTCCAGCCATAATGTGGCAGCAGTGTGAAAACTTGTAAGAAGAGACTGTTCTCTGTCCCAGGGAGATTACATTCTCCATAGACAAGACAGGAAGAGAATGGGTACCAAAAGATTAGCTGACTTGCCCAACGTCCCATCAAGTTGGGAACAAAGCCAGCACTCCTAAATTCCTGGCTAGTTAGTGTTTAGGTCCTTCCTCCCCATATCCATACATAGACGTCCCCAAGGCTTGGAGGTGCTTAGATCTGGGATTTTTGTTTCAGCAAGCTACAGAGCACAGAACCAGGGCCAAGCCTCCTCCTCTAAGGTGGGTGCATTGAGTTCTGTGGTTCTGGTCCCATTCACTTCTAATTAAAGCATCAGAGAAACACAGCTCTGCAGACATTTACTAAGTATGCGTCAAAGTACTGTAAGTCATGGTAATTTACTGTAAGTCATGGTAACACAGGGTCAGCAAGATCCCCTGAAGAATATATTGTCAAGATAAAATGTTTTAATCTTTTAAATATAGTTGCATACGGCAAAAGTGTATCCTGTTCAGCAGGAACTCTGTGCCGTGACTCAGAGGGTGTGTCCAGACAAGTGCGCACGTGCGTTTCCCCAAGGACAGATAGAAAAACATGTGCCACTGCTGCTTGTGCCCAAGGAATGCTCCTGCACACACGCTCTGGCATGCAACAAGTTACCCCAGATGGAGTAGGAGAGGCTGGGGCCAACACCAGCGCTGGTCCCAGCAGCCTTATTTGGGGTTCTGGGGGCTCCAACAGCAGCGATTTGGCACAGGCGCCTGGCCGGCAGCTGAAGCATGGCTCTGGTTTTGAGTGACTCATACAGCCGCCATGTGCACCATCCCGCTTTTTTCAGGAGCAGGTTTTTTGACACCAGGATCTCCAAGTGTCAGAAAAACCCTCTACGCTGCAAATTAGCAACATAGTAAATGCTGGCGTGTGTGGTTTGCAGCGCCGCAGACGGGTCTGCAGTGCTGCATACCACACGTGCGCACTCGTGTGGACACTCCCAGAGAGATCTCTGGCTTTGCAGAATGATTGTAGTTCTCTCTGGTTGCAAGAAAAAAAAAAAAGCTCAACAACAGGGGGACATGTATTGTTACAGATCAGGTTTGCCAAATGACTGCGGCATTGTAGGCTGGAATCTGGGATCATTTGTCTTTTTCAAATTAACATCTGTGCCTTCCTTTGGCCCTGCATGCTGTTTTTCTAACACACCCCTATTTTTAAGGAACTATGCAAGAAGCTAATTTTAATCTGTGATATTAATCATGTGCTAGTCAGTTCCCATCTGCTCATATTCTCTGAAGTCAAGTTTCTGCTGGTCTAGTTCAGGTTGATCTGAATAATCCAGCTATTTTCATCCCTGTGGCCATGGCAATCTAGGTCAACTGTCCCAGTCAATACTCTCATGTGTTAAGACTTTATATTTTATACATGTAGTACTTCAGCTGTTCCCTTTTTGTCCTCCATATATCTGGTAGAGTGTAATACAAACAAAGTACTTTAGAGCAACGTTCCAACTGTCCATTTTTCTCATGCGGCGTTTCATGAACATTTTGTATTCAGTTTGAAATAACTCACTTGTTGCCTCATTAAGCAGTTTTGCTTTCAGCTCCAGATGACCCAACAAGAACATTTTGTTTAACAAACCTCCTAAGACTAGTGTTCCTTTCTGGTACATGGCTCGCTCTGCCTGTTATGTGTTTTAAGGGTGAGCATCAGAAAAAAAAATAACCATGCACCTCAAACCACACACGCACAAAAGTACAAATTACCAGAAAATTGTAACAGACAAGAATAATCCTGGAGGGACAGAGGAAGTCGCTGCGTGAAACATGTGCTTTGCATGTAAACACATTGCCTCCACTAGCAGTCTCTTCAGTATATAATATTGTGTATTTATAGAGGCTCATTTACGGCGAAGAATTCCAAGGCACTTTACGAAGTAACGTGCAACGAATATGTAGATCCCTTCATCCATCAGAAGCAGGCAACCATTTCTGAGCTGAAGCATGACAGCTGTTTAATAGAGCACAGCAACACTACAGAGCAGTTAAGGACTGCAACAGTTAATACCCTTCTGACTGAAGATACTTTGGAAATTTAGCTAGTCAGAATATAACACTGCCAAGTCATCTTTAATGATGACAACCAATATGCTGAGAACCTCAGAGGATATCCACTGCCTCATGGAGTATGGCAGGTCAATAGTCCTGGAGAATGGATTCCCCTGTTCGGCCTCAAAATGGGTACACTGAAATCCCAACCTTGAAGCACTGCCTGTCTATAGGTCAGAGGGTTCAGGCTTTATCTCTGCTGCTTACTGCACCAGCAAGGTGGTAATTAGTCCCAGTTATAGGCAGGGTTTTTCTGCTGTGGGAATGGAGTAGGACCACGAACTCCTTTCATGTACAGTGCAGCAATCACTACCAACTTGAGCTCGAGAACACTTCTTCCAAGTGGAACAAGAATTTGACGTTGCATCATTTCTAAGAATTTCTGCTTCACTAAAGAGAGTGTTTCCCAAGGCTGCAGTTGATTTTCACATGCAATTTTGTGCGCTGGCCAAGATGCTGACGGTTCAGTATTTAGCTACAGAATATAATTTTCTTTTGTTTTGATTTATGTTCTCTCTTAACCACCAGAGTCCCACATAAAAGATCTGGAAGCCTTCCTCTCAAAATTAGCAACAACATAGGTTTATTCTGGAACAGAAATAGCAAATAAACATATTTTTAGTCATTTTTTTTATTAAAGGCAAAATCTCCAGTCTCCGGTTTGATCTGCTGCTGTGATGTCTATAATAATACAGGTTTTCAAACATATAAAGATAGTTTAGGGCTGACAGGGGGGAAAGGACTGGAAATGGGGCAACAGTTATTCCTGGGCAAAATTTTCAAGTGTTGGAGCCTATATTTTCAAGTGTGTCTAAGAAACCTATATTGTTTTTCAAAAGTGACTTGCGATCATGTTTTCAAAGTTATTTAGGAGTCCAAGGAGTCAGACAGCCACGCCATTGGATTTACAAGAGTCCCCAAGTATATTAGGCATCTGACACACTTAGGTGTTTTTGTAAATCCCTCTAGATGCCTATTTGCATTTCTAGGAGCCTCACTATCTTTGTAAAATTGTCTGTACTCATTTGAAAGTGGGCTTCTAATTCACTAGGTGCTTGTGATAATGCCTCCCTTGTCACTGGCTTTTGAGAGTTACTGGTTAAGGTTTCATTTTCATGGCTTTTTCAGAGACCAGCATTGAATTAGGAAAAAGCCCATTGCTTTGTTGTTTGGCTTTGTGATCTACAAAGCAAAACTGCAAGATGAAAAACAATGGCCACATGAAAATGTTCATGTATTGGTGTCAACCATAATAGACACTTCTCTTAAAATTAGCAGAACAGAACAGGGTTTATGTGGGAGTCTCATTGTTCCGCTTTGCTAGGGAGTGCCATAATAACGATACAAACTGATTTATTTATTAAGTTTCCCTCCCCTTAGGCCACTTACAGAAACCTAAAAATAGAACTAAAATAACCTAGTAAAACTTTGCACTGTAAACCCTATTGAAATTAAATAAACCCTCTGAATCTGCCCTTACTATTGTGACTTTTACTGTCACTGTACTTAGGAGCCCCAGTTACAAATCAGGTCCCCATTGTGCTCGGCACTAGCTGAACACAGAATAAGAAGATGGTCTGTCCCAAACAGCTTCATTGTGCAGGTTTTATTCAGCAAAACACATGAGCATATGCTTAACTTCAAAGTCTTTCTTGAATCCCATTGACTTCAATCTCTCTCTCATGCATTGCAAAGAAGCCATAGATCAGGGCAGGTGTCCTCCCTTAAGGCTTTCTCGGGGAGCTTGCAGGACCTATATCTGCACTCTGCTTCCTTGACTTGTACCCAGCCAGTGCTCTCAGACTCCGTCACAGGCACTGATGCTCATTCAGTAATACATCTCACCACCTCTTGTTTCTTTTCCCATCCCTACAGTGCTATGTGTCTTGTTTAAAACAAATCTCATAAAACATGCATTTCCCACCCTGAAATGAGAACAAGCACGTGGCAGATGTTATATTGCTGACTCCTAGCACAGATATGCTGCAGTGAAGAGTGCAGTGTAAGAACCAGAACAGGAAAGGTGGGTAGTCCGCACTGACCCTACTGAACAGCATGATTTAGGGACAGCTCCTGCTGCCCTTATTGATGGCCGTATTCCCCCAGAATGGGACTAATTACATGAGTAAGAGGGAACAGTCTTGAGGGAAAAATCCCATCCCCTCGTAAGTTGATGAGAATTTTGCCGCTGACGTCAAGTGAGCCGGGATTTCATGCTTGGTGGTTAAGCTGCCTAATGTGAGTATGTTACTTGGATGGGCGCACAAAAATAAAAACATATTTCTGTATATCATCAGGGACAACAATGCTGACTCAGACCTTGTCATCTGAGAGCTACACTGACCCCGTAAAATAGTTGGATGTTCTCACGCACTTGGTGCGTGCGTAGGAAAAACAGCTGTGTCTTCAAGCACCTCGTCTAACAACCTGGCCATAGTCTTTTGTTTGCAGGTGTAATTAGCTTATATCATATAAGAGGACTGACCAATTCAGTAACTTAACAGCTGTTCAATTTACAACTGTTTTAAATACTATTTGCAAGGATAGTTCTGATGGATTTTTAGAATTTCTCTCAACTACTTCCTACCTGAAAGGTCTGATATTTTGCAAAATATTTTTAGAGCATTTTACATGCGGTTCATTATTAGTGGTTTTCTATTACTGTTAAGAGTTTGAGACAGACCAGGGGAAATTGAGCTGTCTGAGGTGTGCAACTTCACCTTAGAGTATTTGAGCTTGGTTTGCCCTTTTCTACACAGACATGTGCATGCATGCACGCACAGCGTTACTATATACTATATATAGAGAGAGAGATGGAGATATAGGTATGTAGATCATCCAGGTTACAGAACCTTATCTTAGAAGCCAATCATTGTTTTGTTAGTTTAGATATCCATTTTATGATCTTTGTGTTAATTAAAGAATGCTGTTTACTTGGAAATTCATGTAAAATCTGTCTTCGTGAGCAGTCTTTGCAGACTGTTCCATGTAAATGTGAATGCTCTAGCGTAGAAAGAGTCGCCACAATCTATCGTTTGCATCCTATACAATGAAATGAAATTAGAGGTTTCTTTGCTCTGTCACAACTTCCCTGTAGGTGTGTTAGGACTGCAGAATCAGATCTGCAATGTTGATTACATTTTTACTGGTTTTATGTTTGCTTGTTCTGCTCTATTATATCTTATAACTTGCTGTCCCATAACCTGAAATGCTTATTTGGGTGAGGAAAACATAATGAATAATCATCTGTTATTGTTATTACTGCACCATGACACTGACAAGGCAAAAGTTGGATACTCAGCTAAAGACGGCAAATTGACCCTATGGCAAATGAAACCGCAAGCAGCACAGTCTACTGAAAGAGGCTGTTCCTTTGTGAGGAATTCTTGTACTTGGAAACAAGGAGTGCTTCAGCAAAATAAACCACAAGGAAATAGTCACGGGGAGCCTTAGCTCAAAACTGAAAAATAAATTTGGTATTTGTACAGATGAGTATCTGCTAAATTCTGCCAATCATAAATAATAATAGTCTCCATGGCTACTGTACATCTGATGGGAAATGCATCTTCCCCGGGTTGAAAATATAGCCCTCACAGTCTTGCCCTTTACAGAAGAAAATGAGGAACTTGGCACGAAGGGAAGTGGACAACAGAGTTCTCAACTCTTTCCACGGGTCCCAGAGGAAAGCCACTGAGAATAAAATATAAACGTGCTCTCCATTCCTCAGCTCAGCCCAACAAGCATAATTTTAACATGGTTCTCCAAGTTAAACCCTTCACTGGTCCTAAGAAGAGCCCATTCAGGTTTCCAGGTCAAAACTGAATTATTTTTCTTTACCTATTCTCTGATAAAAATCGTAGTAAAATAATTATTCATCCCATTTCACAGGGCAATAGGCCTGCAGTGAAATATGTATACTTTTGCTGATGTTACTGTCATCTGAAAAACAATGCCACATGTGATGCAATGCATTCAATCTGGTGAATTACTTTAATTGTGGGCGTCAACCAAATCTGCTTCCAGGAACAGTGCACAAATCACTGGGCTCTAGGCTATTCTGAGGTGGGTTTCTCTCAGTCCTTTCCATTGAAGCTGTTCTATTTTGTATCAAGTACTTACATAGCTGTTAGGCCACAAAGAGCAGGTCCAAAAGGCAACAGAACTGCCCGGAAAGAGCCAGGCTATAGTCCTTGCTCTGTAATGGGTTTGCATTTTATCTGGGGGATTCTTTTTAAATATGTGTTTATAAAGGCAAAGGCAGATCCAGGAAATGTGCTTTGCATTTGGGGCAGAAGACAGTGAGGTTTCAAAGAGTTGTGATGGTCCTTAGTACCTAGGGAATTCTGGACCTAAAAAAAGCTGTTTTATCCCTATATACAAACATTGCACGTATGGTAGGAGGTTGTGTTGTGGCTTTGGGACAGGTTGGTTGACCATGGCCCACGTCCTCAAGCTTCAGTTGAGCTTTTAGTGCACAGATCATAACGCATCTTGGAGATAAGGGCTGAGAACTTGAATTTGTTCTTAATCTTGTGAGAAACCAGTGCAGGAAGTCTTCAGGTCGGATCTGTTCACAGTTGCCCATGTTGCTGAGGAGGTCCTGGGGGCAAAAGCTGTCCTGCCCAGGTGCATTGTATTGCTGTAGTGCACATGGGAGGAGGCAAAGAGGTGCTTAGCTAAACCTTTTCCCATGACAGCCAGGATGGCAAGGAGTTTCCTGGCCAGCTGAAGAAGGTAGTTCACAGATACTTTTTTAGAATATAGTTCGTCTTAGAGAGTAATCCTAAGGCTTTGGACAGAATAAATCAATTGAACTGTGTACCTCCAACCAAAGGAGACAATGTCTTCATAGGGCTTTCTTCGTCCCAGGGCCAGTATAACTTCTGTCTTGCTTTGGTTCAGCTTCACTAGCTGTTCTTCATCCATGAGCTGGTGGCATCAAAGCACTTGGACATCTCAGTCTGGTCACATGTGTTAGCAGACAGGTAGAGCTAATAGGGGCTTGGGGCTTGCCTCTGAAACTGGCCTGCTACATGATTTTAGGCAAGTCTCTCTGCCTTAGTGGTTCCTTCGCACTCTGTCTATCTAAAGGGTTTAGCACATCATTTCTTCAGGACAGGGACCAGCTCTTATTACGTGTTTGTACTGTACCAGCCATATGGGCCCCACAGCTTGGTTGAGGCCTGAAGGTGCTACCACAATACAAATAATTCTAATAGCAACAGTAAAACATGTTCAAAAATACTCTGTTAAGGCTGGCTTAATTATCCACCCTCATGGAAGGAGGCTGCACAGCAAGAAGGGTGTGAGAAAAACACGCTGCTTCTCACCTTTTCAGTGCTGTGAAAAGGCTTGCAGACATAACATTGAGATGGACTGGCTGTGCCATTATCTGTGCTCTAGAGTCACTGAGAGCCAGAGCAATTATGCTGTTTCTCTGTAATCACAACAATTAAGCAGACATGGCATTTAGCAGGGGAGTGATTAAGTGGATTGTACTGTAGTTCTAATAGTAGACAAGCAAATCCATCAAATCCCAGACCTGATGCATGCCAGTAGAAATCTGATACAGGTTTCGTGTCTGGGGCTTCCCAGACTAAACTGTAGTTGCACTGGAACAAAATCAAAACAGCTGCTCTTCTCTTCATGTCCCTCTCTCATTTTACATGCCTGTTATTGAGGTGATCACTACTCTTGTTACCAGTCTTGCCCTTCTCTTTCCTCCGCAGGCCTTGTGATGAGCAGCACCCAGAAGTGACGCCAGATGGGTACGTGAACAACCTTGCTGAGGCAGTCGACATTATTCTGAAGCAGTTGGACAAGTGACTGCACTGCTGCAGATATTATTTTAAAGGCATAAAGAAGTTGGACATAAGAGAGGAGACATAGCACACCACCCACATACCAGGCCACCTCCCCCTCTGTTTAATTCCCTTATCTTCTTTTAATTTTAACCCTGTACAAATAGCCCCAGGAAACAAGCAACAATTATGCATTTGTCTGTAAGTGCCCACTATTTCTAAGTTTCTTGTGTTTAGGTACTAATCTGAAATACCAACCCTATTGAAGGCAGTGTCAGACTACATGAGTCTTCTGAATTTCTAACCATTTAGCGTCTCGCACAGTGCTAGACGGTTGGAAGAGCAGACGGAATGAACTAATGCAAAGTGTAGAACAGGTTCAAAGCCACCCCTGGGCATGGCTGAGTGTACAACTGGCTCCCTTGTGTTTCAGATAAAAATGCATGCAAACAGCAAGGTGCATTTTGGGGATGCTCCCTATTGAATAACACCCTCTTCCTTTCTGGCTGCGCATAACCACCCACTATATGGACAAAGCACTAAGAGTAGCATTTTGCATCTAGACTTCTCAGCATAGGGGGTGAGTGGCTTTGAAGCTCCTCAGGGGGCCAGTCTGGGCCTGTTACAGGTGGGTTCTCAGAAGGGCTGGGATTCGGCTCCAGCTGAAATCAAAGCACGAGGCCTCAGTGCCACTTCATGCAGATGTCCACATTTGAACTGTCACAGTCCAGTCGGATTAATTTCCTTTGCAGATTCTAAGAATAGACCTTGTGCACTTGGATGTCATTTTATGGCTGCTGGGTGCAAGGCTGACTAGTCGGGTGCTATGTTCCCAAATAACAGCTTTACTCAATATTGCTACTGCCTGGAAATATTTGTAAACACATAAAGAGGGCAGCAATCAACTATGAATTAAACAACACTTTACTGCTTAAATAAATTGCCTTGGATTTTTCCCTTATGATTTTCAGCAATTACTAATTAGTGACCTAATTAGGACTGATCCTGGGAGGGGACTAGAATCATCAACTACTCTTAAAGCCTTTAGGAAATGAAGGCACCCGGCACCTGTAGGGTTAGGTCCTGATACACAGCTCTTAAACAGAGGAGGTCAGAGGCATGGCGCTTCCCCGTCCACTGCACCAGGGCTGTGTGCCGCTCCCCTCTTGCTGCTCTCCTCCCATGTGCAGGACAACTCAGGGCGAGGTCCCTCTCCAAGCACAGCCTTGGGGCCAGGCAGCTCCCTTTAATGTGAGCTGTGTGCAGTTTGCACAACCTAGTCCAGGGTTAGTACTACATCTCTCACTCTCTCCCCCACAAGAAGCCAATGACTGTGGCACTGAAGTGCCTCCCATAATGGTAAAAAGTCATCATGGAAATAAAGCAGATTTCCATCTCTTGCAGGTTATTCAAGGTTCATTTTCAGATTTCCCCTTCAGTATGCATTTGTCAACCCTTTCATTGCTTTTCTTTCCATCTGGATGGTTCTTTGGCACTATAGTAATTTAGAGATCCTGCGATAAGTACAGTTCATAGATTTCATAGACATTAGGGCTGGAAGGGACCTCGGGAGATCATCGAGTCCAGCCCCCTGCCCAAATTACCTTGTAATTTGTTACAAATTAAAAGGTAAAACTATTGACATATGGATCCCTTTGTGGCTAGATGTATTAATGAACTGACCTGAATTAATAAACAACAGTTCTGTAAATCTTATTTGTTGTAGTCATTATTTACAAACCTTAAGCAATGTTGAGAGAATCAGAAATGTGTATTTTCAAAAATAGGGTTGCAGGATGAGATAATAGGCAGTTTTCAACTATCTGCATCTGCAAACCTATGGTACAAAAGCACAGCTGATACCTCAGTGGCTATGTAATTCACTCCTGAGGTCAGTGGTATTCTGAATCAGTTTGACAGCAGTGCTGTCTGCAGAAGGGTTGGTGTGGAAGGGGTGCTTTAAAAAGCAACTGAGTAAGAGTGCCCTTGGCAAAGATGAGGATGGAAAACACACTTCAGCAGAAGTCTTGAAGATCAAAATACCTTTACGCAAATAGCTCAGGGAAAATAAGAAAATGAACAGATGCCTGTGCTTCTTTTTGAAATGGGTGGAAGGTGCTGCCACAAAGGACAAAATAGAAGGCCCTTGGGACACAAGACGTCCTTTTTAAATACATAGGGGGCAAAAAGAAGGTTCCGGGTCCCCTGCAAGACACGCTAGGAAATCTGGTCGTCACACCAGACGACAAAGCTAACCTATTTAACAATTTCTTTGCCTCCATTTTCCTGAGCAGGGACCAGATCAGCGCCCCCCCCCAGGGGAGGCACACCCAGGCCTAGGGTCAGTGAGGATCTAGTCAGGGAACTTCTGGAGGGACTGGACGTATTTAAATCAGCTGGTCCTGATGATCTCCACCCCCGAGTGCTGAGGGAATTAGCAGAGGTCATTGCGGGACCCCTGGCACGGCTGTACGAGCACTCATGATGCTCTGGTGTGGTGCCAGAGGACTGGAAGAGGGCCAACGTGGTTACCAGTTTCAAAAAAGGGGGGAAGGAGGACCCGGGGAACTATAAGCCAGTTAGTCTTACCTCGATCCTGGGTAAGCTTTTTGACAGAATTATCCTGGTGCATGTCCACAAGGGGCCAGCGGGGGAGATTATGCTTAGGGGCAACCAACACCGGTTCATGAGAGGCAGGTCCGGTCAGACCAACCTGGTGGCCTTCTACGACCAGGTCACCAGATCCTTAGACCAGGCATAGCAGTGGACATAGTCTTCCTAGACTTTAGGAGGGCTTTTGACACTGTCTCTCACCCCATTCTCATTAAAAAACTGGGGGACTGTGGTGTCAACACCTACACAGACAAATGGGTCACTAACTGGCTGGAGGGCCGCACCCAGAGAGGGGTGGTGGATGGGTCATTTTCGACCTGGAGGGATGTGGGCAGTGGGGTCCCCCAGGGTCCTCGGGCCCGCACTGTTCATCTTCTTCATCAGTGACTTGGACGAGGGGGTAAAAAACACCCTGTTCAGATTTGCTGATGACACTAAGATGGGGAACGTGGGCACGCTAGAAGGGAGGAATAGGCTGCAATCGGACCTAAACAGGTTACAGGGGTGGGCGGATGAAAATAGGATGGGATTCAGCACTGACAAGTGCAAGGTGCTGCACCTGGGGAGGAAGAACCGGCACCATACCTACAGGCTGGGGGACTTCCTTCTTATCAGGGCAGAGACAGAAAAGGATCTTGGAGTCATTATTGATGCCAAAATGAACATGGGCCGGCAGCGTGGGGACGCAGTCAGGAAGGCCAACCGCACCTTGTCATGCA
>NW_017728951.1:8779395-8854743 GCF_001723895.1 Crocodylus porosus | reverse complement strand
GGATCTTGTGGCCTGTTATAAACTAGTCAGGGGGGATCAGCAGGCATTGGGGGAGTCCCTGTTCCCCCGAGCACTGCCAGAAGTGACCAGGAATAACGGTCACAAGCTGGCAGGGGGTAGATTCAGGCTAGATATCATGAGGCGCTACTTCACGGTCAGGGCGGCTAGGGTCTGGAAACAACTTCCAGGAGAAGTGGTGCTGGCTCCTACCCTGGGAGTCTTTAAGAGGAGGCTGGATGAACACCTTTCCGGGGTTGTTTGACCCCAGTACTCTTTCCTGCCATGGCAGTGAGTCGGACTTAATGATCTACTCAGGTCCCTTCCGACCCTACCCACTATGAAACATTCATTTATGGACACCACTGGGATCCCTGATCCCAGAATTGTTCATATCCCAAATGTGCCCATTCCACATGTCCAGTGCAGGGGGAGTCCAAGATCAGGATTGACAAGTACCCTTGCATTGACATGTTAAAAGCCAGGTTCCCACAAGTCTGAGATCAGGTCTGACAATCAGTTGATTGTCACTTCTGTCCCTGGGATCACACTGGGGTCTCCAACTAGCCTTGTGGCTGATTATCAACCCTGGCCCCAGATGTGCCACATGTTCTTTTTAAGGCACCATACAAGCCAGCCACAAAAAATGTCCTACATATAATGTAGAGCATTTTTCTATCTGGTGTGCCATTTTATGGTGCCTTAAATTGGGTACACAATAGCACTCAATCACATCCCATTTATTATTTAAACTCAGGGTATTTATTGGGAAAGGACAAGGACATGTAGGCACCAAACACACACAAAAAATCAAAGGGAGTTGAAGGCAAATCTTTTGCATTTAGAACAAACTCTCTGCAGCTTCTTTTTATTCCTGGAGGAGCTCTTCTTATTGTACATTCCTGGAAGGTACTTTAGTCCAGACAGGTGAAGCTCCATCTCTGTGTGACTCTGAAAGACTAATCTTGGAATATTGCATTCAGTTCTCAGTAACCAGTCCTGGTAAAAAGACAAAATAAATATGTACCAAATCCTGCACAGAGAATTGGACAAGATGATCTTTGATGTCCCTTTGTACCTTATGGGCACATCTACACATGTGCTTTAATGCAGAGTAGACTGTTTTACTGTGCAATAAAGTGTTATATAAAGAACTGTGACATTATACTTATGCACGGTAAAATAGTCTACTGAGCATTAAGCATCACTAAAAAAGCATGCATTAGCGCAGCCTAATATACTTTAGTTTAGTACCTCACATTGGAGGATGCCTGCACACAAATGCAGAGGCTGCTCCAACGCACTGTAATTGCAGCATGTCAGAGAAGAATCAATTAATGAAATCTGTTGGAGTATGGTGATCACTATGCTCCAGCAGCCTCCAGCTTCTCATGTCCCCATGTTTCAAAATAGTGGCAGGCGGCACTTGAACTAAAGCTCATCAAACAAGCTTTAGGTCAAGTGCCCTCACTGCTATTTTGAAGCATGGGGACGCTGATACATGAGACGCTACAGTGCTTTCATTAGAATGGTTCTCGGAGCTGCTCTAATTAAAGCACCCCCACCACCCGGAGCACGTGAAAAAGTACCCAGAGGTACTAATTTAATGCACATTAGAAAAGGCACATTAATGCACAGGTAGATGCACCCAACGATCCTAAAATTCTTCCAACCGAAGAATACACATGCCTTATTGACCTGATGCACTCAGGTAATAGAGTATAATTGAAATTTTGAGTCAGTCACCATGTCATATCTTTTATAGGCATCAAATGTCAAATTCAGCAATGGTAAAACTCCATTGCCTTCAGGAGACTTGTTTCAGGCATGAACCAGGCCCACTTCATCTCTTTAATGTAAAACACAGAGATAAGATCTCCTTTCTCTTCCAAAGATTGAGGCTGGACCCGTGGGATTGCCAAGGAAAGCAGGTGTATTTTGGCTTAATACTATTTTCATCTACAGCGCTATGTTCTCCACTTGCTGGTTCTTCAGTATGACCTCACATCCATCTACCCACCATCGTCCCTTCCTGAGGGACCAACCAGAAAGCAGCGTATTGTTTTCCCAGAACTCTACTGGACGTGCTTGGGTTTGGGGATTTTTTTGCCGAGCGAGGGGTGGGGAGGGGAGGACAGTCATAAAGTCTGCTACAAGAATCAATACAGAAACATTCTTGTACTTCTAGTACCTTAGAGCACAGAGCGTAAAGCCCCCCTCCCTACCCCACAGCGGTGGGGGAGAGGAAGGAGGAGGATGGAGAAGAGTCCCCCTTTGGGGGTGGGCAGTGGAGTTGTGTACCCAGATTGCTCCCGGCTGTCAGGGGAGGTAGACAGGGCTCTCCCCCTCCTCCTGCCTCACCATGGGGGAATCTGGCTACGCTTCCTCTTCCCCCACTCTCTGAACCCTGCAGGCCAAGGTGAGGATTTAAACCCTTCCTCAACCATACTCAGGCCTGCTGGGGCCTGGCCACACTCTCCCCCACCCAAGCTCAGCCTCCCTGTGGAAGGGAAGGGAGGGTTGCTTTAGCACCCCTGGGATTCTGGCCTGAGCCACTGCAGGCACATGCCTGTATTTCTGGAATGAAAAGCGAATGTCTGTTCACTTGCAAATCAGTTCCACCTCTGCAGGTTAGACTAACCTGCAAAGACTGAATCAATTCAGGCTGAGGCTTTTTGAATGTCTGTCCCTAGCCTGAGAAATTAACTGTGCTTGAATGTAAGCTTGTTATCAGAGAGCTCCAGCCCCTTAGGAGCCAGAGGAAATTTTCTGAAGCGTGTCTGCTGCTTACACAGTTAACTCTCTGGGGACTGGACTGCTTGGCTCTGCTTCCTTAGAGAACGGGTGGTGTGGGTACACATATTCACAGAGCTGGCTGGGAGGAGACATGAAGTTCCCATTCCCTCGAGGCAGTAGTTCCAACCACACTACAATGGTAGTTGTCTCTTCCAAGAATGAGCAATTTTGATGCAAGCAAAAGGAACATAAGGTGGAAGGCCAGTGATTCTTGTCTCTCCTAAATGGGTAGTCTGATACCAGGCACAGCCCTAGGATCCCACAGAGACCTGCTACAAAACATGGAGTTTTACCTATTTATATGAATAGACCAGGCCTTTAGAGATGCAGCAGATGCACCTGTAATCCTTTTACCCTCCAGCTCCAGTGCAGCTTGAAGTAGTCAGCTAAAAGCTTGCTCAGGCTGAAGCAGTATTTCAGTAGGAGAAGGAAGTGACCTGCCTTTTTTAAAAAACTGCAGTCAGGCAACAGAGAGGGAGACCAGCAACCAATCAAGGTGTCCTTCACCCAGCTGGGAATGATGGGTGCTGCCAATTAAGGAAACCTGTAGCCCACAAAAAGCAGCATTCAGGCAATTGTGAGCTTTTCAGCAGGGGGAAAGGAAGGCGGCATTTGAACTGTTGGTGGGAGGCATGTAACCTATTGCAAATTCCTTACCTAGCCTATTATTTGCAGCTGCACCTCTTGTTGGAGGATGAGCCCTTGCTTGACTTCGTGTTTGTAGTATCATTTCCAGGGGTGGTGGTGGAAACCTCATTGTTTCAGACTAGCCCAGACACAGCACTAGCTTCGGATCACTACGTAGTGCTCTGGTCTGATGAATCTTTCCCCGTGACACACACTGCAGAGATAAAAGAAAGCCTTAGTCAGTGAACAGTGCACCCCAACACAGCTACTTACAGTTTTTACAGGTGTTTTAATGGACATATAAAACTTTCACCTGCTTTATTGCTTCTGGGAGACAATAAGGAAGCAATGTAGGAGCTCAGGGGTAGTGAGGCAGTGTACTCTGGAGGTGTGAGTGCAGGGTCTGGGACTGGGGCTCCCCAGGTAAGTGTGTGGCAGGCTGCAAAGTCAGAACAGCTTTCTGCCCTGGTTTTGCAGTGATAACTTGGAACCAACCACTCTATATGATTAATTCATTAAGGCCTCCACATTGCTCAATCTATATAAGCACTATAAAAACGCAATGTTATTTATGGTCTCTTCCCAGGTTCTCTATACTAATCACAGTGCAAATGCAACAGAAAGCCAAAGGGCTAAGCCATGATTTTTTTCTCAACACATATCCCACAACCTTTCATAAAGATGGATGTGTCTCCTCATTAACTGTAGTGGGGCAGGAGCCAAAGGATGGAAGCCTCTGTGGAAATGGAGAGCCATAAACTTGATTGCTGCATCATGAACACTTGTGTTCAGAGACAGTGGGATGATGGATCTGTCACTAGCAGTTGGTGTTGGGGGGGAGTTTCAAATCTATTCAGTTGGACAAGTTAGGAGAATCCATCAGATTACACTCATCTTGCTTTCCTAAACTGTTTCCAGGACATCCTGCCACAATGGGGGGGAATAATGCTCATGCTCCATGATTTGTTTAAATTGCTTTATGTTTATCACTTGGACAATATTTGGAAGTCAGTTAATATAGGTAATAAACACTCATACAACACTGGCTGCAAACTAGCCCCTATTACCACTTTATCAGTTAGAGAACAGAGGAAAGACACTCCACACAGATTGCTATAAAACTGCTCTAAATGGTAAATGGTTTTTGGATACAGCTAATGATGCTTAACTTTCTACTCCCTCTATTGTGTGGCTCTGTTGGATATCTATCAAAACTTGTGAGCCCTTCCGGGTCATGAAGGCCAGTCTTAGTGGTTGATGAGCATAGGGTATCTGTGGAAGAAGGATATCGAGCAGATGGGAAAGATAAGTTTGCTATCTGCTGCTGGAAGCTGACACATATTAATTCTGGCCCATGTTACCATGCATGGCTGACGTTTTCAGTTTGGTTTGGGGCAGAGTTCCTGTAAAATACCAGTCGTGTCTTGGGCTCCACCACTCCCCCTGCCATCACTGTAAAATATTTTATTTTAAATAGTGGTATGATGATCTATAGATGTTATTGGCACTGGAGGTTTGCAATGTTTGCCATGAACCTAGAAGTTCAGTCTTAGCAGAGAAGACTGTGAATATGCCCTATACACAGGCTTCACAGTATTTCACTGTGGAGAGGATATGCCTTTCTGCTGAAGAATTAGCCCTGGGAATAAATGTTGCTAAAGTTTCACTGTAAATCATTACTTTCACATCCCCGTGCCCTTCAGAATGGGGATAGAGCTACATCTATAAGTGAATATTAATATTCCTGCTATGCTGGTAATGAATACCTCAGTGCTATCTGTCCGTAGTCAGTCTCACTGCATTTATAGTACTTTCATCAGTCTCACTCCAGCATCTGGAAGAGAAATTGCTACTTCCCAGAAGCACAAGTTGCATCGAATTAACTGCATTTAAGGGTCAGGCGTGGGTGGGGAAGGCTTGTGTATCATAAGCAAACCTGGTGGTGATACAACGTGGAGAGCACAGAGCGTATCTCAAGTCGCTCAGTGGGGTATGTTCTAATCTGGAGCAAGAGAGAGGCTGCAGCAACCCAGACCTCCCCTCCATCCTCAAAAAGGTGCAGTGCAGCTTTAGAAAAATGACTTTTTAGTTGCTTTATTTTTCTTCCCAATCTTTATTCCTAAGCTCTCCTCTGATTCTCTTGGAACACCCCCCCCAATATATCCCCCCCACCCGCCACACCCCCTTACTACTGCAGCTACCTAATCCCTGCAAAGCCAGCCTCTCTGCTAAACTTCCCTACAGGACTTCGACCAGCGCGGTGCATGCTCCTGTTAGGGGCACTCCAATCAAACTGTCTGCAGCTCAAATGAAGCCAGGCAGCAGATTTAACTACTGAGATAGTTCAGGTTGAGCTTGCTGTTTGTTGCAGAGGAGGAATGAAGGTCCCCTCTGCTGTACCGTTGTTAATCATTATTAACTTTTCTTGAAATCTGGGGCATTGCAATAGCCTTGGTATTGCATTCCCAGACTCCCCTATTAACGCCTGGCCAACACCACAGATTGCAAAAGGCCATCTGGGGCAGAGTGCTTTAATCCTTTCTTCAACCTGTTTAGAATTTGATGGGAGTATTTCTGCAGAAAAATGTGTAGGGTTGACATTCAGAGGCATGAGGCACATCCTGTTACCTCTGGTGCAGTAGTGGGTGCTCTTGACTTGTGGATGTCAGGACCCAGAGAATTAAACAATGTTGGTGTCACAAGCAGGAAAACAGCTTCAGAAAACTGACTTCTCGCCCTCTGAAGTGGAAGGACAAGTGTTTCAGCTATCTCTGATCACCTGGAATAAAAAAGGCAGAAGGAACAGTTTCCTTACCATGAGTAACTGTTTAAAAAAACCCACCAAAACCCAACAATTCTTGCTGCTCACAAACTCATACCAAGCCAATCCTTCCTGAGTTTTCATCTGCTTACAGTAGGAACTACAAGGCTGCTCCAAGCAGCTGTAGAGAGAGGATGTGTCCTGTAATCATGCAGAACTGCGTCACCCAGCCTCTGAACTTCCTCCTTAACTGGGGGGCTTAGGTCAGCTAGTGTTTACCCTGCCTACTTTTATGGCTGTAATTATCAAGTGTCCTCTGTTACACCAAAAAGCAAATCACCCTAGCCTTGATTTAGGAAAGTGAGTCGTTAAGCGAGAAACCCAGAACTCCCCCACCCCACCCTCTTTTTTAAGGAAGCTTTTATGTCTTTGACTGGACTGAAATTCAATACCTAAATGTAACCCTAAGGCTTTGAGACCCTTGTTTGTCTAGCATTATGTAATGGCAAAGTATTCTCATAATAATGTCCAAACCAAGGCAGCTGATGTGCTGTGACACTGGCTTGTTGTAGGAATCACAATAATATGAGGGTAGTCAAGCACTGGAACAAGCCACCCAGAGAAGTTGTAGAATCTCCATTCCTGGACATTTTCAGGAGCAGGTTGGGCAGACATTTGGCTGGGATGGTTTTAGTCAGGGATGATCCTGCCTTGAGCAGGGGGCCAGACAAGATAACCTCATGAGATCCCTTCCAGACAAGATGCACAGGAAAGTACTGTTTGTTTTGAGACATTTGGCACATGCCCTTTGCTCACTGTAAGGTAGTTGAGTGTTAATATGCAATGTGCACATAGATAAATGGAGGCACAGAAAGTCTGAGTTGTGTAAGGTTATAGAGCTATCCAGAAAAAAAATAGTAGAACCCAGAATCTGTGTCCTCCAACCACACAACCTAACCACTAAACCACAGTTTCCACCTTGGGAGGGGGCCTAGATTTACAATCAAAATACCTCTTTTTTTTAAAAAAAGCTGTCTCTTTTTAATGACTTTAGCTCAGATTATTTGTTCATTCCTTGTTTATATTCCATCTTCCTTGGGTAATGGTTCAGACTAGGTCTGCTGTATTGCCCTTGTTCACAATAAATGTTAATCAAATGAAACTTGGCAGTATCGCCTGTCTAACCTTCAGCAAACAGTAATGGGCACAGTGAGTTTTGTCCAATAATTCTTACTTCCACTCTAAGTGAAACAGAGCACTTGAACTGGATTATGGAGCTAGGCAAATGAACATCTGTTTATGAACATTTGAATTGTTTGATCATTCAAGGGAATGTCACAGTCTCTTCCCTTTTTGTGCTTTCTGAAGAGGCTTAGTGCTCAGGCAAGTGAAGAGGTACCAGTCTGAAAAACACCAAAGGCAAAAAAAGACCTAGCCATCCAAGCCCACCACTATTATTTTGAGTCTGCAATTCAGAGATGGTTTTGGTGCACAACCACTGCACCATCTTGCAGTATCTTGGCCTTCCTGAGCCAATGATAATGCCACAGCGGCACCAAGAGGGCAGCACAAGTGTAGAGTGAATCACATGTGCCACCATCACTGAATATACAGAAGATCTTGATGCCAATGTGATTGGTAGCTACTCCTAGCACTGGACAACCTAAAGCCTCATGAAGGTCAAAGGTAATGTGTCACCAAAAGAGTGAATGACTTTGCCAAACCAAGGAGAAGAGGTTGCTTTCACTAAAGATGCTCTAAGTATTTTTGGTACCCAAAAAATCACAAACTCAATATTTGTGCATGTGTGCACACCCATTTCTCTTGATTCACCATTTATTTTGTGTAGCATTTTCTCTTTCTTTGTGGTAAGTCTTTTCTAGTCTCTCCTAAAACATCCCATAAATGTGATACGCACAAAAGTTCAACAACCCACAAGAAACACAGCATTGTGCCTTATGGCCATGAGGAAAAAAAAGAGCATATGCATGGCATTTAATGACAGGAAAAGGAAACTTACTCTCCTAGATCCCGAAGTGCTGTATGACTACTTTTTAGACTTCCTGTTCTTTTAAGGCATGGGAGACCTTAGTAGCATAGTACATTAGTATTCGTGTCACTCAAACTGCATACAAGTACTGGCCCAGTACCTGTGGAGTCAGTACTGTGACCCAGGCCCCTTGCTCTCTGGGGTATCTTAGAATTAGGGATCTACCTAAATCACATTGAGGCAAAAGAAAACTTATGAGCCGCTCACAGGGCATGGCACCATTTTTGTGGTCTTTTCGCAGCTGCCCCCACCCCACACCCTCCTGCCACTGATGGGCCAAGGGGACTTGGCAGCCCCGCTCCTCACTGCTAATTGGCCAAGAGGGCTGCCTATCATGGGGCCCCCAGCCCTTGACAGTGATCGGCAGAAAGGGGTGGGGCCATACGATGGTCAGTCCTCTTGGCCAATCAGCAGCAAGAGGTGGGGGGGCCTCCATTTTTGCTGCTTCCTTTCATGCCACTGGCCTCACCCACCCCCCAGCAGGCTGCAAGGTTAGGTGAGAGTGGCCAATAGGGTAGATCCCAACTTATTGCTCCCATCCACATGGAAGACATCAATGTTTTCCCATCACCGCAGCTGTTCCAGGAATCCCTAGGTGATCCCAAGGGACAAGCTGGCATAGCCCGCAAAGGTATTACATTTCTAAAGAAATGTCTGCAATGCTGGAGGGGCACAAATCCCCGCCCCTGCCCCGACCACCACCACCACTCTGGCCTAGTCCCTGCTCCCCCCAGGGTGGATGTGGACCTGTGGACACAATTCTGTGGGGTCCAGAGGAAGAAGTTTTGGTATCAGAGAGGTAGCTGATCCCCACTCTCTTTGTCTTGCTCTAGGATCATAGAGAAACACATATGCAAAGTCTTTTCGGTGTATTCTTTGTATTTATCAAGCACCTATTGCTTTCCATTCAACCTACCTCGTCTTACAGCTACAACACCAAGTTCCATATCTTTTAACAGCCAAGGAAAACTTGTCTCAATAAAAGTGGTGCTCTGGCAATGAGAAAACACAGGAAAGCAGAAACAAAAGACGGGTGCTGGGCAGCAGGTTATTGAACCAGGAAGCTTTATTTACATAGTAAAAGTAACAAGCAAATTCCTGAGACTGAGCTGCTCTAGTGCAATAAAGTCATTGAGCGGATACAAATCAGCAGTCTTCTCGACTGTCAGGCGAAAGAACAGCCTTCAGTGACGTGAGATTTTGAACAAAGATTACACCTTCTACAGATCCAAGTTTGTATACATGTAAATACGTTTGCATTTGTGCAATTAACACGGAGAGCAAAAGACTCTATGTTACTACAGTTCATAGTTTTCAGAAGGCTTTTTGGCCATCTTCTCTTGATTCTTAAACATCAAAAACAGAAACTTTGTAAAGCACTGCTACAACCCTAAAAATATCCTACGTAAGTTTGTTGTCCTGTTCATCCAGGATCTTTAAACAATGCACTTGAAACACAACTTTATTAGCCAAATAGGCTACACTATAATGTGAAAAATTACAATCTATTCTACAAATACTTCCTTTGTGTCTTTTTTCTCCCCATATGAAGATGTATTGCAATCTTTCATAGAACAAGTTCAAAGAGCTATACCTGCAAATACACAGCAAATTCCCTGTGAGCATGTTAACTGTGCTAATAAAAAGGACATTTTCTGTTAAAATAATTTTCAAAGAATTTTTAATGATGACATTTTATTGCTGTTGATATGTTGTTGTAGTCATTAAGTGTCCACAGTCCAGATCGATCCACATTCTGAACAAGACAATGCCTGTCTCCATGTTGACTACCTAGTAGATAAAACCATTATTTGTCCATTGATCATTTCAGTGCCAGATTCTTGCAGATGGCAGGAATTTGTTGCATGTATTATTCAACGTGTCTATGGTGGATTGATGAAGTCCTAAAAATCTTACTGTAGGATCCATTGCTTTTTAGCTGGTGTAGTTGCATGTTTCCGATAAGTGATCTTGCTGAGCTTCCTTCACTTTCTGAAGAGCAATATAACTTCTGATTTTACAATCAACAGGATGTCCCCTGAATCTGAGGCACATACTATATATTTCAGATTTTTTAATTATTTTTAATATATATATGTGTATGTATATATATATACATTTATAAATCCACAAATGTTTTTTACCTCTATGGAGAAAAAAATAAGAAGTAAGGCCTTATTAAACTGAAAATCAGTACGTAAATCATAAAAAACCAACAACAGCAACAGCAAAACCCCAACGTAATACCGCCGTGGTCTAAATGGTAGCTAACTGTATGTTGTGTCTATGCTAATGTGCCCAGTATAAGGCCATTGCTCATTGTAAAAGCATCTTTAATAAGGCAAACAGGTTGTACTGCAATGTAAACTGTATGCTACTGCTAGGTCGAGTACAGTTGGGTAGTGGTCCATTTGGTCACTTTCCTACTGTATGTGTTTTAGCATGTCATAAGTAGCAGCCCTTTAAAAAAATAAAAGCCCTTATGAATTAAAAGTCCAAGATATGTATATGCTAGAGTGCATCTATAGCTCTAAATTAAAAAAGTCCAAGTTTTCACAAGCTGGTATGACAAGCGCTGGAGAGTTACCGATTCTAGATGTGTTGGGGTGGTGGTCCGATGTACACCTGTAAGTCACTGCGTCCATGAACTGTCAGGATTAGGAATATGCACCCCTGTGGAGCTTGAGAGATCAGAAAAAGGGGGCTGCATCCTCTCGGTACAGCACGTAGACTCACCACTTGACAGAGAGGGAATAGGAACAGACTGGACTCTGAAGAAGTCGGGCTGTGTTGTCAGTCCAGAGACCAAAACTGACAGCAAAGGAATAGGGAGTGTTTATAACTGTTCTGTTACTTCAACGTGGGTAGTAAATGCAAAGTGAATGACTTAGAGCTCTGCAGCCAGGAGAGTTTAGGAAGTATCCTTCATGGGGAAAAATATCAGTCATCTCACTTGAACAGGAAGACTCAAAATGATCACTGAAGCTAAACGATATGACGTGGCTATAACACTCCTTGGAACGTAGGTAAAACAGATGCCAAAACATCAATAAAACAGTCTCACATACAGTGAATCCTGGCCTAAGACTAATCCTTACTAAGCAATCTTCTGTTATCAGAGACCAAACCTAATTATCTCCAAATGAAATGTGTATCAGCTGTTTCTACCTTTCTGATTTTTTTATATATATATATAAAAAAAAAAGCTAGTGAGGCCATCACCATAGTCTGCATTTTTCAAAGTGTGCAGTCAAAAGTGCACTCACCCAGGCTGGTATTATGCACATGTCAAGGTAGCCACTTCCTTGAATGCATGACTCAGTGGGTACACGATGGTTACCTTTACATGCTCATATCTCAGGCATGCAAACTTTTGATATTCACTTAAAATTGATATGCCTAAGAGATTTAGGCCAGAGGCATTTGCTTATTCAATGCACTGTACAAAAATCCTGTTTTCATGGAGCTGTATAATTCCAAGACATTAAAAATCAAAATAACCTCATCCCCCAAATTATTTGTTTGGCTTCCAATCTACACCAGCATCCAATCTGGAGAGACAGCTCAAATTAACACTGTTACAAACAAAAACCACTCTGTGCAATTTGACTGGATGCTTATAAAGCTATACAACTGGATGGGTTCCACCGTGATACTAGATGCTACGCATCTTGAACCACTGCAGAAAAAAGTGCTGTAACATAAGATGTGGTTAAAAAAAAAATCAATCTATAGCATATAGTTCTTCTATAGGTAAAAAAAGAATGTGTCCTTGTAGACCTCTTAGCAAGTGAACAGCTTATTTTTTCAAGGTAAATGTGTATTGTACAAACATTATGTTCACTACTTTATCTTTGCAAGAAGAGCAAAAGCTTTCAGTGCTGCTACCTGAATTTTCAGCTTCTTGACAGCTTAATTCGTCAAGTAATCATGCTGCATTTTCTAGCAAATCACTTCACAGTAAGACAAGCCAAAAGAAAGCACAGGAAACGTGCCATTCTGAGCAGAACAAGGGAGAAGTCACCTCTGAATGTTTTGCATCTCTCTGGGTTACGTTTGGCAAATCACAGCTTAAAAACCAATCTTAAGTGACCTTAAGGCAAGTTCCCACCCCACCTACTGCATGCACCTTAACAACATGGACGACTATCAGCAGCAAGCCTAGACAACACTCTCTGGAAACCTGCAAGCACCAGCTGATCAAGATCAAGCTGTTGCTCAGGTGTGACAGAGCAAATGCTGCATCAGATGCTTTGTGCTGGAGGGGTTCTGCAGGTCAGACCACAGTCACTTATTTCTAGGCTAATGTAAATATATGTATATATTTAAATAAGCCTTGAGAATCCTCCAACTCCTATTTATGTTGCCACAAACAGGACCTGTGACCAGTTATGAAAAATCACCATGCAGAAGTAAGCAGTAGTGGAAGAAAAGCAGGAAAAAATCTATCTAGAAGCAGAGCAGTAAACAAGAGGGGCTGTGATGTGTGAAATCTTTAACAGGCTTCCACATAAAAATTGCTGTCCAAAAGGAGGACAGCGACACAGTTGGACTCTCCCGACTGTAATTAAGTACTCTGAGGCTTAAACAAAACGAAAGGTGAAATCCCTTCCCCGTTTGTGTCCTGGGGGTTCTCCATGTGGGACCAGGATATCGCCCTGAGTATCTGCATGACATACCCAACAAGCATAATAGCTTTAATAAATGTAACCCCATAGCACGTAACAAGGAAAAAAACAAGAGAATTTGAGCCTGTTGGGATTTTGCTCCACATCTCTGATTGGAAATCAGGCTCTGATTTCCCTTATAACAGTTTTCTACTGACTTAATTATATTGACTACAATGGAGTTACTAAAATTTATCCCAGGCAGTGAGATCAGAATGCAGTCACCATTACAACTCAGGTTACCTGGCAAACACTGAGCCTTCTCTTCTAAAAGCCTTAGTTCATGAGCCCAATGGAAAGCAGGACTGTTTGTCCAGTGAGTCTGAAAGAGGGACTCAAAAGAAATAACGTTAAAGTTAAGTCAAGTAGCAATGTTCTTTGGAAACAGCAGCATTTGCTCCTAAGCTAATGCCCAGGATAGCTCTAACACTGATCTGAAGTTTCCAAACACTGAAGGAAGGACCAAAGCCTCAGCTGGTGTAAACAAGCATACTTCTATTGATCTCAGTGGTGATTTACATCTGATGATCTGTCCCCAAGGGCTGTGATTTTATGGTTGGTTTTTCCTGTAATTGGTGACTGGAGGAAACTGAAAATAAAAATCCTCGTTGTGATTGTGACTAAAGAACAATTATTGCATGTCTGGTTTCCCTCTCAGGGCTCTGAGAATGACTGCAGAACTAAAAAAGGGGTTCTCGGCCAATACAGTATATGAAGGGCCAGTGACTATGCAAAAATGGGGGGAGGGGGTTGCCAAAGTAAGGGCCTCAGGATTTTGGCCATACGATTCCAAAGGCAGATCTGATTGAACAGTTATCTCAAGGATGAAGGTTTACATTCATCACCCTTTCTCCGACAAGAGAAACACGATTTGTTCGGTGATATCTTTCACTGGACCACCTTTGTTGGTTGGGAGAGATTAGACAAGCCTTTTAAGCAGAAAAATGCCCCTCTTTTGGTCTGGGAAAGAAGCAGAAACAGACTAAGCTAGATCTCCATGGGCACGTCAACACGAGATGCTAACTGTGCAGTAGCCTAATAACACTGCGCAGTAGCGTGCCGGGCAAAAACCATGCTAATACACTACTGCACAGTGGTATTAGGCACAGTAAGCGTCACTAAAAACCCATGTGCCAGTGCTACTGCACAATAGCACAAGTTACTGAGCACTGATTTAGTGCTTGACTAATTAATGAAGGCGCATTAATGAATGTGTAGATGCACCCAGTTAGAACAACTGTTCCAGTATTATCTACCAAACCTTGCTTCCCACATATTCCTTGGACCATCACTGCTAGAACAACATACCCCCTACAGCTCCCCTCTGCCATGGTTAAGGTGCAGTCTGGAGCGAGGAGAGCTGTATGAATGAGTGAACATGAAACATCCTTGACACCTTGCTGTCCTAGAAAACTATGGCTGATGAAGCCTACCACATATCCCCTCAGCATAGCTCCCTGAATTAGACAGTACCTAGTCTGTGAATCAAAACCAGTACTTTTTTTTTCCAGTCCTCTCTTAAAAAAAAAAATCTAAACAAACACACACATTCACTGAAAAATTGCAGTTTCTCCACAAGCTGCAATTTCTAATTTATAAAAAGCTGTTTACTTAATGACAGAGGCCAAAAAAATAAATGCAGTTTGGAGATTCAGAACGCTTGTTTCCAAAGCCGCATGGGCAATGGTATCAAACTGGCTGATATCTGGCTACAGTAGTTACATAGGATTTCAAGGTTTACAAAACATTGCTCTAAATACCTGATGAAATTTTGGCAAGGCTGCTTTTGTCTCCTGATCGCTGATAGGAGGACAACATTGATTTATTTTTATGCCTAAGTACAGTATAAACCAAGTATTAAACCTGGGAGATTTTACTGCTCCCTGTTGTAAATTCACATCCCAAAACCCTGACACAAAACAACACTCCCTCAGTTGTTTTCTATTTGCTCAATGTCTAATTCGCCGTCTAGCTGAAAGACATTCTCCCCTCCTGTCCCGCTGCTCCTCCAGGAAGCCCGTTCCTCTTCTTTCCTACTGCTCTCCTCTTCCGTGGTGCAATAGTCGGACTCCTCACAAGAGAGGTCTTCTTTGCTAGCTCTACATTCTTCTGCATTTGAGCAAGGCTCCGGCACAGGCGTGCAGGCTGGTGTCCTGCCCGGCATGACGTCCGAGGAGGAAGGAGATGTTGTCCATGACTTGGTGCTATTGACACTAGGGCCAAACTGGGTCTGCAGAGCACAATCATCCAGCGTGGTGCTAAGGCAGCTAAGGCTGTTAAAAGTTTGACGATTCTGCAAGGGAAACAAAAAAAACAAAGTCAAATGAAATCTAGCATTTAGTTACCACAAAAAAGGTGGCAGGGAACCAGCAGAAGCTAGGGAGGCAAAATGCTCTATTTCGTCTAGGAGCGCTCCCTGCAAAAGCAAAACGGTCTCTTCCTGTACGCTTTCTAGCTGTTCTGCCAACAATTGCTTCATGGTAGAGGTGTTTTTTAATGAGTAGATGATGGCGAAGCAGACCAGGTATTAAAAGGTTCTTTAATCAAGCAGAGAGAGGCACGACGGAAACCAGTGGTTGCAAGTCAAAACCAGATCAATTCAGCTTAGAAATAAGCAGATAAGGTTCTTTGGGTGAATCTGATGTCTTTTATTAGACCAACTTAAATAGCTGGCCTACAGTTTTAACAATGAGGGAGATTAACTGTTGGAACAAACAACCAAGGGAAGTAGCGGATGTTCATCTCTCGTAGTCTTCAAAGCAAGACCAGATCTCTTTATGGAAGATACGCTTTTAGTCAAGCACCACATGAATCAAAGACACAGGGCTGAAGACAGGTGTAACTGGATGGGATTCTGCGACCTGGGTTTACAAGCAGTCAAACTGCCTGATCCAATGGTCCCGTCTGGCATTCAGATCTGAGGAGATGAATTCCAGCAGAACACAGATGGACTAATTGAACTGTCCTTCCCTGAGGTCTTCAGAAGACACTGGGAAGAATATTGCTTAAGTCTGTCAAATGGCAGTGATTACATCAGGAAATCCCACCAACAAACTGATCTAACCATGCCCTTATTCCCCTCAAGCCCTTAGAGATGGAAGAAGTTGACAATCCACATTTGTTGCTTGCATTCTCATTAGCTCTGGCATTTCTTCCATTTTCTCTAATGCTTGTTGGATTCAAATGTATTCAGTCAGTTTTGAACGCATAACATGTTACCCTACCCTCACTGCTTTAGGGACCCTAAAACTCAGCACTCCTGCAATTAAATTAACTGCTCCCTGCCATTTGTTGGGATGTTTTAGATGAGCTTTCAGTACTTTGAGCACGTATTTAAGTGCTTCCCTGAATTGGGGGCTATCTTGCACTGTGGTAGCTCAGTGTCATACCTATTTATTAAAGACAGCACAAGAACATGCCTATCTCTCTCCTCTCCATATGAAGCCAGTTATATAGGCGATTCTTTTCTTGTAACTCTTTATTTAGCTCATATGCTGTCGGTTCAAAACGGTTTCAAAACACTGACAATGATGTTTGTTGGCATTTAGAATGACTCACAGAACAATATATACAACATGAGACATTATTAGCCCTTGAGATGCTGCAGGCTGCAAACCTAAATAGTGACACTTTAAAAAAAACAAAATTCTAATTATTTATCTTAATTACAATAAATTGCCTGTGTGATGAAAGTCATTGTCAAGCAAGCCATGTGCATCACAAGGAAAATGCAGGCAACTGTGCAAGAGAACAGGAAATCTCCGATCTCAATTCTCCAGTGAGCTGTGAAATGAGGCAAGGACAAAATACCCCTGTGCCCACTAACCGAAAAGTAGACTATTAATTATTAGTTTCCAATGATTCCATCCATGTCACATGGATCTAAAAATCCACATCAACCAAAACACCAGTTATAGCCATGCACACACAAATGGCTTATGCACGCTGTTTGCAAAATCACCAACATAAAAGCCAACCATGTGATCCTATAATACAAGCATGAACACATTTCACAGAAATCTGGTTCTGGCCCGTCCCCTCTAATCTATTTTTGGGGGTATTTATATAACTCCATCACTGTGGTATCTCTGTTTTTTAGCAGAGCTACTGCAAGATACAGGTGGTTAACATGTTTAGTTCATGGTGATGTCTCATATGTGGAACCATAACTAAATTACTTCAGGGCTACGATTTATAATTAGCTTGCAAATGGGACAATGTTTGCCCATCAGCAAGAAGGTGATGTCACAGTATGGCACACAAATGTATTTTGGGATGCTGGCATCAAGCATTCCCTATTATATTAGGAGACTGACACAAACCACATTGCTAGTCAGATGATAATGCTCAACAAGGTCTTCTTCACACAAATCTATCCAGCCACATTTGAGATGTTTTTCCGGGTGTACAGTTCGGATTCTCTAGTAATGGCTGTACATATACTCCTAGAGGCTGCAAATCATAGTGCAGAAGCAAAAGAGCTCAGTACAGAGCTGGTCTGGTCAGTGCTCAGCTGCAGTGAATTGGACTTAATTTAGGAAACAGGACAGAGAGCAAATGACCTCAGGAAATACAGTGATTCAGCACGTCTCCCTGACAGCCTCTCCAGGGCAGGGCATCCATGGTAAAGTTGTCCCCTTCCACGAACAGTGTGAATATAATACCTGGGCTGTTTCCAGTTTATGAAAGGATGCAAACCTCTGGACATGAATCAAGCTCATCATAAACCCTGTCATAAATAATCTTTCCAGAAGAGGGCATCGTAGAACATGCAACTCTTAGGTGACTACAGCTACTTCTCGATTAAGTACATTCCCTTTGGGGAATATAGGGTACATATTTATACACAGCTTGAACACTGCTAGATACAGCCATTTGAAAGGTTGAGGGGAAGCAATTTGCTGATCCCTGGTGAGGACCATCTATGCCTGCTCTCATGTCCAGGCATATTTTTGTCTCAGCTTCGTATCAGTACATGGAGGAGGTTTCCCTTCTGCTTTTTTTGGCCTTTAAAAAAAACTGGGAGGAACCTTCAACAGAGGGAGGGCAACTGTCAGGCTCTGAGGACACAAGTCATCCTTCAAGGCTCTGTTGGTATCCTATTCCTCAGTTTGATACTTTCTTCAAATCTCCTTTAGCCTTTCTCAGGCCAAAACAAGAAGGGCTCATTACACCCAGTATGCATCTCATGGCATCTTAAATTGCCATTCATATCTGTCTTCAACAAAGTCATCCTGCCTCCATGTCTACAACAGATAGACTCATACTCCACAAGCTTCCTGTCTCAGCAAGCAGCAGATTTTCATGTGAAACCTGGATTATTTTTTCTTTCCCCTCCTTCCTTTTTTCCCCCAAAGTCTGAGAGTCTTGAGGAGTATTCAGAAGACTATAAATCTGTCTAAGGAAATGCCAGTGGCAAAACCTGTGTTTTTAGGGAGATCTACAGTAGGACTCTGCTCTTACTGCAACAACCAAGACATTTTAAAAAACCTACAGTCCCCTTTACTCTGCTGACTCAAAACTTTGTGGCTACTTATCTCAGTTACTCTATAAACAAAGGTCTGCCACAGCCAACACAAATGTTTAGTGTCCCCTTTTGAGAGGAAATTAGGTAAAACTACTGGCCAAAGGCTACACATGCCCTCTACTTGTGGAAGTTATTCTCTTCTGTGATTTATTCTCTTCCCTTTCCATATGGCCATCTCTTGCTTTTGCACCACAGAAATACATGACTCCAGAAGGGGGCAAGCTCTGATGAAAGCCAGATGTGTACATTTTTTTAAAGCAAAACCACATGTTTGGGGGGGATCCCCCCCTCCTCTCCTAGCCAGTTGACCTGCTACTTACATACCAATGTTCAGTTGTGGGTGTTCAGGACATGAATCTATCCATGTGCTCAGTGAAGAAAACATCTGTGGTGAGTGAAGATACTCATCTGATAAACATTTCAGAAAAGACTGGACACTGAAGGAGATAAGTATGTTGCAACTAGCCAAACTGATTAGATGAGCCCAGTTCCACAAATACTCACTTTTTTAATGTGGGGCTTGAGTGTGTCAAAAACTTGAAGCATATCTGCAGGACACTGAGGTAGCAGGTCATGGGTTCCTGAGTTTCAGGGTGAGAGCATTTGATTTAAAAAAACCAAACATTGTGGGCTTCACTGGTATATCTATATAATAGCCAGTGGGTGCATCTATATGTACACTTAACCGCGCAGTACACTCATTTGGCTGTAGTGTAAAGCGTCAAAGTCTACATGTGAGATGCTATTAGACCACCACCAACTAATTTTTGCCAACCTGGGGTTGCTCTATCCCAGCTCAAACTGCTGCAGTCCTGGATGCAGTGTCTGCATGTATACCCTGGACAGCAGCAGTTTGAGCATCCACACATGCCATTAAGGTGCCATGATAAACTCTGGCTCAAACTGCTGTGGAAAAAAAGGCACACACTTTCCAACTACTTTGGAAAAAAGGCAAAAAAATGGTATGTTTTTAACAACAGAAACCCAAGGCACTTGCGCTAAACCTATACACATCAAGCCAGATTCTATTCCATCCATTTGGCCTGTAAGGGTACTTAGGCACCTAGTTGTGATTCTGTTCCACCCTGTTCAAGTCCCTGGACATCCAGAACAGATCTACTTTTGCAACACATCATCATCTGACCTTTAAGACTGAGTCATAAAAAAGCAGCGAGGAGCAAGGGAACTCACTCACCTTTTGCAATAACTGCTTTCCAAGGATTCAAGCAGGTGGAATAGAATCACATTTAGGTGCCTAAGTCCACTTACACCTAATAAATGGAATGGAATATGACCCTTTGATCAACCCTGAAAGCTTTAATTTATATCTTTGAGCACTGTGTTAAATGAAGCATCCTAGTAAAAACAAGTTATTGAAGGGGATCTCACAGATGCTGAGTTTTAAAAAGAAGGCATGCCTTAGCCTTCCACCAAATGAGGAGTCCCTGCAGACTCCAACTCGAGAGGCAGCAGAGGCAGGTTTTGATCTCATTGTCACGGCTACACATCTACTGTGCTAAATGGAGTAGGACCTGCTTGGATCAGGTCTGGGCTTGTGCCAACCAAGAAAATGAAATATGAAATGTTTGGTGTATGGGCACAGACAGTCAGCAAGGGAGGGTCTTTTGGGGGCAGCAGAAAACAATGGACTGCTCTGCCAGCACCTTTCTCACTCTTGCTTGTGCAACTTGTGAACCGTGTAAGGTGAACAGACTTTGGAAGGTGACTGATAAAGAGTAGCTGGTAGTGCCTTAGATCAAATAGAAATGGCTTTTTTCTTTAGAACAAAACTCTCAGTGTCTCAAAAGTCACAAGTCCATATGAAAGTCAAGGCACTATCCTTAGGAAGAGGTAGCTGCTTGGAAGAACTAATCTCTCTAAACTGAGAGGTGGGACAAACCTTCTTAAATTTGAAATCACCAAGCTGATTGACATTTTTGGGTTAATTCTTTACAAAGACCTTAAATGTGTAGTCACATGAGACCCACAACCAGGACAGTCTTCAGCCTGCCTCTAGGAAGCAGTAGATGGATGTGTCCAATACCTCTGAAAAGATGGTTCTTCTAAAACGGCTGGTGACAACACATTCTCCATTCTGAAAAGCAGCTGACTTTTTAGGTCACTCTAGGTGCATCTACATGTGCATTAAGGTACTTTTCTTAATGCACATTAAATTTCGTGCATCCAATGTGAAGAACTAAACAAATGCACATTAGGCTGCCTTAACGCACAGTACCGCATGTACATGGTTTTAAGTGACGCTTAATGCGCAGTAAAATAGGCTACTGCATATTAAAGCACACGTGTAGATGGACCCTCTGAGGAAACTACAGTATAGCTGAAGTACATCTCCACTTTAAGCAGTTTTCTTCCCATGAATGTTGGAGGGCCCTATTTCTGTGGTAAAGACTATCATATATCAAGTCTATATGAACCACAATTAGATTTCCAGAGACACTTTTAATATTATTAAATGCTCCCTGAATTTTGTACCATGTCTTGGATCATCATGGATTCCCTCACGAGTTCTCGAACTGTGGTGTTTCATTATCAGCGGTGAATTTGGTGGGAGAACCGGTCATTCATGTATTGGAGAATTTTCTCAGTGCCATAATGACATAGGAACCCATTTTCAAAAGTGATGTAGGCAACTGGAAGCCTAAGTCTACTTACAAATCAATGGGATTTAGGCACTTAAAAATGCCTATGTTTGCTTTATGGAACTTATCCCCCTAGGTCAGGGCTGTCCAACTTGTAAGCAGCCATGTGCCACGTGCCCCATGAGCTGCACCAGTGAGACCACATACTGCAAGGGTCACAGGCCCCACAGGCTACATGCTGCGCATGCCTAGGCACACCCTCCCCACACAGTGTGCATGCACAGTGCTTCCCCCCCCTGCACTACACAGATAGGCAGCCTCCCCACACCATACTTTGTGCAGTGCTTTGCCTGACCTTTGGCTGCCCAGACATGAGCCGCCCTGCTGCACCATGCTGCAGAGGTGCTCGGGATTGCTAGCTCACCATGCACTGCAAGTCACGCTGCGCAGCCCTGCCCATATCCCATTCTGCCCCATGGCGCACAGGCCAGCAGCAGAAGCTGGAGAAGGGAGGCAGAGCATAACTAAGACCCCAACTTCTGCTGCAGCAGGTGGCCAGGGGAGGACCCAGAAGCCTCATGTCACCACCGTATAGGCCACTAGTTGGGCAGGCCTGTCCTAGGTCTTTCAGGAACCTTTTGAGCATGTCAGCCATGGACCTAATGCTCCTCCATCCATCAACTCATTAGATATGAGCTTAAATAAACTGACAAATATTGTGGTGTTAACTGTTCAGATAAATAAGTGCCACAGTGGTCAAGGACATTTTATGGGGGATTTGGAGCTGCTCAGAAGAGATACAAGCAAAATGTAGTTCATAGTATGAAAAAGTAAGAGGCCCTCTGCTTAAAAGGGACTCACCATAAGCCTACCTAAATATTCACCCAAATTTTGCATTTGTGTTGCACCTGGCAAAATTCTAGAGCCATCTATACAGTTTTACTTTTATACTGTAACATTCACAGCTTAATTTGTCTGCCCTGCAATCCAGTCACCAGCACAAAAAGCTGGCAACCTAAGTTGCTACAGAAAATAGTTTTTCTTATCCATAAGCTGAAAACCTTTTATGATGTCAGGTTATAGCATAACTTCCCATCATTCCTAATGAACAAGGATCATTGGTACACAGTTTTATAAACGAAGCACTGTTTGTAAAGTAGATGTGCCAACACTCAATTTAGACAGCAAGTTTTCACAGGCATCAAGTTTCTGTGAAATCCCATGTGTTACTAATCCTCATAGCATTGGTCTGAGGGTAAAGTTAGGAAAAGATGGCACTATGACAATTCAGTTGGCTGGCATGCTGAGGTGGCTGCAGCTGTCCACTTTAACAGGAACAGAAGCCCTGCTAATCTTGATGTCATAAACTTTGGCAGGCTCCACAATATGCCAGTTACCAGGTAACAGATGAAGGGTACTCATTTTGCAGACAGCATTGCAAAGGAGGTGGCTTTCATTTAACTAAATTTCATCTCTTCCTTCTCCACGCTTTAAGGAGATGAATATTCTCTGCATGCTAGGATCAAAGGTGTAGCCCACCTGGTCCTCAAAGGAACTTTTCACTCCTGCACAGTTTCAAAACACATGCTTTGTTTGCCTTTCCTGCATTATAGAATCAGTCACCAGGCTTGTCTTTGAACACAAACAAATTTTTTTTTATAACAAAAGTAAATGTGCCTTCCCAAAGTGCACACATCTCTCGCGGCAGCGCCAAAGTTAACATCTGATTCAGATTATGACATTCTTTCAAGTCACCTGGCTGCAGATATGCACTTGGGCTCAGTTTGTACTCCCGGAACTTGCAAAGCTACCAGTGACATTTCCTGTGTGAAGAGCAGGTCTGGCTTGAACAGTAAATATTTTATATATATATATATATATATATAAAAAAAATGTCCCAGAAAAAAGAATCATCGTTTCTGAGATAAAAGAACTCAGCTGTGTTAGCTACACTTTGTGCAGTCAGAGTAAGCCAGATCTGCAGTTACTGCCAAGGAGTTTGGGACCTAATCCAAAACCCACGGAAGTCAGTGGAAAAAATGCTATTGACTTGAATGCACTTTGGATTGGGTTCTCACAGTGGAAATCAGTGAGTCGCATACAGTTCAGCATCATACACCACTGATCAAGGGGCTGTTAAGTGCAAGACCAGTCTTCACATATAAGTTAAAGCTGAGCCCCTCTGGCTTTTCTGTTTGGTATGTGTATTTTTATTGAAACACTCCGTAAAACATCTCCTTTGCTATGAAGTACTACTGGTTCAACTTCTAAATCTGTTTCAAAAGACTTTTCTCAAACAGGCAACAACATCAAAAGTTGCAGGCAATACAGAATAGGAGTTGTCTGTACACACACCATGGCATGAGATAAAAAGGGCTGTTTCAACTTCAGTCTTAAACTTTTTGTACTATGTAATATTAGTCAAATCAACCAAAAACACCACTCTGTTTTTGCCAAGTTACCCTAGAAGAAAACTGTTTGTCCTAATAATTTTGGGTATGTCACTGTATCTCAACAGGAACTGCTAAGCCAGTGATAAGGTTATTATATATGTGGCACAGAAGAATTTTTTTTAAGTGAGGATCTGCAATATTTTTGTGATGATGAAGCCCAAATTTCCACCTGCTGTCTGATATCTGAGCTGCCTGGTGAGCAGATGTGGATCAGAAGCTATATTCAATGTGGTGTCTGTTCTAAATTCATCTGGATTTTTTTTTTTTATTTATTGGATTAAAAGTGCTGAACTGGCAACTCCGGAAAGTAAAGTCCTCTATTTATATTCACCAAACAGATATATCACTGACGGAGGCACTGCAAGCTTACCCATAATGCCTTCACCAGTCCTTGGCTGGACAGATCACCTCAAAGCCAGCATGTATAGTTTGTTCCCTGTACTCACTCATCCATCCCTTGGCCTCCTCCAAGACTGTCCATAAAGCTGCCATGTAGGGCATATTACGTTTTTGTGGCATTACCACTTGCCCACTTGGAGCAGGCCTGACATCAAATACATTTCATGTAGCCCAGTGAGCTGCTGCTGGGTGCATAGTTTGCATAAGCCAGGGGCAATTATTTTGGGCGGAGGGCTGCTTACTGAGTTTTGGCAAGCCATCGAGGGCTGCATGACAGGCAGGCGGGGCAGATAAATATTAATGTTCTCAATTTTTAGGGGCCTCGCGGGCTGGACAGAATGGCCTGGTGGGGGCCACATTTTGCCTACCCCTAGCATAAGCTGAATGTGAACCACTAAGGCGTTTGATAGCCTGTTATATACATTCAAGTCATCAATATGTCCTTCGCTCTGCCTCTCAAAAGTTTGAAAAACCAGCTGCTAAAAGAAAGAATACACATAATCCTACAAATCTAGGAAGTTGCTAACAAACTATCAGAAAACAGCCCCAAAGAGAAAATAAGAGTAAGAAAAGCCAAGTAAGTAAAATACCTAAATTCTCCTCCTTGCCTCAGAGCTCAGGAGCTACTGATTCCTCCAAAAGGTTCAACTGGAAAAGTGCCAAAGAACAAAGCATCAAGGCCAATCTGAAGGGGCTACAGTGCAGCTCCCCTATGTTAATGTAGTCAACTTTCAAAGCACATTTTTTTTTTATCATGGGCTTAAACCAGGTCCTCTTGCACAATTGCTATAAAAATAAAGCACAGTATCTCCTGGTTAGCTTAAACTTTACTCTGTCCTGGTTCAGTATAGTGCTTGCCTCTTTACACAGATGTCAACTGAAAGACGCTCATTGATTTCATAAGGCAGACCCTGTCAGCATAAAGTTCCTCACATGAATTAGGGTTCCTCTTTACACAGTTGTACCCCCCACCACTCCCTTGGAAGAAGCTGCCATATGAGCAATTGAAGTGAGACAGATGATCTAAGAAGAAGCACCCTCTACTCAATATCCAAGAATCTCCAAGCATACAGTAATGTCATGCATATACCACTGGGAATAATTTTAACAGGCGATGTTCACTGCAAAGTACATCTAGTTAGATGACAGCCCTAATTGTCTGGGGTTACACTGGCATTTTCCAGCCAGATTGTACTTAAACTCAGTTCTGGACAAGCATTCCTTGGAGCTGTTTGTAGGGCATTCCTGCTTCCCTATTCCTAATCTTTTTTCTTCCCATCTCAATCCATCCTCCAGATAATCAGTGGTACACAACTCTGATAGACCACACTTGGTTTTTACAATGTACATATACATACAGGTTCAGCATTACCCAAACATGCCTAGACAAGCCAAGGCAAGTTATGCTGGCTGCTTCTGGGCCCTTTTCTGGTTGAGTGTTTAAACAAGCCTGGGAATGTTATTTTAATGTAACGTTTTCTATTTCAGGTACAGTAGCTATGTTTATCTGTCTCATTTTATGAAATATTACTTTTTCTCTCCAGTGAAATTCTGCTGTCACTGTCACTGCCAAACTCTATCTTGAATTCAACAGGAGCTGAACTTATGTCACTTGTAGCAAAAACTGACTCCTGGTGTTTTTTCATTTGGTTTCACATAAAAGTGATACCACCTGTATGTTCCACTGTAAAATGCTTATGGAGCGAGCAAATCATTAATAATAGTGGAGTTAATATAGAAGAAAAAAGCAATTATTATTTTTATTGTGATACTTCTGCATGTAGTACCTCTGCCTGACCTCCAGGGGTGCTACAAATTTAACTTAAACAAGAAATGAGATGTAACATTTTTTTAAAATAGTGGACGTGGTACACTAATTCTGCCAACCCTAATTCATGTGAGGAACTTTATGCTGACAGGGTCTGCCTTATGAAATCAATGAGCGTCTTTCAGTTGACATCCATATGCTTCGGATCAAGTGTATGTTTTAGTACCCCCACCATCAATGCCAGTACTCAAGGGTGTGAAATTCTTCAAAAATATAAATGTTTGCAAAACTGAGCTTAAGTTTGCAGCCGAATGCTTCAACAAGGAAGTAACTATTTGCAGCTGGGGCCACTGCTTTCAGTGGAAGGTTTTGGCATGCAAGGGATACACAAGTAGGCTTGGATGCCAACATTTTCAAACTCAGGTGCCAGGGTCTATGTATAGGCACATAGATAAAAGTGATCTGACTTTTCTAAGTGCTGAACCCGTACCATTTCTATTGATGTGGGGATTTGCTGAATGACTTCTCCAACATCTGAATTTAAAATATTTGTCCTAACTTTTTAGGAACACAGCATTGTCTTGCTCACATTTCATAACACACACAGAGCTGCCTGCATTTGAAAGCTTGTATCTGGAACTTTAGGTGCAGAGTAGTCAACATTTTAACTGTTTATTCCAGGTTAAATATTTTTCAAGATATAAGAGATTTAGCATTCCCATCCCAAAGTGACTCTATAATGCACAGCTGCTGAAGTGACAACACTTACTAGCTCAGTGTCTGATTCAAAACCTAGTGAAATCTATCAGTCTTTCCATTAATTTCAATGGACTTTGGACCAGATACTTAATTCTTTCCGACTACTGTGATTGTTTTTAACACAGAGAGTTATACATGGAGACTGAAAGTGGAACACTGGCAATCTGAACACCAGGAAAGCTAACAAACTTCATAACAGTTTCTTCATAAAACCCTTCCTCCCATAAAACATAAAGCGTAAGTCCTTTTCTCCAATGACATTCCAAAAATGTTTCCATCAAACACAGAATCCCCAAGTAGAAATGCTAGAATAAATATTAATGTGACTAAGATCCTCCAGGTGAAACATGTGGAATGGTTTTTGCACAAACACTTCTTTTCCAAATAGGTTATTGCCACAATTTTCTTGTTGAAGATGTAATGAATACTAAAAGCCATCAACAATACCAGTTCTACCTACTAAACTGTCATCGCCTCCCATTAGCACACAATGCTACAGTTTCTTCATATAGCTGAAAATAACACTCTGTGAGAGAAACTGAGAACTGAACTGTGGGTGGAAAGTATTCCGCCTTCTCATGCTGTAGAGAAACCTTGCTGAGATGGAACAACTCCATCAGCCCGTCCTTAGAATAGCAGCCACCATTCTCAAGCATGAAAATGATCTTCAGTAGAATAAGTCATCCCCTGTCCCTGGGGGATTTCTTTGCCCTGCCTGGCTTTAAAGCACTCTCTGATGCAATCGTTTCTCTTTTTTTATAAGCTTTAGTTTCCATAATATACCTTCACCCACAATCCAAAATTCTTATCTGCCACTGATCATTTGTATCATAATGAGAAGTGCGTGGCATTTATTTCATTCAAATGCTTTATTCAAGCTTTTAGAGAGAGAGAGATGGAGGGCGTGTGGTCTATATGAAACAAACAAACAAAATGTTTCCTTTTAAAAAAAAGTTTGCCAACTTCATTATAGCTTGACTGGCACTATTAGATAGTATTCAGGTTCCACGTATTGCTATTCCATTCCCTGTTTAGGCATTTTCATAATTCTTTTTCAAACTTTCAACATCAGGAATATATATTTGGGGGCTGGTTCCAGAGTTTGATGGTGATTTTTTTTCCCTACTCTAAAAATTTAAGTAAAAATGTTTTAAGCCAAGGGAAAAGAAAAAAAAAGTTTCCAAAAATAAAATTCTTGCAACCCCATTGTGTAAGTGCCTGGGATCAAAATGCTGAAATGCGGCTGGAAAATAGCCTTCACTGAGGCACAGAATGTGTCTGCATCATCTTTTGAGTGAAGACCCTTGAAAACGGCATGCAGAAATGCCCAGTGTATTTCCACAGAGGCTTTTGCTAACATGGGCTGTATTGGGCAGCTCAGCTGCATAATGTAGAGTCCTGCCTGCTCAGCTTCTGCCTACTTTGAAAGGGTCTGAAGGAGTTAGAAAGGGCTGCCATGCACTTTTGCAATATGTACATGGCCACAGCTGAGTACTCAAGCACTGGCCATCTTTCAGTATTGTTTTCTTCTATGAAATACTTTACAAAAACTCCATTAAGAGACCACTACAGTTGTGTAGCTAAGAGTTATCTATGTCGATTTATATTACAGCCAGCTTGTAATTACAGCTTCATAAACAGATTTATATGTGTGTATTGTCATGTTTGTTATGTGCCCACACTATGGACTGTCAAAGACAGTCATTCTCCTATAAACTACAAGGAACACAGTACATGCTTACACATCCTGATGTACACTTGATTGCTTCTGGGAAGCAACCAGAAAGCTTACATGCACTGTCAACTTCATGAAAACCAAAATACTTTACCAACCTATCTAAGCCAACCAGCTGCTCCTCCACACATTACAATTAGAGGGCACTGACTGGAGGCGGTTGAGCGGTTCCCTATCTAGGTAGCCACATTTCCCAAATATAAACATAGATTATATCTGCCAGTGCTACCTTTGAACGTCTTTGAAACCATGCCTTCACTGATCATGATATCAGGACCCAAACCAAACGTCTTGTCTACAAGGCTGTTGTCATCCCTAGCCTACTGCATGGGTGTCAAACGTGGATGACGTAACAGAAACACCTGAAAGCATCGTAATGTTACTATTAACAATGTCTTCTGAAAATCCTCCATATCAGTTGGAAGGACACAAGAGCTAACACCAGCTTTTGACTCAAGTAAACACCACCAGTATTGAAGTTGTGTTTATACAGCGCCAGCTCCATTGGACAGGGCATGTCATAAAGATGCCTGACAACTGGCTCCCAAAACAGGTCCTTTACTCCCTATTCACCCATGGTCACTGTTTTAGATGTAGGCAAAAGGGATTCAAGGACATCTTGAAGGCCAATCTGAAGAAATGCGATATGAGGAGTGGGGAAAAATAGAGTCAGCCAATGGGGCTAGCTACATATGAGGAGTAAGCTATACCCTGAAAGCCACACACCAGATGTGCCCCTTTTCAACAGAGCCCCTTCCATGGGCACCAGTTCCTCATGGGGCTACTTATACTGGTGCAATTTGTATTTCACAGCTCCCACATGGCTGTGCTGAGGGCACAGTACAGTCTTGTGTAGTAGAGTGGATGTCCCTGATATTTTAAGCCAGCTGGATTCTAGTCCCATCTCTACCAGATGTGACCTGATACAACTTCCCCATGCTTTTGTTTGTAAAAATTACATGAAGGAGAGTTGTCTTCTCTCTAGGTAAGGGTATAAGGCCCTCCTCGGTAAGGGTTGAGATCTACAAAGAAATACTAACACTTGTCCATAGCAGAGGCAAGACCAGAACCCAGGATTTTCTGGTCAATGAATATTTTGAGGGAGGCTCACCTGCTCAGGAGTGAGATCTGTCCTGAGATGCAGGCAGGCATGACAAGGCTGCAGTCAAGTCACTGAGGCATTGCAGATGAGCATATGAAACAGAAAATCCAGGCGATCATAATCATCATACAGTACTTGGACAAAATTTAACAGACTGGTCTATCTTCACAGTGCAAGCTCTAAGAAATGGAATAGGCAAAACACACAGGCTGACTGGAGAAAATAAAATTCAGCTCTTGAAACTTTTATTTTAATTATCTAAGTTCTAATTAGAAATAGCAGTCAAGAAACCTATTTTCTTTCTAAGTGTCTGATTTCTAATCTGATCAGCACCCTGACAAATCCATAGCTGAAATGAAATACATTAGTGCATTGATTTGCTGTGCTAACTCCAAAGCAGGACTCTAATCTTTCTAACTGCTGGCAGTACTGGATTTCTAATTTATACCAAGACTACGAACTTTGGAGCCTGTTTCCAAAGGATGCTGAAAGATGTGGCTGTCTTACTTGAATCAACAGTAATTGGCTAGTGCCGCCTTCATAGAGTAGAGCAATGAGAAAAAAGACAGGAATTCCAAGATCAACATTCAGACTGGAGGAAAGGAGGCAGGCAGATTTTATACTGACATTACTTTTCCTTCGAACAAACTTTCAAGTGATGAATGAAGTGTCAGAATAAAATATGACTGAAATTCTTGAGGAAAAAAAACCCACAGAAGACAGTTATAAAATTCTTGGAACACAAACAGAATAGTACAAGTGTGGCATGGAGCTGGGTTATACCTGGAGAAACAGACCCAGATATGGCTTCCCTCGCTTTATGCTGTACATGCGTTCCTGGAAAATGGCGCATAACTCCAATTTGCATAAAGGGAGCCCACTTTACAATGTAACGAATAGGGATACGTTCCAAGACATTGACTGTACTGACCCCCCAGACCCATTTCTACCACTTCTGTTTTGGTACCCACCAACAGTACACACAAGCACAGGGTGGTAGTGGATGTTACCATAATGGGGACGGCAACTACAGAAACCCGCGTCACAGACAGCGAGCGAGGAGCACAGATCCACACTTGGAACTATATTTTGATGCGGGTCACTCCCACAATGCATCGCACAAAGCTGACTGCAGGCTTGCACTACGCCGATTGCATAAGAGTGAATTTACCTCGCATATAACAAATGTTTGGTCTAAAAAGGATCATTGCATAAGAGCGAATTTGCACATACAGAACCTGCATAAAGTGAGGGAAACCGGTATTGCTGTATCAAGGAATTCTGACCCATCCACTCTTTTCTTTCTTCAGTGACTAATTTATACCTGTTTACTCCTTTCAATTGCTTCAGCTCTTACTTAACTCTCTGGAGCACCCTGATGGGTCAAAAAAGCTCTGCTCCATGCCTATGGCTTCCTTTGCTGTGCTAGAAGTGTGAGAAGAAACTGGGGAATGAAAGGGAGGAGTCAGAAGATACTTTGTCTCTAAAGTAATGTACTACCCAGTCACACTGTGATCTGAATTGGGGTTTTATAGGCCTTGGAGAAAGACTGAAGTTTAAAAAAAAATCTTGCTATATAATACTTAATAATACTTCCAGGCTCCTCTGCAGTGCTTTGGATTCACACACCTCAAAGCATTTGGAAAGAAGGCTTCACTCTCATTATTTTACAGATGAAAAAAATGAGGCACAGAGTTGAAAAGTAACCTGTCCCTGCTCACCTAATGAGCCAGAGGCATATCTGGGAATAGAAATGAGGTCTCGCAGTCCAGGGCTCTGCTCACGAGACCACGCAGCAATAACAATACTGATTCAGTCATGCTGATGCCATTCCATGTGTGGTCTCAGCACATCACATTTTTTCCTCATCAAAGATTGTATTTATCTCTAGAAATAATTAGGGACCAGATTACAGTCTGGCCTGTGTAGGCACACACAGTATAAAGTAAGATCTCCCTTTGACCCTGCAGGACTTTTCACTTATAGCTATCTAATTAACCTTGTACCGCACCCCCATCCCCTGTCTCCGTCCCCATGTAACTGAGCAGAGAGTAGACAGCGGAGAGCAAGAATGAATGGGTGAGCCAATGCAGATGGGATAGCATGATCATAGGAGCTAGTCATTATCTGACCTAGACCTGTAGCAGACCACTGAGTGCTGGAAGCCAATGGGAAGCAAGTTGCTTGAAAATGTTGTTTCTTGGAAGTTCGATTTCTCCCCTGGGTTCCCACATGTGAGTTTTCCCTAAAATATGATGAATCTGGCCGTTTATTTTGATTAAGATATAAGTGCCACTGTACACGGCAGGTACGAGTAAGCTGTTTGATGAGTCAAACCATTTCTTGTTTTCAAATTACACAAAGAGAATGAAAGAACAATCTGAGACATCTAAACCCTGGAGGTTTCACTTTTCTGCTGTCACTACTGAAACCACAAGTATCTAAGTATGTCAACTTCAAAGAAAGCTGGTACAAAACAAGTACAGCAACTGCAGGGCTTGCTGCTTTATTTCAGTCCTGGTTCTCCTGCAAGCCTTCAAGCCAGATGCTATCTGATTTGGAGACAGGGAGATAGTTCAGAAGAAAAACCTACAATTCTTGAAAACAGAATGGGTGAACACCTGGCTTCATTAAAATCAATTACTAGATTTCCATTTACTTCAATGAAGCCAGGATTTTTCACTAAGGGACCTCTCATATGATTTCACTTAATGTTTTCCAGAACCTGCCACTGGTAAGAGACATCTCTCACTTCCTCCAGGCTCCTGGAGACTGGTCAGTATTTAGCCAATATAACTTTGTATACTGTTCAAGTACTGTCCAAGTATAATGTGGTTGTACTGTTGACAAGTGCCTTTCCTGAATATGCTCCTCATGCAAGCTGATGATAATATATGCAGGCAAGAAGAGGAAGAAACCTAGAGCCTTTTGGATTTAGAACTCAAAACCAGACCAGCTGCTACAGGTTTGGCAGGTGGCAGAAAGTGCAATCATTATTCCTTCAGACCATCAAAATAGAAAACTGCTTCTATTGAAAATTTATCAGTAACACATTATGCAAACAGGTCAGGGAGATACGGATGAGGATTTTTGGAATGGAAGAGAGGAAAGCCCCAGCAACAGAATTCATTTGCACTTATCATATTTTCCATTCCAAGGTTAGCTGTGAAGACGATCCATTTTGAGATACCGCGAGGGCCTGAACAAATTATCTCGATGTCCAGAACAGCACTGCCATCCCATTGGACACAACTGATGACTCCAGATGCCTGCTTTCCCAGTGCACTGTCTCACTGTGTAGAGCACCTCTAATAAGGTACAATGTGTCACTGTTACATTGCAGTTGTTTTCACAGTTTGCTTTTTTATCTCCTTCCAGTCTCATGCAGTAATGAAGGGAAATATTTACATGCTCCCAAGCTTAATTTTGTAGCAACAGACACCAGCATTTAGATGCTGGTGTTGATGTTTCATTGAAACCTATAACTTTAGTAGATATTTTACCCTTATGCTGTTAAGTGATTTTGAGAAACTGCTTTATCAAGACTGAAAATTAACTGCTCACCTACCAAGTTCTCTCACACTGTTATAAGAGAGTTTGAGTATTTCTTTAAAATTCAACCAGACTTTAGAACCAGCAGCTTTTACTAATTTTGTTTTCAATTTAACTCGTCTGTCTGTCATTCTCCCATGACTAGGAAGAACTTGGTGGTGCAAAAAGACAAAAATGGGGGTGTTAATGTGACCCATCTTGTGATGTGTCAGCCTGGAATGACCATTTAAATCAGTAGAGACCAACCCTTTTCAGCCACCCAGAGTGCCACTCCAATCCCTTTCCACTGCCCAATCTGCTGCTCTACTTTCTACTCCCTACTATGTGTTCCTTGCCCAATCCCCTCCTCTGATTTCTACTTCCTGCCTGATCTTCTGCTCTGCTTTCTGCTTCCTATCCTATCTGCTGATGTGCTGCCTGTCCCCTCCCTGCTATGTCAAGTGCCATACACAGAGTCTCTTCATGCCACTTGTGGCACTCATGTTGCAGGTTGGCCAGCCCCGATTTAAATAATCTTCTACTTCAGCAAAAAAGAAACAAACCAGGCATTTGTGTGTACAATTGCAAGAGGAATTGTAGACTAAAGGCTGTAGCTGGAGAAAGATCAAATTATATACTGATGGTTCCCATGTATAAAGATGCATATCAATCAGTCCACTTAGCCTTTACTCTCCCTTGCTTCTACCTTGAGATACAAGGCATTCTCAGTATTCCATGTTTTATGGCCTATAGTTGTGTGTAAGGGTTTGAAGCGCCGATTTTGAGGAATCCTTGATAAATGGTTACTTGTAAATGCAGGTGTGAGGGTTCGGCCAAGACGTAGCTGGCTGGGCCTGCAGGCAGGCCTGGAAGGGCAAGCAGGAGGTCAGCTAGGTTGGGGTACAGATTACTGGGGCATCAGGTCAGGGTCCGGATCAATGGAACAGGGAGCACAGGACCAGATTCCAAGACAGTCAAAAGGGGATCTGAGAGACATAGTCTGGAGTGTGGCGGCAGTCCCTCAAAGTCAAGGATGATGTCCGTCAGGCTTGATGGATCCTCAGGTGACTGAGGAGCCCTATTCTGGATGCACACATTCTTCAGCAATGGGGGCATGTTGTTGCACAGGGGAATGGGATTTGCAGCCCCCAGTTGGTCTCCTCCTTCTTACTCCGCCGCCACCGTTCCACCTCGGTATTGAGTTGTTGGGCCTCAAAGTGGCATGCACCTTGGTAGACCAGGTGGCAGCACACCAAACAGTCAGCACCTTGCTCCTCCCAGCTGTTGGTGTTGATACCTTCATGCTTGAGGGTGACCTTGAGCGTATCTTTGTACCATTTCCTTTTGCCGCCCTTTGAGCATCGGTCAATGGAGAACTGGGAGGAGAGAATCTGGCGTGGGAGGTGGTTCTTGGACATCCAGATGCAGTGGCCCCATCCATCAGAGTTGATTTCTCAAGAGCAAGGCTTCAATGCTGGTGGACGCAGCTTCATGGAGGATGCTCATGCTGGTCCTACGGTCCTCCCATTTGATCCCCAGGATTCGATGCAAGCACCGCTGGTGAAAGCTCTCAAGGGTCTTAACGTTCAGTAGCTAGTCCAGGCTTCACTGCAGTAGAGGAGGGTAGTCAGCATGACAGCCTTATAAACCAGGACCTTCATCAACTTACGAAGACCTCTATTTTCAAAAACACACTGTCGCAGCTTGAAGAAGGCGGCCCTGGTGCAGTTGACCTGGTGCTGGACTTCTTCATCGATGGCAGCCCATTGTGAGAGATGGCTGTCAAGATACAGAAAGTGCTCCATGTACTCCAGAGCCTCCATGTCTAGAGCCTCCCCTCCCTGTCTAGAAAGTCTGGAGTGCAAGCCAAGGTCAGAAGCCAGGAGAATCAGAGAGCTGGTACTGAGTTTCAGGGAAGATTAGTGTCAGGAAAATCTAAAGCCAAGTCAGAAGCCAGGAGAACCAGAGAGAGCAGCAAACATGAGGCTTACCAGAGCAGACTAAGATGTGTCAAAATGGACTGAGTGCCACTCTCAGCAGCCATTCCAGTTACAGAGAACTGGAGCAGTTGCATTAGCCTGGGATCAAGGTCAAGTGTGGAAGCTCAAGAGCTCAGTTCGGCCAGGCCTGACTGACCAGAGGCCCCGACAACAGAGGATTGGACTTATAGCTCAGGAAGGACCTCTCGTTCTGTGTTCCTATGATTCTAAAATAACCAAGGGATTCACCACTTGAGTTGGTAAGTCCTCATGGCCTAGCAGATAGGTAAAGGAGTAAGCAATAAGAGACCTGGGTTCTATTCTGGTCCTTCCACTGACCTGCTGTATGACCTAACACTAGTCATTTCTCCTGGATTCCCACTGTTCTCTGCGTCTAGCTTCTCCAGTTAGAACATCAGGTCTTTGGAGAGCTGAATGTCTCCTCCAACGAACCCTGTCTAGGACAACGGGCTTTCGCTGCTGGCTATTGTAACACACCTAATAAATAGGCAAGATCATCCAGCGCTACTAAAGAAAAATCTAGTCTCTGAGCATGGAATGTTTTAATTCAAGTTAGAGGAGGACATGTGGCCAGTTTGGTCATCATGAAACTGTACATGTAACACTTTTTCCAGAGATTCACAGAATTTTTGTGGTTCCTTGTCTCATGGATCCCTATGGTTACACTGTGTCTATGCTGAATGTTTATTTTTTCTTTGGGACAGGCATTTACCTCCTGGTGTTTCAGAGGATTCATCACAAAACTATGCTAATTGCCATCACAGCTCCTCTGTGTGCCATTCTACTGGAACACATAAACCAACAATTGGTCAAATTAATTATATCCTTAGTTTTTATCACAATGAAAGAAAATGCACACACTCTTTCCCTCAGCGGGGAAGGGCAATAGATATTAATCATTATTATTACAGAAGCTCCCAGAAACCCATCTGAGATCAGGGCCTTTGTGCTAAGTACTGTACAGGCATTTAGAGCCATGGGGAGCTCTGGCCCTTAAAGGTCTCCCATCTAAATTGACAAGAGAGAGAGGAAGAAAAAGTTATTAATCTGTTCTTACAGATGGGGAACTAAAAGAGGTTAGATTATTTGCCCAGCATAATCCAGAGCGAGGGACTGAACTCAGATGCCTCAAGATTATCTTTCCTCTCTATTTCATTATTAATTAGTACAGTTAGTAAACTGTGCATAGACAATAGCCTAATGTGGAGCTCACTCTCTAGCGATCTGGAAGCAGAAAGGCACACTGAAATAAAGGAAGATGTTGGAAGCTGGTAAATTTGGGTGGTAAATTCAAGCCCATAGCTCCAGTAGCACTGAGATGGCACATTTGTGTTTAAGCACTTAGCTGGCTTCCCTCCTCTCACTTTTCAGTGTCACCTTCCACCCTCGCAGCACTGGGGGCAAACCCTGCTCTTACTAACACTGACTTGGTCTGGGATCACATGGGGTGTCAGACCAGGACAGAATCTGGCCAGTTCCACAGAGTTAGGATTTAGTGTCCCCACACATCCACAGCACTGGGCTATACATAAATGGTGCTAAGTTTACTGAATCTGCTCCAGAATAAGCATAGTTTAGTTGCTCTTAAAAGCAGTGTTCTGTGAGCTGTGGCACCATCATCCAGTGGAAGCAGACAGGCAGCTCTTTTAATATCCACCAAAGCAGGCAGGGAGAAAGGTTTCCTATGGATATTGTTCAAGAGCCCAGAAAGCAGTAATGTGCTTTCATTTCTACACGATATACATAAAACTGGAAATTACACTTTGGAAATGTCTTCCATGTCCAAAATGAACACTCTGCTGGCTCATAGGAAGCTTCCAGAGCCAGAATAGCTGCAAAAATGTATTTGCACATGTTTGGAACTGGCCATTTTTCCATATTCCCTCCAGTTATCCTGTGAATCCCAGGAAGTCAGGCTCCACTCATCAGTAGCTATTTGTCTAACTCAGGAGCACAGTTAATGGGTGCCATGCATGAAGGAAAGAGCCCATCTGCAGAATAACTTGTGCTGGGAATAAGTGGAAATCACTTTCGTGTTCTCTTTAGCCAAGAAAGAATTTGTGAGTCTTGTACATACTAAGAACAATCTAATATGCTTAAATTTAAATTCTCATTGTTTTTAAGAGTCCAAGCAAGATTCTTCTATTATGGCCAAGTTCTATGGATTAAAGTTGCACATTCCTATTGTCTTTATTAGAGTTGTAGTTGTATAATGAGGTAAAGAATTAGCCCCGATACCCAACTGTTAAACTAGAGCTGATCAAAATACAGACTCTGAAGCTTTTTGTCTGCTGAGATTCTGAAATTAGATTTTGCTCAAATTTGTATTGAAGACAAAAATCTTGAAATTATTTGCAAAGTAAAAAATATTGAATATTTGAAATTTATTCTCTGTAGTTTTATATTGCTATCTATACCTTATTTCCTTGCACACAACACACTTTCCCCCACAAAAATCAGCAGCTGGAAATCGTAATACATATGAGAAATATGTTAGCAGAGTTTCTTCCAGTTACAGACAAAAGTGAAAGCAAAATTTGCACTTAACTCATAGGGAACAGAACAATAAGCACACTCTGCTCCCTAGCTGTTGCTACACAGGTACTTAGTACAAAAAAAACTTTTTAAATTCGTTCTGATTTTCAAAAACAAGTTGCGTATTACATTCTGGGGCATGTTATATGACAGGAAAATATGTTAGTGTGACAGTACAGTCACTATGTCTGTACCTAAAGCCTTTGCTAGAGCTATAAGAGCGAACAAAAAATTTCAGATTTCCATCTGCCATGTCCTAGACCTTAGCAGAATCTTCCACTGGTAGGAAAATTGCAGAAGACTTCCCCCAAAAAGCATTTTAGGGATCAATTTATGTTCACTTCAAGCTTCTCTATGAAATTATTGACTCACATTTGGGCATTATTCTGGACTGACAGCTGATAAGAGACAAACTCACAGTTGGGTGCTGTGTGGGAATGCATTCCTGGCAGATACCATGGAAGATGTCATTGCTAAAGTATCAATGATTAACAAAGCTGCCTAACTGAACGTTGAGAGACAAGAATGACTATGAAATATTTTTATAGTATTTCTGTATTTTCCAGACAAACTTAAAGAGCTCCCACACTAGCCTGGGCTGTGTTAATATGGCCAGGTGCTGCCACGGGTGAGGTAGCTTCTCCAAACCTAGCTGTATCTGCAACGTGTATCTGCACGGTACCACACTAAGATGTGCAGACAAACCCTTGATGCCTAACAAGTAAACATAATTCTTCCCTTGCAAGGAATTTCTTTAACTTAATCCAGCCAACCAGCAGAGAAACAACAGTGACTGAGCCTCCTAGCCTAAAAAAACAGTACTCCTAACAACCACTTCTGTAATGCTAATGATACTTCACATTGCTATAGCTGAACCTAATCACACACTGGGCACGTCTACGCAAGATGCTGACTACACAGTATTCTCTGCACAGTAGATACTACTACGCAGTAGCACTGTGTGACAAAAAAACATGTTGAGACGTTTCTGCGCAGAAGTATTAGGCTACTGCACAGCAGCATCACTTAAAAGGCATTCACTGGCAGTACTGCACAGTAACTCCAGTTACTGAGTATTTATCTAGTACTTGCTTATACAAGTATTAAATAAATGCACAGTAACCACTGCACAGTAGCATCTCCTATAGGCACTCCCACTAATACCACAATGTAAATGCTAATAGAAGAGCTAGTGTGGGAAATTTTCTCACACAAACAGTTTTCCCTTGGAAAATGCCAATTCAATGCAACACAGATGTTTCAATGCAACACAGATGTATTGATTTTATCAGATTTTTTTTTGAGACTTGCTTAAAAGGTTGCATTTTTACTTTAACTGGTACTGCACTACAATTTATGTTACACCATATTATGAGTCAAAGGTGTTTTTACCTTCTGTACATTCTCATATACAACATGCCCCAGATATAACATGCACCTTGCTTTTGAAAGGCAGAATTAATTTTGAAAAGATCTTTAACTGGCAGTTAAGATCCTTAACTGGCAGATTTCACCATATGTTCTTACCATTAACTGGCAGATCTTACCATATGTTCTTACCATATTTCTCACCTATAAAATGCACTAAAATTTCCAGCATCTGATTCCTGGGGAGGAAAAAAGTGCATGTTATATGCAAGAAAATACACTATTACCAGTTGTTGGTTCTCTTGTCTACCTCCTCCCTTCCACCTATATTGTAGCAACCATTACATAAATATATACAAGGGCCATATTCAGTTCTGTGTTACTCCACTGACTTCAGTGGAATTATCTCAGATTTACCCTGTTATGACTAAGTGCAAAATTTGGCCCAAAGTGTATAAAGACCCTAGAATCCATTTGTTGAATTTGTGGTTTGATAACATAAGACTACTGGTGCATTGCAACTTTTTGTTCATAAAAAATAAGGAACAAGTCAATTAAACCATCACCATCATAGGTTTTCAAATATTGGCAATGCAGTTTACAGAACTATCCAAGGGCAAGGAATAAAATTATACTTCAGCCTGCCTTGGACAAAGAAAGGTAGAACAAGACAGTATTACAAAATCTGGGCAAGATAAACCCTGTTGTCTCATCCTTTTTTGTAAGAAAATCAAGTTCTGGGTGAAAAGTCTTGGCCCTGTTAAAGTCAAAATGCCTACTGACTTCCCTAGGCTCAGGACTTCTCCTTTGGTCCTGTTCGAAGAATAAGGAACATCTGAGTTTCAGTCTCAGCTCTGATGCTGGTTAACAATGGGCACTTTTACACATGCTCCTATGCGTTCTGACGGGACCACATCGGAGCAGACTCGATTCATCAATTAATGCCCATGTTTCCAAGTGGCACCAGAAGTGCTGTAACTAACGCTCGTTTGACAAGCTTTAATTACAGCGGTCCCACTGCCATTTTGAAATGTGGGACACTGAATATCTGAGATGCTGCAGGCATTTGAATTAAAACAGCTTCTGATGAGAGCTGCTCTAATTAAAACGCCACCCCCACACCTCACCCCGGAGCATGTGTATAAGTGCCCAATATGCTTGGAGCATGTCACTTAACCTCTTTTTCATCAATGGCAAACCAAAAAGGTTAAAATTACCTAACCTATTCTGCAAGGATATTGTAGAGATTAATTACTAGGTGATGACTGCACAGTGCCTTGAAAATAATCCCTCTTTTAAAAAATTCCCTTAAATAAATATTATATTATCATGCAATTCTATTAACATATCATTTCTGCAAGGTTTGCAACATTTTTCAGAGGTATATAGGAATACAATGACATTAATTCCATACCAAGCACTCATGGAAGCAGAGAAACGTAAGTATAGAATATGTAATAAAGATGCATCACACTGGAATTGTTATTGGAAGAAATACCACAGTATTTAACTACTACAACAAAAGGATGCAATCTTTCATTCAACAGTTGACATAAAATGACACACTTGGTGAAGCAATGTTAAGGATGACCTAGAATGTGGCAACATTAGTCTATTAGGAATGGCAGCATAGCAGTATCCAGTCTGGCACGTTCTTTGTTGGCATTATAACATAATAGCCGAATAAAATGTAGGCTCTGAAAAGCAATTCCACTGTGGTGCATTATACGCCTGATCCACCTTTCATCAAAGTCATTGATAAGATTTCTGTGGGAATTAGATTGTGCCCTGCGTGAGATACCTGACAGTTTCCCACAACTGGCTATATATATATATACACACACATACACATACACACACACACACATACATATGTACAGGTAGACTTTATCAAAGAACAGAAATGAATCACTAGTGGATGTTGTACAATATGCCAGGATTGTTTCTTTACAGGACAATTCAAAGGACATGCACCAGACAGACAGAAATCATGCCTGCTGTTCAAGTCAGATCTGGCTCCTGCCTGGGGCATATGTATGCTGATCCCTGACCTGCTAGCTTGGGAGCATCTCTATCGTACTCCCTCCTTATAAGCTGTAGCCACCACACAGCTCGAAGTAGACTTCACTCTTTCCCTATGAGGTAGGTAAATATTACCAGTCTCATTAGAGAAGACCAGAGGCAGAGATAACAAATGATTCAAGAAGGTAATGGCAAAGAGAAACCATGTCTTAAAGTCGGGATTAGAACTTGGACAAACCAAGCACCTCATGCTGCGCTCCAACCACCACCCAGCAACATCTATCTCTATTCAGTGTACAGGCAACCCCCGCTTAGTCCTCCTCATTGGTGCTGGAAAAATCAAGCGCTAAGTGAAACAGCATTAAGCGGAACCCATTTCCCCATAGGATTTAATGTAAATAAAGATAATTGATTCTGCACCACCTGCTGGCCCTAGCTGGGCCATTCCCGGCAAGGCACCACGCAGGCTCTGCCAGGGAAGGCATCGGCTCCTCCCAGCCTCATTGTGCCCCTGCTGCGATGGCCCCTGAGGGCCCGCACCCACCAGCCACCGGTGCACCTGTGCACGGCCCCAGCCATGCCGCCCATGGGTCCTGAGTCGGGGCTCTGGCACGGGGTAAGCAGTGGGGCCACCCACCTGCCCACGCCCCACTTTGCCCATTAGGGGCTCCCTCCAGGGCACCCGGCACTGGGACGAGCCACCACCGCCAGACTGCTGCAGGCTTGGGATGGGCGCCGCACCCCACGGGTGAGCATATGACTGGAGCAGAACAGGGCAGGGGCTGCAGCCCAGGGGTGGGGGAGCTCTGTGGGTTCGGCTTGCACTAGCTCAGGCCCTGCACTCCTGCTGACCCTGGCCTTGGGCCCCATGCTCCTGCTGCCCCAGGCCCCACACTCATGCCCCCCACCTGCCCCTTCTTGCTGCTGCCGCCACTCCTCCCCACCCGCTGGCCACTCCAGCACCATGTGCCGGAGCAGACCCCAGGCTCCTGCCACCCCTCCCCGGGCTCCCACTCCCACTCCCTCGCAGCCGCCACCGCTTTTCCCCATGCCTGTGCTGAGCGTTATAATGAAACGCGCTCAGCACTGAGTGACCCTAGGTAGATATTTTATATGAGTGCTATAACAAAACTGCAGTAAGCGAAACGGCGGTAAGTGAGGGCTGCCTGTACAAGGAATGCATCATTAGTAGAAGAAACAGCCTCCGGAACAGGAGTCTCTGCGGTTCTTGAAGCCACACCGCTTAACATCGCTTTAGCACAATAGCTCGTCCTATCCTGGGCAATGCAGAACTACATAACCCATCACTTGAGGCTCCTCATTCTTGACATAGGCAACTAAAAACTAGTTGCTTTGCTGAAAAATTGATGCCTCCTGGGGAATTTCAATGAGTCCTTGGGAAAATTGCATGAATGGCTTAGTGCCATCATTATTAACAGCATAATATTATTAACAGCAGAAACATATCCCCTGGCCCGGCTGTCCCGGAGCAGCCTCTCTTGCTCTGATTGACACTTCTTGAAGCTGCAGCACAGGTGCACGGGAGCTCATATAAGGACTAAGGGAAAAAGATAGGAGAGGAGGGTTTGTGAAACAGGATTCTGCTGGCCCTTTGCTCATAAAGTCAACGTGAGGGTAAATATAAACAGGAACAAAAAGAGTGCAGCACTGGCATGCCAGCCTCAACGTTTACATAAAAAGAAGCTGTGGAAAAGAGTTTAAGAAAGCATAACATTTTCCAAATGACTCAACATCAATTTGCCCAATAATGTATTTTGCATAATCACGTACTGTAGTTAGCGCATTTGTGAAGAATAGTGGAAGAGGACAAAACCATGAACAACTGGATGCGCTGATACTCTGATGTGCTCATTTCTCTTCCTATCCTGACTTTTAGATTCATTTCCTTGGTTAAGTATACAGTGTCTGCTTATCAGCAGAAAACACAACAATTATCCCTGTATGTAGCTTCTTTTAAGGACAATGGGATAATATTATGTTTCATCCCTTGCTGTTCTAAGATCTTCACAGCATGCTGCACAATGCTGCAACCTCCTTAGGATCCCTTTCTTGCATGAATACTACTACTGAACAATGGCTAGGAAAGAGGCAGGCCAAGGCTTCTATTTATTAATATTTAAATGTTATTTACTTATTAAACTTGTTCATTTTAATGTAATCTCCTCTACCCAACCACCACGGCCTGCTTGTTATATCCCGTCATAAACCTGGACCGCCAGTCTTCTGCAGCTGAAATGGAACCCACCGGTTACATATTCCCCTCAGGGCTGCTTGGGACTTTTTCAATAAAATGTTTTTTCCATTGGAAAAAGAAATATTCATTGAAACTGAAATTTTCACAGGAACTGACTAATTCTGAGGCAACTTTTGGCAGAAAGATTTCTCTGGTGAAAATGAAAAGGAGAGGGAGAGAAGGAGGGAGAGAGTGAGAAACCTCAGAAATAGCTTGGTGATCAGAGTAATTCATGGGGTTGCAGGAGATCCAGAGCCCCAGCTTCTAAGCCCTCTGTGAGGAGGTAAGCACTGTAATGAATACATTATTTTTAATGGGATGCTTTTTAAGTCACAAAAGTTTTGGAGGGGTGTCTTGAGTCTAACAAAGTTAAGAACTGCTGGTCTATGGGGATGTCCAGTGCAATCCTTTGTCTCTGTAGTGTCTGTTCTTATCAGTTTAATATCTGATACATCCTTGATGTGAAAAAAAAGACCCCTCTGTTTGGCTATGGGGCCAGCTGCCACAGTAGGGAAGACCAGGCTGCAGGTTAAGTAACACAGTGTAGAGATCACCTCTACTGGACCCAGCCAATGTTTAACCACTTACAGGTTTTGCTCGCCATCCATGGTTTTGAGTATCCACACTTCATATTCTATATATCATTTCGGCTACCACGGTATACAGTATTGAGTAACCATGGTTTTCCATGGCCACACATCAGCCCACCACCTGCCATTTTCCTGTAGGCCTTTTGTCTTGCTAAGCACGGTTTTGCCAATCACAGGAACTTTCAGGACCCTAACCCCAGCAGTTGGTGAGGGAAACCTGTACTTTCACATACAACCCCGAATCCATTTTTGAAAACTATCAACTGCAGCCCAGCACCATAAGTTCTGCACAGAAACCAAGGAGTAGCTCAGTCCAACTCCACTCCCAGTACATGCCAATACTAGTTAGACGAAATACAAAAGACAAAACTAAACAGAAAGAACGAACACCTCACCTCCTCTGAGATGGCCTTTCTATATGACAAACCCTGCTCTAGTTGCCTTAAGTGGGCATTTGAGCACCCAAGTGCAGAACGTAGCTATCTGTGTTTGAGCCCTGGGTCCTGTATCTGGTCACACAGGAAGGCTGGTTGTGGTAAAGGTTTGTGAGGCTCAGGTACTAGCTTCTACCACCAGCTTCCTGTAAGATGTTGGACAAGATACTTATTCAGTCAGGCACCAGATCATCTCTAACTCTGAGATAATATCCTTTCTTCTCATCTGTGGTCTACCCTGTCTATTAGAGTGTAACCTCCTTAATATGAGGCTGTGTGTATGTATAGCACTTAGCACGACAAGGCCCCAGTCTCTGCTGGGACTTAATGGTGCTTTTGTAACACACATCATAATATCACTATCACTTTATATTGCCAATATTTTATACACTCAAGTCTCATTTTACCTGGTGCTATGAAAAGGCACAGAAATAGGGAAAAGGGCCTCTTCCTCTAGAGAATTCACACAGGAGCTGGATAAGTTGACAAGATCTCTGGGCTAGCACTTCTCTATCCACCACCCATACTCGCAAACATGGAGTCAAATCCCCACACCACAAACATACACACGAGCACACACTTTCCTTTCTCAGCTGCTCCCTTTCAAAAGAGACTATTTCCTTTTTCATGCAGGAGGTGCATTGCCTGCCTGAGGCACAGTCAAAGTTTCTCTTCTCTTCAGGCTTCACCATTTTTCCAGCACTGAGGAACGAGTCGTTTCGATTGCTGCTGCAGGCAAAAGAGCTACAGTGCATTTTCTCGGCATCGGTTTGGCCTTTTTCTCAATTTCAAGAAGGAAATGCTGCTACCCCCTTCCACTTCATTCTCCCCAGAAAGGAGTGGTGAAAACTAATTGGTGATTTGACAATAAGTGCAATATATTTTGACTTACCATGTGTCACTGGAATGTGGCAATTTGCTATCATTAACACAAGAATATTTATTTAGCAGCATATAAATAACATCCTTCAAGCACAGTGCAAATAATTACTTATTATCTCATATCTGGGTTTGGAAGCCAGCACCATTCCCCTTTATTTTCTAGTTAGAAAAGCTAAGACACATTGGCCGTGTCCCCAAGAGCAGGAACACGCATTTCCCTGGGGACAACTAGCAGTGGCATATATTTGCTAGTTGTCCCTGGGCATGCCCCTATATGTGAGCTCTGGTGCATGGCAAATTGTCCCAGGTGGGGCAGAGGAGGCTGGGGCCAGAACCTGGGCTGGTGCCAGCAACCTTAACTGGGGTCCTGGGAGCCTCCTGGGGCTGCAGCGGCAGCAATCCCGGTGCATCGAGCCTGGTCAGCAGCCAGAGCACTGGAGGGATTGAGCCAAAAGAAAGCTCATGAGGTTTATAGTTTCATAGTTTCTAGGGTCGGAAGGGACCCAAGTAGATCATCTAGTCCGACCCCCTGCCATGATTTAACAAGGACAAGTAAAAAATCCTGCACTTAGCACAGAGCAACCCCATGCACTGGTACAGGCTGGGGCCTGACTGGCTAAGCAGCAGTTCTGCAGAAAAGGACAGGGAGGTTACAATGGACAATAAGCTAAATATGAGCCAGCAATGTGCCCTTGTTGCCAAGAAGGCTAATGGCATACTGGGCTGCATTGGTAGGAGTGTTGCCAACAGGGCAAGAGAAGTGATTATTCTCCTCTATTTGGCACTGGTGAGGCCACATCTGGAGTACTGTGTCCAGTTTTGGGCCACCTACACTACAGAATCTCCTGGCATCAAAAAACCCACCACATTGCAAATTAGCAGCACAGCAAATGTGTGCACATGCAGCACGTGTGGTTTGCAGCACTGCAAACCGCACGTGCCTGCTCGCAGGGACATGCCCATTAAGTTTAATGACCCGCTGTAGTCTATACAGAGCCAGCAATTTTGTCAATTCTAAACATTCAAAAATCCTTTCAGAAATCACAAGATTCACTGAAAAATTATGAGATTTTAAGACAAATAAATTTGGGGGTTTTATTTGCACTCTAATTGTTTTTCTTCTTGTGTTCAGATTTTTAAACTTCTCTCCTCAGTTATGAAGCGTCAAAACTTCCTTAAAGAATAAAAAAAGAAAGCTGAAATATTAACATAATTACTTTACTGAACAAGCTTCAGTCTTTAAGAAAATCATCCTATACAAGGGAGAGTCATGATAAAATTGCAAGAGCTAGCAACTCTGAGACAGTGCCAGGTAAAACTGAGTTTAAAAAATGCATGCTTTCTGTTTCCTAGTTTTGTGAACTAACAGTAAGATTCACCAAACAAAAACTAATAAACAAAAGCATACACTTACCAATGCAACTATGAATGCAATTCATTATTCAGTAAATATCCTGGGTGGCCTTTTATGATTTTATGAATCATATGGGGGGGGGGGTGCGCACGCACACAGGTATCATTACAAAGACCTCTATATAAGATCTACAGACACTTCAAAGGAAGGTGAAACTTTGCATGCTGGGATTTGTAGTATTTGTGGGTTAAACCACCACACTGAATCTATAATAATTTGCTCTACTTTGTCCTTTAGATACAAGCCACCAGTTTCTAGCAAGTGTCCAGTGCAGCCCACAGTTCAGCATCATTCTGAGCATCTTTCTGTTAGAGGAAGCATTGTGTTTCTTTTTGTTTATCTCTTCTTTCTGCAGTGCCACTGGAGAGCTATAAAGATTTCCCTTTAACTGCCTTAACTATCATTACTAAAACTTAGCTTGGAAAAAGATTTTTATTACAAAAACACCCGTTGCCCAGGAGGCTGCGGTAACATTTTTCTCATGCCCAAGGCGCCGTTATGACAGCTGTGCTGAAGCTGGCTGCAGATCCAAAATCTTTCCTTAATGCCCTGCCATGCATGTTCTTGGGACACCGTCAGTTTCTTTCTCTCCCTTTTTTTTGGTTCTCTACAGCAACCTCAGACAGCAAAAGAAGACCCAATTATCACAGTGTGTGAGGGGAAAAAGTCACAAGTCCCGATCAGGGCTGCACAGGTTGTGATACTTAACCAGAAGTATGGATAGAAGGTTGAGTCCAAAAAATGGAGAGATTTCTTCTTCTAGATTTCTTAAAACATTGTGAACAAATGCTTTTTGGACGCCATGTTACAATATGTCAGTATGTCAGGAATCTGGCAGCAGCCAGCGATAAAGTGCCACGCTGCCTGACCTTGATGCCAAGCCAACAAAGAGAATATACGCTTAAAATAGCTGGCAGCTGACAGACAAGCTAAGTTGGATCTTGCTGAAGAACCATTCCAATCTTTATAACTTGCATCTGAACTGTAAAACAGATCAGGCTCACTGACTCACCAAACTCCCTCCAAGCTGCAATGGGCAGCTACAATTACAGGGCACCAAATGGATATTTCCCTTGCTTCTGGGGGTCTTTGCAATGCCCAGACCAGACCTGTGTCCAGTTCAGGCTTTCAGTGTTCACTGCACGTATATAATGAACCTGCAGAACCTTACATAAAATGCTGTGTCCAGATCAGACAGATGTCAGCTAGTGATGCTTATTTTAATAGCCAAGTTTTCCTAACAGACTCTCTGGCAATCTTCAGGCTACAGCTGGATGCAGAACGCAACAATTAGCTGTAAAGTTCTACCAATGACCACTTGAACTGTGACTTTCTCAGGCCCCAGCAGAGAGCTCTTTCTCATTGTTTCATTAGCTGGACATGGGAAACCCTTTCCCAAACTGTTTTATGTTTCCATACACAAGATGTTTCCATCTATTGTATGGTCTCTCCTACCACAGCATCTGAGCCTACACAACCTTTAATACCTTTATCCACAGAGCATCTCGGGGAGGTAGGGCAGCGCTACTCCCCACATTTTGCAGTCCAGGAACTGAGCCACAGAAAGAGAACAGTCCAAGCCCTCCACGTTAAAATCAATGGGACATGTCCACAGTCACGCAGAAGGCCTGGGCTTTAGCAGGAAAATGAACAAACATCTCCAAAGTCCCAGGATAATTCCCTAACCCCTGGACCATCTGTCCTTGCTAAAAACACATGACTGCAATGTACTCCGAAGGGAAAAGCATGCATGTCTACATCTTCAGCTAAGAAGCATCCCCTTTGTATATCACCTCTGTTCAAGTGGTGACCCAGAGCCAGAGTTCCTCAAGCACACTAGATATTAGGGCTGTGCGAAGCTTCGGGTGGTGATTCGATTTGGAGGAGATTCAGCCCAATTTGGTGACCGAATCTCCAAATCCAAATTGAAGCAGGGGACCAATTTAAAGGTCCAAATCAATTCAAAGCTCTCCAAATCTTCAGAAAAGATTCAGTGAGCTTTGACGATTTGGGCAGTCTCTGGTGGCTGCAGCAGGGAGCTGCAGCCGACTCCAAGCTGGTAAATACTGGGGGCTGAGGGAGGGGGGACCATGGGGGGACCCCTACCAGCCCCCTGGACTCTCACCCACTTCCCCAGCCCCATCATGGCTGCCCCACCCACCCCAGCTCCAGTACTTTAAAAAAAAGCTCTGGTGTTCACTAGGTGCTGCTGGGTGGGGCAGGGGCGATCCCCGCTGCCCCCCATTGCCCCTTGCTGCATGGGGGGCTCTGGCCCTGCCCGGCAGCACCCGGTGAGCACCAGGTTTGTTTGTTTTTTTTAACAAGTGCAGGGAGCTGGGGTGGGCAGGGCAACCATTGGTGGCCTGGGAGAGTGGGCAGGGGATGGGCCTGGCCTGGCTGATTCGGAGATTCAGCTGCTGCCAAATCTCGAAATCAGTTCCAGCCGAATCGACTCAGGACAGTGATTCGAATCACCAAATCGAATCACTGTCCCCTGAATCGTCCGAATCCGAAGCAAATATTAGCCACTTCGCACAGGCCTGCTAGAAATCAACCAAGAACTCTGAAGAAGAGGAATTACTGTGCTCTTAGGCAATGATCCAATACTGTTGGATCCACTGGAATAATTTTAACACCTTCAAAACTTAGGCTTAGGCACGTGTCAGCAGGGGCTTCTCGGAGAGGAGCTGAACAACGTACTTGCCACTAGTTCATTCACAGCAGGGCAGCATTTTCTGATCACACAAATCTGAACCCCTTATGCACAGACTTTAAAGGAGCTCCCCTTAATGCTAAAAGTTTCCTTTCCTTAATAATATGTTGTTTTGAAACTGGTAGAGTAGCTGTGAGTAACCAGAGGCTGTCATTAATGACCTGCTTCTTACAAAAAACATGCAAGGTCATCCTTAAGCTGTCCAGCTTTCTAGATCATGCCTACACCCTCTCCCCAGGCATTTGCTTTGAGAGTTTTAGTAAACAGGAGTTCAGGCTAGGTCACATACCAGGTTCTGATGTGACAGAGTAATTATTTAGCTAACTGTCAATAGATAATAATTGGCATTCCAGAAAAGATGCTGCAAGTATATGAGGGCAGCAATTATGCAAGGCCTGGTTTCTGGGAAGGCCAATTTTAGTCTACAAAGTAATGGAACATGAGATCTAAACCAGCATCCCCAGTTGCTGCAAATGGCCCTGAACAACCTCAGCTCCCCATTTTCTGTATTAATTCATAACAAAAAAAAACCGTAAGAATTTAAAGGGGATATAGTGCCTCCCAACTTTTGTTAGCTTCAAAAAAGAAACACAAGAGAAACTTGATTTAACTCAAGTTGAAATTCATTCCTCTAGCATTTCATCCAATCCGTTCTCACTGCTGCTGAAAATGGTACAGAAAAAGGCATTTGGTTCACTAGGATGAAGAGGAAAGCAAGAGACATGTGCTGATAAAGAAAAGCATTTATGGGAATCTAACAACTCAATGGGTTCCTAAAAGAATTTGAAAATGGAGACCTTGCCAGTTGCCTCCAGTAGGGCCTGGCTCAGCTGACCATGTTGTATACTTTTAAAGAATGAGTTTGCTTCAGAAGCCTTCAAGGGGCAATAACGATCTTTTATTTCTGAGATCCATCTCTAGGCCTGTATAAAAGCTGCATTATGGGTGCATTCCCCAGACACACAAGAGTTCAATACAGACATGTGATAAATCAGATGTATTCCCCTTGGATACAATTGGATTCTATATCCATTTTGCACAGAGACACTGTATATCTTTGTTATGTTTCAAGCCTTTGCCTCTCATGTGAGTGCAAACAAGGGCATAACACTTGACCCACTGTTGTCTTTCAGAAAACATTCTGCCCAATTCTGCCTTTGTTTGCACCTCTTTAAAATACAATCTGACTTCACTGACCGGGCTTGCCAGAAACATGGAGCTTGTCAGGATGTATGTAGCACTCTGTTCCAACACTAGTGAAGAATTACTAGGTGGTCGCTGATAGCCTTAGATTTCCAGAGGCGGCAATACGTCCAGGCTTCTGCTCCCATCCGCAGATCTGCATACCGCTGGAAAAAGGCTAACATGTAGCATTACCTACTGCTGCTACTGCACTGGGGGGGCAATGCAGTTGATTTGAGCTTAACTAAAATCACTTGGTTTCTGGTTTGGAATGCGTTAACTTGGTACGAACATTTTCCTACAATATTAAAACTGTTTTGCTAAAACCATAGTCAAACTCCATTAAGCCTGAATTCATTTGGAAGGAAAACCAATGTTAGAATGATTAAAATAAAATAAAATAAAAAGTCCAGCTTCACAAGTCAGTGATGCATGAATTACATGCTCTAAGACTGATATCATCACAGAAAACTTGACTATCCCAGAAACATCTGGCTGAATTATGCAAAGGTTAACCAGGTCTGTCTGCATCCCTAAATACACTGTACTTTGTTTCTCTGAAGGGAATTAATTTTTATCCAATATGACAAAGATTTAAGTGAGTTGCAAAGAATAATTTGGGCAGATGGGGCTGTTTTGATTTTAAAGTAAAAATAAAGTATGTCATTGGATTACATTATTATTACTATTAATAACTCTACATTATAGTTAAACATTGTCTGCTACAACAAATCATGTCTGATAAGCTCCTTCTGACTATGACAAAGCACTTTGCTTCAGCCAGTCATAATAAAATTGTATTCACTGATTGGCCTTTTATAGGCAAATGGATTCTCCTTCTATGTCATTATTAGCAGCAACCCCAATCAAGAGCACTACTCCATAGCACTGGGTACTGTACAAACATAAATGATAGAAAAGGTCCCTTCCCCAATGAGCTCATAATCCAGGCAGACAAGACAATGTCCCTCTGTTTCTTCCTTGGAAAAAGTTGTTTAAGAAGAGCTTGAACTAATGAGAGGGGCTTTGTGTGGTTTGATGGGCTAATAAATGCTAACAACTGCCTGTGTAACTTCCTGCTGTGTAACTCAGTGCTCTGTTATCAACACCGAGTGGGGGAGAGATCCCTTCTTAGTCAGAGCGTCCTGCCAGGGTCTGGCCACATCCCACCTCAGCTCAGCAGTGTAGAAGGGAAGGGAGGGCTGCTCTAGTACCCTGCCCCCTGCCCCAGCTTCTAGCCTGAGCCACTGCAGGCATGTCCTGGTATTTCTTCAGCCCAGAGGGACTGTCTGTTCAGTTAAAAACTGGTTTAGCTTAGCCAGGTTAGACTAACCTGCAAAGATTGAATCAATTCAGGCTCAGGCTCTTTGAATGTTGTCCCTAGAGTCTGGGCAGGCCAGGAATGGAACCAATATTTCAAAGTGCCAATCCATTACCTTAATAATAAAACCATCCTTTCCTCTCTGCATGCTGAAGAGTGCTGCTGGCTCTGGCTGCTCGATACCCTCTCCCCATGGCTGCTCGCTGCCCACCCCCCCTCTGCTCCGCCAGTTCCGCCCACTTCCCACCCCACCCCACCAGAGCCCTGCACAGGCCAATACGCCCCAGGCCCTGCACACCACTAGGGACAGCCTTGAAATACAGCAGTTCTCCATTTCTGATCACATAGGTAGTTACCCATGTTAGTCTACCTGCACAACAAGAAGTCATTCCTAGACTAGACTATATTAACCTTGGTCTCAACAGGACAATGGATTCTTATTCCATTACCTGAGCTAGCTGTTTATTCAGGTATGGCTCCAGGTGACATCTTAATTTATCTAGTCAACCCATTTATTACTTCTCTTAAGACCATCCCCTCCCCTTGTACCTTTCTCTTCTATTGTTCTTTCATTAGAGAGCCAGTCTAATTAAAACAGGGCCCCCCCACCCTGCCCCAGAGCATGTGTATAGGTGCCTTTTGTGATTAAACTCTTTAGCTTGACTGGTCCATGATAGCTAACTAAAGCCCATCTTTTAGGAACAATACCATAAAAAATTATGCAAAGTTCTAGAAAATAGATTGACTATTGCAGGGGTGATGTTCTACATAATAAATTAGCCACTTTTCCAGAGCCACAAGAAGTATTATGCTTGAAAACCAGGTTGGACCAATGGACAGGGCTGTCCCTGGTGGTGGGGTGGGGGTGAATCGGGGCAACAATCCTGGGTCCCAGGCCCTGCACCTTGCACTTTGGGGGGCACCACAATCAGTGCTGTATAGGCCCTCCCACGGCCACCACGCGCTGCCTCTGCCAGCTCCAGCCGCTCGCCACCCCCACATCCTCCGCCCACTCCACTGGCTCTAGCCGCTCACCAACCCCCACACAGGCTGATATGCCCCGGCCCTTGCATACCCCTAGGATCAGCTCTGTCAATGGGTAACTTCACGTTAGTACCACTTGCTCTGCCTTTTGCTTTTGTGACCAGGAGCAGTAATGTAATTCTGCTGAGGTTAACTCCCACTGAACTGACTATGGAGAACCGCTTGTCAGAGAACTAGGAAAGGGAAAAATACATCAAGATTTTATGCCAGGACTAAGTATCATGATAAACATCATTTCCAAGACTGATTTAATAACTCTTTCAATTATTTGTGTTTTTAAGTAAAAATGAAGGGGTAATGAATAGTTGTGACAGACTACATAACGTTTTGACCAAATAAACAACCACTGTGCTTTCAAGGTCCTCTATACTAGTTATACTATGCCATTCTCTTTTGATTCTGAAATGAAATACCACTCCAGTGCATTTTCCCACCAAACCACAAACTGACCTTTATTATCTTTCATCCATGTTTATTCAAAAACACACTGGGGCTCAAAAGTTGGAACTTGTCTCATAAGTTACATCAGTATCAAACTATTTTCTGGGATACATCTGGAATTTAAAAACTCTGTGGCTTTTTCACCCTCCAGTATCTTTGGGCAATGTTTACCACTCATTTCAGCGGGTGCTGAAGCTGACACAAGATGAAGTCACTCCATCCTAATCAAGGCCACTAAAATTATAAAATTGTATTTATTTATTTATGCATACATATATAGCTATAATTTTAAAATGTATATAATTACCATTATTTTTAGTAATCTGACAGCACTGAAGAAAGGCGTTATTATTATCCCTATTTTACAGATAATGTATTTTCATGACTTTATTTCAGTGACATATTTATTAAGAAATTGCTAACTGATGTTATTATAACCTCTCTCTTGTTTTCAAGATTTTAAATGCATTTGCTATGTAAAATGTTTCTCCCTGTTGAAAGACCTTATTTTAAAAAGTAGTAAAGTATTAATCCAATAACCATAATAATAGTAATAGTAGTAGCTGGAGCAGCAGTTAGAACAAGAAGAGTAGGCCAGCACAGCTTCCCTTCTCTTATTTGCAAATTAGCAGCCCCTGCAGACACGTCAGTGCTGCAAAGAGTCACCACAGTAGTAAGTGTGCATGCAAATCAAAAGTACTTTCCATAGGCACTAAGTTAAAAGAAGGATAAAAATACGATTCAGTGAAGCTTTTTGCTTTGAAGCAGGCACCATTTTTTCCCCTGGGTTCTTAAATTATATACACTGTGGTCTTGGTCCATCACTGGAATTCCTAGGAGCTCACACAATACAAATACATATATAATAAAAGTAATGCCCCTCTTGCCAACGTTGCTGTAGAGATGGTTTAACAGGTGGCTCCAATGATCTTGCAATGAAGGGATCTATTACATTTAGTCTAACATTTAATCTCCCTTACCTGCTTACATAAGAGACAGAGAACATGTAAAAGTGCAAGTATATCAGTCACAGTTTTTTGTTGATGTTTCATTAAACAGATAGGGTCTAGCAGGCTGAAGATCAATCGGAAGCCAGGAACTCCTGAATCCTTATCCCAAGGGTTTTCAACCTTTTTTAATAAGCATACCCCCAGCAGCTGGACATGGAACAGGGAGGGGTTGCGTGGCCAGACACAGAGCAGGAGGGGGTGGCATGCGGCCACACGTGGAGCAGTGGCAACGCAGGGTGGTGAGTGGCAGTGCCTGCATGTGAGCTTCCCGCTCTGTCTCTGGCTGGCCAGGCACCACCTGTGTGGCCTGCAGAGGGGCTACCCTCATCCCCACCCCAAGCCCTGCTTCTAGGAGGCAGCGGTGCAGGATGGAGGGTGATGGTGCTCTGTCCCCGCCCACCCGCTCGTACCCTCTAGGACCTTCCCAAGTACCCCAGGGGCAACCCCTGCCTTATGCTGCCTCAACTGATGGCCACTCAACATGTGACCATCTCTCCTGCTGGTAAATTATCCAAGTCCATGTTACTAATCCAATCCAGTTCCTACAATTAATAGAAATCATTCATTCATTACATAACCTATGAGTAATACCATGCTGCTGGAGTACATCCTTGGCATTCCAAGGATAAGGGTCACCTTATGATGGTAGTCTGCACAAGAGAGCCAGGAAGCAGAAGTGAACAGTTTTATTGCCTGTACTGCAAACAAATCAACACTTATTGCATAAAAGACATCTAGCAGGCACAACATCCTGCTTACCGTTATTTTATCTTCTTCAAAGTGAGCATTTGCTCTTGCCAAAATCCCTGCTTCAATCTTTGCAGTATAATTCCCATCTGCAGGGCAGATATGCATTCTCTTGCATGTGGATCTCCCATTGAAACTAATAAATTTCTAATTTTAACTACATTGTTTGACTTAGGGGAAGATTGCTCTGTAATACTGGATCACTTTATCCGGATCACTTTATCCCAGTCAGGGTTACCCAGCTTTCAGAGCACTCTCAAAATGCTCTTTGATCAACTCTTGGAGCAAAAAACAGGGTCACAGAGAAAACAGCAAAGGTAACGATATTATGATGTGCAATATAGCAGAGACTGCTCTTTAATCCATAAATGCCTTAAAAAACTCTGCAAAAGTCCTGCAGCTTTTCATTGGAACTTATTCTCAGGGCTAAGGGTTCTGGATTACAAACAACACTATGATAAATTATGATTGGGAGAAGAATTCACTCTCCTTGGTGGGATTTTCTAACCTTCTGAAGGGCAAAGTAATGAATTCCCTAGGGAAAAAAGACTGAAAGCAATTAGGTATTGGTCTTCTTCCTTTGGTCCTCTGGAAATTGGAAGATCTGAAGCCACTCCTGAGAACTCTCAACTTCTACCACTCTTGTCAGTAGGACTTGAGGATGCTCAGGGCTTGTCTACACATAAAAATGTGCTGGTTCTACTATACTGATAGTTCAAGCCTAGTGTGGGCACAGTTATGTGGAATAAAACATCTTTATGCAGAAAGAAAAATATGTGATATCAGTATAAAGAACTTTTAGACAGGTACAACAGTATCCAAACTATGGTATAGCAGGTAAAAATACTTTGATAAAAATTCCCATGTTTATGGAAATAGTAACTGGTAGAAGATTTGTGTACAAACTAAGCCTCAGAGAAGGATCCAACCCATCAAGTTATTAGGGAGTGACTATGCAGATGAAATTGTTTAATATTAAAAAGGCAGTGACTGAGCATGTCTCCAAAAGCCTAAGCTACCTCAGTCTGTACTGACTGATGGAGCAAATAATTCAAGTGTTGCTCCTTTATATCAGACTCCATCACAGACAGTAAGCAGAATCTGAAACCACGACCTACCCTATGTCTACCACTTCTAGCTGAAGTAGAAGCTGTTATCCTCTCTGTAGGCTCTAATGTATACATTACTAACACACTGGGCGCATCTACATGTTGTCCTACAGCAACTTTGTTACTGTGCCATGCTTTACAACTTCCTTTCGGAAGTACTAAAGCACGGTGCAATAACCACCTGTGCTGTGCTGTATACACAGCGCACGGTTATTTTTAGTCACTACTTTGCCATAGCAGCGCACTAAAATGGGGGAGCACACTGCTATGGTGAAGTAGTTGCCAGTGATGTGTAGATGCACATGGTGGCTACATCACTGTAGCACATCGCTACAGTGATGTAGCACAATGTGTAGACGTGTCCATCTATACCTTTGCTCCACTGGAAGTGATGCTACTAAATGTTACAAAGCCAAAAAGCCCTTTGGGGGGAAGGAGCTTTGTTTTCTACTGTGCACCACAGAAGTGCATTGCTGGCATTCAGCAAATATGTACAAAATGAATATCCTTTCATTAAAGACAAATAGGAAAAAGGAGCTGCACTTGATAACATATGCACTCCAGTTAAGATCTCCCTGATTATTTACGTTTCTAACAGTAATATTAGAGTTGTGTGAGGCAACTCCAGATTAGCCAGGAGATATTAAGACACCCATTTGGGCAGTACTAAGACTGATTTCAAAATCTAATTCAGGGACTGCAGAAATCAATTGACAGATAAGTTATGTCTCCTGCTCAGCTCTACAGACTAGGAATAAAAGTGATCTGCTTGATAGAGTATGTTCCTATTATACCGGCGCATATAGATAGAGCAATAGTGGGAATTGGCAAGCTGATTGCCAGAACCACCTGAACAAAACTCAATGCAACTGAGAACAGTAATTTATATGTGTCTGCTATCTTTTGTCCTGAGGTGCTATAGATGTAGAGATTGCTGAAATCAACCCAATCTGAGATGCGATGGGGTGATTTTACTGTGTCAGAAATATTACAGAACATACCTTTAAAAGAAAGACCAGCTACCAGTTGAAACTGCAAGGGTGGCAAATGCATACTGCATATCAAAAAGAAAAATGGAAAGTGGACCAAAAGAATGCCCACATGGTTTAACGGCAGAGTTGCAGAGGTTTACATAGGAAAAGGTTTCTTTTGAAAGATGGAAGACAAATTCTAATGAGGAAAATAAAAAGGAGCACAAACTCTGGCAAATCATATGCAAAACTACAATAAGACAAACTAAGAAAGAATTTGAAGAAACCTTGCTAGAAATATAAAGGGTAACAATAAAAATTGGAGGTGCGCTGAAATATCGGTCCATATCTTACCAGCACCAATAAAAGGGAAATTGACATTATCATCAATCAGCTTTTTTTGGCTGCTGTGGCCAATGATGTCACTGATAAATGCCCGTGCATGTGGGCAGCCGGTAAGTCTGCTGATGGGGAAGGGGCATGGGGAGGTGCGTGGGGAGCTTGCCATGGTATTTCCAAATGAGTGAAATATTAAAATAAGTGACTCTCTTCCTTCCCCAAACACAGCTGGAAACATGGTGGTGACATCCCCATACAACCAGCACTTCACACACCACCTTTCACTGAGCCGAGGTGTGCCGAGAAGTGATGTTTGCAACTGAAATAAAGTAGGGATTGGGGTTCAGATTCCAAGGTGAATCAAGCTAGTGTTTGGATTCAGCCTCATCTGGGCTAAAATTAGCCCCAGACAACTGAAATCTCATGGGATCCAACTGTGCTTTTGAAACATTTCCTTATCTTGAATCAAACTCATGAGGCTGGCTCTTCCTGCAAGATTTTATATGCATCAGAACCAGAAATGAAAAACAGGCTCCTTTTAGCTTTGCATCTAAGCCACACATGAAACTGGCAGCAGGGCCCACCCTAGCCCCTATATATGGTGATCCAATCATATATTATTTTATTTCCCTATAACCTTTCTCTCCCCCTCTCTCTTTGTGAAATCCCGGGGGAAATCCTTTTGTGGGATGTCATACACTGTGCTCATTAAGAGCTCTCTGTTGTAAAATAAACCTCTTGATTCATGAAAAGTATCAGTTCTGACCATCTTTGCTTACAACCTGCTGGTACAGACACATCCCAAAGAGCTGTGAAGTTGAAAAAGCTAAACTGACAAAGGAAAGCAAGTTGCTGAAGGATTAATTAACATGCAACAAAGACAGGCTTTTTGATTCAGAAGGCAGGACACAATCCCAGCAGGGCCTGTGCAGACTGATGGAGCTTCATGTGGAAGGCAAGAAGCACAAAACAGAAAAGGAGCCAGAAACAATCCTGGAACAAGCAGAAGTGGAGGAGGAGGGTTGGAGTCTGGCTGTACAATGAAAACAACACACAATGGTTATGTATGAACAGTCAAACTGCAGTGAGTTAACAGGATGCAGGGGCTGACTACAGAGCAGCTGGCACATGTTAACTGTCCATCTGCCTGCTCTTATCCCATGGTAAGTGAAAGCTGACCTGGAATAGTTTACCCTTACATGAAATGATGCTAAATTGTCCCACTTTGTATTTTACCCATCCTAGGGGAAGAATGAGCAGGCAGACAATTACAGGCAGTAGCAGCTCTGCAGTCAGTTGCCATCCCGTTAATTGACTTCAATTTGATTGCTTGTCTACACCCAATTTTACATAAAGAACAGATTTTATTTATACCAAGAAAAATTCTTTCCTGCCTAGAAATGTGCAGTGGATCTCAACTTGCATGGTTCTTCCATAAATGCCAAGGAATAGTTATGTTCCATACACATATGGTATTTTATTAATAATAAATTACTACTACATTACAGTTTTAATGTGGAAGAATCAGTTTTTCTCCAAGGCAGTGCCATTTAATGGGCCTGATTCTGTTGTCAGATTAAGTTTGAGCATGTGAGCATTCCCAAAGGTTTTTTATTGGATCAAAATGTGGAGGGGATAACACATGGAGGAGTTGTCAGAAAAATCATGCTACAAACTGTGTACACTGAATGTTAGTTCCTGTTTTCATAGAAAGATCTGTGTACCTGGGTTGCTATAAATTCATCAAACTCAGCTTCATTCTTCCAATTTCTAACAACCCCTTTTTAATGGGTTACCACACTGGATTCAGTCGCAGATTTCCATAATAATCCAATTATGGCACTTATATTCCTGCAACACTTTTTAAATGACCTATCACCTTAAACTGTCTAGACGGCTCAACAACTTTTAGACTGGAAGTATACTGGCATCTGTACCAGTAGGCTGTTACATGAGATTTAAATAGGTGTCTCAGGTTTAGGCATAAATCAAGCAGGCTGACAGCTTTGCCATTCATTAGGAACAGCACTGCTGTGATAAGAAATCTAGGGCAAGTTCTGCTGTGTAAAGGGCACAGAGAAAGAAGGTCCCCAGTCTCCAGCCAAACTTGCTTTTTCTTTTCTTTTCTTCCCTTTTGAGGGAAGGTTAGAAATTGATCCTTTCATTTGACTTGGCTTCTAGCAATGAGTTTGCTTTTTCATTCTTATATTGCATGAGATTGCAATCTACTTCATTGTCATTTTTGGATTTTCAGTTCTGTTTTTACTCTGAGTGTAAACCTTGCAGGGAAACAACTGATTTTAGGACCAAAATGTAGGTTATATAGGTTTGGGTTCTGAGAAGAAAAGGCTTTAACAAAACCTAATACAAAAAAGTATTGTTGGGAAGTTATCTTGACTTGTTCCAATGAAAAATGTTTATTTAGTATTCAGATTGGTTTAATTCTGTGTAATTTGGTGGTGGAGCTGCAGGCTCTCTGTATTAGTGAATGACAATTGCAGAGCAAAATGGAGTAGGTTAAATTTCCCTCTCTAAGCAAGAGAATCCAGAAACAAAGTAAAAAACATTTACAGCTTGAATTTCAAAGTCTAAGGATTTGTCTAAGTGCCAAAGTTAAACTACTGTAGCAATACCTAGTTCAAGTGGGACAACCTATAACTAGTGTGGACACATTTATATTGCTATTGAAGTGCTTTGGACCAATGTAGATAGTCCTTTTCCAGAAGTGACTAAGCTATAATAGTATCCCTCTGCAGCAGTAAATTGTGGCTTGAATTCTTAGATTTCATAGATTTCATAGACATTAGGGCTGGAAGGGACCTCGGAAGATCATTGAGTCCAGCCCCCTGCCCAAAGGGCAGGAAGTCAGCTGGGGTCATAGGGTCCCAGCAAGATAAGCATCCAGTTTGCTCTTGAAGGTGTTCAATGTAGGTGCTTGAACCACCTCCACTGGCAGACTGTTCCAGCCCTTGGGGGCTCGGACAGTAAAGAAATTCTTCCTTATGTCCAGCCTGAAATGGTCTCACAGTAGTTTATGACCGTTCGACCTCATCATCCCTTGGGGCGCTCTAGTGAACAAATGTTCCCCCAGATCCTGGTGGTCACCCCTGATAAACTTATAGGTGGCCATCAGATCACCCCTGAGCCTGCGCTTTTCCAGGCTAAAGAGCCCCATGGCTCTCAGCCTGTCATCGTAAGGTCTGCTTTCCTGACCTCTGATCATGTGCGTGGCTCTTTTCTGGACTCTCTCAAGCTTCACCACATCCTTTTTGAATTGTGGAGCCCAAAACTGGATGCAGTGCTCTTTTTTACAGACATGGGTTAGATCAATATCTCTGCTATGGTCACAATTTACTGCTGCAGAGGGATACTAGTCTTGAAATAAATAAATCAGTGCAAAAAATGTGGGTGAAGTCCAAGCATACAGGAAGTAAGATCCCAAACCCCACTGGAATTTTAAAAATTCAGCCTATGTCTAAAAAATAATATTCTCTTGGTTCTAATTATGATTCTCTTATTTCTATAGCAGCAGCATGTAAGGGCCCAAAGAAGTATGTGAGCTCCCTTGTGCTATTATAAGGAAGACAAGTCAAGAGTTAAATGTATTACTGCTGTAGCCTAAAGCATAGGACAATGGGCTGAGACTTTGGAAACCTGGCTTCCATTCCCAGTCAGTAGTTTCGTGGATGACCATGGACAATCACTTCATTCCCTGTGCCTCCATCACATAAGGGTGATTAAACTGGCCTGACTTTTGTAAACTGCTTCGAGAATTCCTGATGAAAAGCATTATATAAGAACTAGACATGTTATTATTTGACAATATCCCATTAAACGAGGTATGTTTCTGCCACTCCATTGTTCTATTTTTTAATGCCTGTGGGGAGACAAAAATGTTTAATATGGCAATAAATCCATTTGAGTTACAGAACATCTCTTAAGTCATCCTGTATCTGCAACAATCTCTGATGCTTAAAAACATAATTTAGAAAAGTAATGGATAGGAATAGATTTTTATTACAGCCTGTCTCTGTAACTGAGTAGCGGCATTTACTTCAGCTTGGGCAGAAATGTAGAGTGTACAATGAATAGTTTTTTAAATTGGCAAATTGGCTTCTCTTTGTCAAGATTTCTTGAATGCAACTCATGAGCCAAGATCCTGAAATGCAGAGCATTCCTCTTGTCATTTTATTTTTAGCTTACTTATTTCAATTCTTCTCTGTGTGAATCATAAAGATCCTTCCACCCATACATAACTTCACCCAAGCATAAGGTGAGATCAGAGGAAACATGCTGTAATAAGATGATGTGCCATTATGACAGTGTCTTTATTTGACAATACCTAACTCTCCAGTCTTAGAATTCATGTCTTATTAAAGTAGCTCCATTAAAATCAGCCACGGGCTATAGCATATCTGCTAGACTGCAGGCTGCTCTACAGCCATGTTTCTGCAGCAGGTGACTCTATGCCAGTATCTGACAATGTCCAAGCAATACGAGATCACTGCTATGCTATTTCTTTTACCCCCAGGAGTTTCCCCTGCTTCCCTGCTATGTCAAAATCCCCTGCACCTATGAAAATCAACTCCACCGAAGTCAAGAATGTTCAACATAACTTGCCTAATCTTGCTACATTACCCTGTGCCAGTTAATATATTACTCCCACATAAAGATATCCTGCACTTCAGCATGATAGCTGGAAGGACTACTTTCACACACGTACAACTTGATCCCAAATTTTTTTATCTACTTATTTAGTTATGTATTCTTGTCCCACCAAGCCAGGGACCGCATGCCTGAGCTATGATTTATAATGAGCTATTCTCTAGTTTTCACACTGCCCTCAGCTGAGGTCCAAATTTTGCTCCAACTTGAAGCAAACTCCAGGTTTTCCAGGAACAGAATTTGATCCTGAAGCTACAATGTGACTGTATTACTATTACTATTATTTCTTCATCGTGGTGTCCACAATATCTCAGGTGCTTTCCAGACATTCAAAGCAGCACAATTTCTAATCCAAGGGTATGGTCTGAGGACGGCTAGTTAGAGAGAAGTTAAGGGAAAAGGAACAATCCTTTTTGTGTGCATCCGCCAGGTTCCCTGTTAGTAACGAGGCAGAAGTGGAGCTTACTGCAGAATTCAGCTGTAAATAGGGTATGTTCCTCACATATGGAAGCTCTACCACCCTGCATGTAAAATCTTTTTTTCATTTTGAAACTTTTATTTCAAGAAGCAGTATGGCTAGAACAGCAATTACCAATCATGCTTGAACACACAAACTCCTAGTAAGGCACTCACAGGGATCTACTGTATCAATCAGTGTGGACAAGGATTTGATTTTTTCTATTCGTTTTTCATATTCTGTTTGTGTTTTTCTACGCTCTATAAAAATGGCTCGACAAGCACAATTCTCAAAATATTCCCACTTAACACTCACCAGGGAGGCCACGCTACAGGCTGTTCAGGAAATGACTATGTATGAACAGTTACCTGTTGCTGCACCACCTAAAACATTCTGGTCAATATTGTTTCAATCATGGTGTGACGAGAGACAGTCTGGAGTTGCTCACATCACCTTGTCTAAAGATGAAGGTGACCTGCATTTGGAAGTGACTCTGTGACTTTGTTGCTTGGACTGGTGGAAGGAGATCAGCTGGGTTGAAGCAGTTAGCTCTGTTTCCTCAGATAGGCAGAACCCTTCTCTGCTCATGCTACTCTATCAGCAATGCCTTGCATTTGCTTGCTTGTATTGGCGTTTTATGAGTAGTGGTACCCTTGCTTTGGTTTCATGCTTTGCTGCCTGTATAAGCTGTACAGAGATGACTGGTGATGGAAGTTGGAGAAATTGAGTTTCGGCCCCAAAATGACACATGGGACTTACCACTCTGTTGTTGTTTCTATATATAAGGAGGCTATTTCTCAACATGAAAAGTACAAGCCGTTTATTTTTTAAAATGGGGGAGGGCCTATAGTTATATCAGAATCTGTCCACTACTGCATTTCTTCCCTTACAGTCAGTCCCTGAATGCCCTGAGAACAGCATTTCCTTTATTTGCATGAAAAATAAGGGACTCCACTTCAGGTTATCAGTGGGACAAAATCAGTCTTGTAAGCCTCTGCATACTTATTGCTAGAAAACAATATTTATCTGATCTAATGTTTTATAAGCTCTATGCTGAAGATATATTCCTGAATGTTAAGCATCAAGAAGAGATGTCTCTGCAAAAGAAGTCACGAAGTCAGTTGCTCTTTTGGGGGTGGGGGGTAAACAGAAGAAGAAAAAAAAACCCCATTTCTTAAGCAGATGGTTTTTAACGAGTGAGGACCTAAGGTTGGTTTTGAAAGAGTGAATGATGAATTTTCACCATTGCCTGCCTGTATCAAAGACAAGAACACAATCCAGATCCCAAATCCAAGCACGTGCTTTCTGTCTTCTAAAAAGAAAAAGGAAGCTTCTTCTGACTCATCAATCATCAGATGGGTCCCTCTATGATTCTGTTTTCCACTAGCAAACTTTCACCCTTGGTTAGACAAGGTGGAAAAGCTTCCCCTACCCTAAAACTCTGGAAAGAATTATCTAAGGCTAATACAGACTGTTCCTAAAACACAAATAAGTAATCTACTTGTTTTCTTTGCTGTAGCCTGCTCTAGGCATACCAGTATTTCAGAAGTGGTACTTCCCTGCAAGAGGAGGGGCTTCCAGACTTGTTTCCAGGTTTTGTTACTTTAAAAGCAAGGGAACTGAATACGTGGAGTTACCCACAAAGAGTACGGCACTTGCATTTCTTTCTGGAGAGTAGTCACTGGTTACCCTAAACATCTAGCGGGATCAAATTTGGGAAATAATTGTGGGAGAGGTTTAGAATTTTAATGTTAATGGATCAATTTACAAAATATAGCTCTATGAAGCTTGTGAGTACTTTTAAACAAACTAATAGGATAACCAATAGTTACTAATACACTAACTTAAGCAGATCCAAGGGGAATGGTCAATTAATTAATTCTATTAGGTTGTTCCTCAGTGATTCCAGTTTTAACATTAGTGTGAACACCTTTCTGCTACAGATCTGAAGATTCTTGCCCATACCTTTTGGTGACTTCCTGGGAAACTCTGGGAAAGCACCTGCAGTTTTACATAGTTTGTTTTAAAATATAATTTAAAATTCTTGTCTAAGTCAGGGTTTTCAGGACTGGATTGGCTAGGCTCTGGCTCAGAGCGGTCACCTGCTCTGTGTCCTGCACCAGCTCTTCCAGACTTTGGTTATCTTGCAGGGCCACATGTAATGACTGGAGGGTGAGTGAAAGATGGCACCATTGTGATGTCCCTACATCCTACTCCACCATCATCCTGATTTTCCTTAGCAGAAGGTAGACTCATTCAGGAGTAGGAACTGCTCTTGTTTTGGAGATAGACTGTTTTTTCCTCATCTGGTGATTTTTTTTTTCTTTTTGTAAAAATGCATGTAATTTTGAGAAGATGAGTTGAAATGTCTGCTTGTTTCTGAACTTAGAGAAGCTCAGAGTTTCAAACCTCCTGCAGCTCCTCCATGACTGTGGAGTCTAATTGCAGAGACATTCACCTCTCGTCTCTTTGTCATTGGTGCTTTTTGCACTGGTGCGCTGAAGTTTTAGTGTATATGCCATTTAGTATCCACTATGAAGTTTTTATTTCCTGAAGAGGAGCAGTCAAGGTTTGAGGCTCTGATCTCTGAGCTGATCAGGGTCCAGAAAAAGGGAGCATGAACTTACAGCACCTTTTTATTTTTTTAGAGTTTCTACCTGTGTATACTTTTCTCCATGCTTTACTACCTAAAAAACTTGCCACCCTCCTCCAGTAGCTATCAAAATCCTGCTAGCACCTTTTAATCACCAGGGGTGAGACACTGTTTCCAAAATTTAAAGCCATAGTTAGGAAATGTCCCGCTCTGAGTGGAAGCAAAGGAATTTAAATAATTGATGTATTTCTAGACCCAACAATCACAATACCTTTTTGATATATTTGCCCTTCAAAACCATTCAGATCTAATAATACAGAACACGGTAAAGTAATACTCAACAGGAAACTAAAAAAACCCAGCATGAAGCCATTAACGATAATTTTTCAAAACTTGCTGAGCTGGAGCTGAAATCCAGCATCAGATCAATGCAGGGAGCATGAGACCAAGAGTTGCATCTTAAAGTTAGATTTTTATAGCGATTCGTTCTTAGCACTGTGGTTGCCAGACAACATGTCACTACTTCCCTTCAGAAAAGTGATCACTACGACCCTGATTCTGCACGGCTTTGCAGCACATTGCATAGTCAGATACACCTCTGCAAAGACAGTGTGGAAGATACTGCTATTCTGATACGGTAATCATCAGCACAGGTGTCAAAGACAAAATATAAGGTGCACCACTATGGAAAATAAAGCCATGTGGTGGTATATGGGTGGTGAGGAGCATGCGGGGGCATTTTTCAGTTGTTGGTGTTAACTTTGTTGACCAAACTTGAAATCAGAACAAGCCAAGTGCTGTGTCTTCAGCTGGTTGTTAAACTTCCAGAAGTCACAGGACCCTTTCATATCACTTCCTCTGCTGCAGAAGCCCTATCCCTATGCTAAAGACTGATGCGGAGCCAGGCGACCCATCCCCACAATGGCCATGCGCTGCCTCTGCATTGCCTCCAATTTCTTTGGTGAAGCCATGTTGACCTATTGCAGAACCCCAGGGTTCCACACAGCATCACCTGAAAACCACTGATCTATAGGACTACAAACAAAACCATGTTCAGTAGCTCAAGATTTTTCGTCTACAATTGCCACAGGTTAGTAATGTGTAGACTTTGATCAATGCCTACTGGTGTTAAATTTGTAGGGCACTGGGGATAGAACACAGGACCTTTGGCAGCCTCAGATCACTAATACATGAACTAATGGACCTCTTGCTGGTCTGGCACCTGCACCAATGGCCTGAATCCAAATTTTTACTGTACATTAAAACAGTGGTTACATACTGAGTTATGAAACAGTTTGGGACACTGGTAAGTTCTGTCTGATCACAGAAGGCAGTCTGTATTTGATTTATCTTTCTGTTTAGTTTATCATCCCCATTGGGCAAAACTAATGTCTTCTGTGTTTGGTAGTGAAGAGAATATAGTATTTGAATTAAACAAATAATAATAGAGAGAAACTGACTGCCTCACTATCCACCATATCACTTGTTCAAGGTCAGAAAGCAAGTCAATGGCATGTCCAAGGATGGACTATATCTTGGCCACCTTCTAGCCAGTGGTGTAGCCTGTAGACCAGGGGCTGGCAAAATGTGGCGCACAGGCCGGATCTGGCCCACCAGGCACTTTCATCCAGCCTGCAGCACCCATGAATGAATCGTGCCATGCCCAGTCCTTCTGCCCACAAGAGTGGGAGCGAGGTGCCCACGTGTACAGACACCCCCAAATATACCCTATTGCACCTCCCTCCCACCCTCATGGCCAGGCCAGCACGCAGCTTCCAGGCAAGGCTGCTGCTCCCGCAGCCGCTGGACAACCTGCTCGGCTTCCCCTGTCTCCTGGTCATGCCAGACAGCAGGTAGAGAAGCGATGGGGGCAGGGGTGGGAGTACGGGGCTGGCCACCCGAGATCTGCACTGCCACCCCCCAGGTGCAACCCCCCCCAGGCTCTGCACTTGGGGGGTGGCAGTGCAGAGCTCAGGTAGGCAGCGTGTGGGTGTGAGGGGTGAGGGGGTGTAGGGACCCTGCTCTAGACCAGCAGCTGCAGGCAGGGGAGTGCCTGGCAGGGCGCAGCTCTGGCCAGTGCTGCACATTGCAGCAAGGGGCACAGTCCGGCCAGTCAGTCTTTATTGCCAGTGCTCCCCAGCATGCACGCGCAGCTCCTGCACTCACATGGGAGAGAAGCCCCAGATGCTGGAGCTGGAGCTGCAGTTGGACCCAGATATCTGGGGCTTCCCTCCTGTGCCACGCAACCCTGGCAGGGAAGGCAGCTGGCGCCAGTGTGTGGAGCTTCCCTCCTGTGTGGCACAAGTGTGGGGGCTACACGTGTATGGCGGGGAGTGCCACTGATAGACACTGCTTGGCCAGGCTGCACCCCTCACCATGATATGCAGCGCTGCCCGGAGCTGCAACCTGCTGGGCACAAACACCCTGAGTGCCCCTGCCTGCTGCTGCTGCACCATGCGGGGAGTGTAGGGGGGGTCCCCACACCCCCTACCCTCCCTCACGTGCCACACACTCAAACCCTGTGCCCCACAACCCCCCACATATACACAACCCCCAACATACCCCATGCTCCCCCCCACACACAGCCACACGCCCTCTCAAAGTCCCATGCACCCTATCATACACACATATCCACACCCCCTGACACCCCACTACACGCACGCACCCCCACCATTCACCCCCCCATAATATACGAGACTAAGAATTTATTTTGGAGTTATTATGCAATCATCTCTATATACACAACGCAAACACAAATCATGACAAAAAATTTTTTTGTAATAAAATCAAAATATGCTATCATAGGTGTTTGACTTTTAGTGTATGATTCAGTTTTTTTCTGGTTCTAAGAGGGCAACTGCCTCTCCCAAAAGAAGTCTTTCTGGGGGGCAAGGGAGGGAGGTGGGGGAGATGTCCAGTGGCAAAGGTCAGGGGTTAGGGGTGGGACTTCTGGTCCCAAGGTGACAACCAGGAGGCAGGGCAACTGCCATGTGGCCCTCAACAGCTCACCAAAACTTCTTAAGCAGCCCTCTGCATGAAATAATTGCCCACCCCTGCTCTAGACCATGCTATTTCTATCATAAACAGAAAGGTCTTATTCCCCTAGGAAATGGGAGTTATTTGTAATTTTACCTGCTATGGACATTTCAACACAAGAGGTCTAACAAGAGGAAGTAAAACTCGAGTGTTGACCTTACCTCTAAACTTCCTGACTTTCATTGCTGTAAGGTTGAATCCATTGCATCTATTTTCCTCTTATTTTTCCTGGTGAATCAAACTATCACTCAAGCTCCTTTCTGCTAGGTGACGAATAACCTCACACCATTTCAGATTACATCTCCTGTTTCTTGTCAAAGAGTTAATGCTGCCTAATCAGTCCCAGATCTGTTGAAATTCGATTACCCAAGCCATTTGCTGAAGTGGCATACTGCTGGTTTCAGTATCTCGACTATTTCATAACCACAACCACGTTGTTATAAGCTCTGTTGTCTCTACTTCTTAGTCCATTTCCTTTTACTGTTTTTCTTCAGTTGCCATTTCCACTGACTGTATTAAGTCCCCTTTATGCACTCATTTCTGATTAGCCTAGTGAGGAAGCTCTGAAGATGGATTACGTGCAGTTAGGCCTTTGATCAGCATGGAAGATATGAAAATAGACAGAGGCCCTGTCGAGGAGAGGCAGCTCGAAACATTTTGTGGCAGATTGTGAGCACACCTTTCAATCTCTAGCACTGTTGTCAAAAATAGGTAGAAAAGGACAAAAATAATCTCTTCGGCATTGCCACAATACACAGAACTCATACAGCATATGGCACTGGCAAAGAACTGAATAACTAAACCTCTCAAAACACCTTGAAACAGTATGGCAGACAATAGCCTTTTCGTGGATAATGCAACATAACGAGAAATGGTAAGTGACTTGCAGTGATAGAGGAAATCAGCCTTACAACAAGTGCAACAAATCTACAGGTGCCTGCACACTCGTGTCATGAGTAGACAGAGACAGTTAGTCGTGTTGGTCTGAAATCTGGCAGAAGCCAGGGCAGAGTTGCATCTTACAGTCTAATTTGTTCAGAAAGGCGAAAGTTTTCATAGGCGAAAGCCTGCTTCATCCGATGCTTTGATGAATCAGTCTGTTGCTTACAAAAGCTTATGCCTCTCTGAATGAATTTGTCTTTAAGGTGCTGCCCTGCTCTCCTTCTACCGGTATCAAGTTTATCAAATGAACCTCAAATGTAGGGCACCGCGGACAGAGTGCATCAATGCAAGACCTACAACAGCAAAAGCCAAAGCTAATGGACCTCTTCCTTATCTTACTCTGGCACTGGCACTAGCAGCCTGAACCCAATGCTTATTCAAGTCAATGGAAAAACCCCATTGACTTCAGTGGGCCCAAAGTTCCTCATCTTCCCTGGGGGTGAGTACTTGGATGGCAAATGGATAATTATTACCCTAAATGAAGCATAAAATCAATGGGTATATGGAGCAGTACAGTTAAGGGGAAGTGTATCTATATGACCTGTGACTCACCTTCCCCTTCACATATCTGCTCTGCTAGAACTGGGACTGGGTGCACTGCCCATTCAAGAAAATTTTACACATAATGTGCCCAGACTATCTACCATTAATGATTAAGCTGTAGCATTTCCAGTACAAAGTACAGGATCCATTTAAGAAAAACTACCCTTCTCCCTTAGAATGTGCTTCAAAAACATACTATCAGGGAAGCAAAACCAGGCCCATTCTCAAGTTAATAATGATGAATTTGGTGCTCACAGCAGTCTCAGTTGAAATTGCTTAAGAACTAAAAGTTTGAAAGCACTAATCAATTCGCAGAGCTGCTTGCTGCCAGATAACCACACCTAACTGCTATAGACCATCCCTGCTTCTGCAGTCAGAGAGGATCCTGCTGCCTGTGATGTGATCAGCTGGAGTCTCCAGGCATAACGTATGGTACTGGGTGTAGACGGTTTCCAGTTAAGTGATACAGACATTGACTGGCCCCAATTCTCATGTAAAGCTCATGTCCCCGAGACCTCAGAAATGTATCTTTATTAGATTGATATATCCTTTTAAGATACAGTAGGATGCATCCTTGCACAGCATACAGGTCTTTGGATGTCAGACCATAACATCTTCCGTTCTTTTCCTTCCCCCACTCCCTGACTCTGGATCCTTTTCTGGGAGGTTGCAATGGATAAAGAATCATGAGCAAAATGTTCTGTTACAGCAAGGAGCTGCACTTCTGTGTGCACACAGTGTCTCTCATTTCCCCTTTCCACGGCCATAACACTGTCTTCTTTCCCTTGGTGTCTATTCTGCAGGCTGCTGGAGTGCTGGCTGAGAGGGCTCCCAAAGCCCGGGCATGGCTATTAGAGACCAATTAAAAGACTGAACTACCAGTGGTTACTTAAAAGACCCTAAAAGTCACCTCATGATAAGCACCTCTTATATTCCCTTGCATGATGAGAATGGATAGTTTCTACAAAGAGGGTTGACTGTATTTTACAGACTTTGTATTCCTGACATGGTAGTCCTACTGTAGCATTATCAAGCTGGGAGTAACACAGTGGTGCCCAAACTTTTCACCCTGCAGCCTGGATGGGTGGTGCCAGTTCCTTCCATGGGCTAGATCGGGCCAATGGGCCCAACCTGGCTAAAGGAAGGTTGTGTAGCCTGGCTATGGGGAGGCTACCTGGCAGGGCAGGTGTGAGTGGGGAGCAGCCGGATCCTGACCCCGATCCAGATGTGTTGAGTGAAACAGGGCAGCCCTGGTCCCGATGCACCCAGAGAGGGTGGGGGTGGAGAAGCCCCAAGCCAGATATCTGGGTGGGGAAGGTGGGGTAGGGAAGGGAGCAGTCCAGCCCCAATCCAAATCTCTGGGTGAAGGTGGATGGGGCACCCCAGCCTAATCTAGATTAACGTGCGACGGACGCCGGACCTGATTCAACTACCCGAACAAAGCTGGATCTGCCCTTGTGAAACTTCCACTACTCCCCCCCTGCCAAATTTTCCGACCGCTGGGTATTCCTGCAGGTCAGATGTCATGGCTCTGTGGGCCAGATTTGGCCCATGGGCACCCCTGAAGTAACACATTAAACTTTTTTTTTAGCACTTTTCCTTCCCTGACTTACCGCCTCTAGTTTTGGAAACAGCACCTTGTCAGCAGCAGACAACTGCTTCTAGCAATCTTGGTCTTGTTCAGGCTGTAGATTTTTCCCAGTTACACCCAGATGGTCTTACTGTAGATAGGCAAACCAACCTCTCCAAGGCTTACCAAGACAGGCTTACCCTAGTTTTAAGCACAGATAAAGTTGCATTGGTGTTGACAGCAGCCTTAGCTGTCTCCACTAGGGGGGCTGTACCAGCACGGTTACCCCATGGCTGGTCACTGGTGCCTGAAGTCCCCAGTGTAGGAAAGACTAGTCTCCAACTCCATCACTCATCCCTTTAACTGAATCTATGTCTGAGGCTACTTTTCAATCCTGCCCTCTTTTGTGACCTTTCCTGACTATAGTTTCTTACACGTGCTCTCAGCTGCAGAAATTACTCCTGCAGCTGAAAATAGCTCAATCAATGGATGCTGGTAACCCTTTCCTTAACCTTTAATTGAAGTAAGGCTGAAGGAAATTCCTCAGCAGGACTGCATTCTGGGTCTATTTAGGTTCATGAGGTTGCAACAGAAATATTTATAAACAGTCTGAAGTACCAATTAATCTCAATGTAGACTAATGCTGGTAACCTTCATGTATAAATTCCCATTTTTTCATCCCTACCTCCAGGATGTCAGGATGATAATATTTTTATTAGCCCATCAATATCCTTTGAGTCTCTAGTCAGCAGTGGGGACAGTGGGCCACTGTAGCCCTCTCAGATGAGCAGATACTTTTCAAATAAGTACTTTAAAAATACTCTAATTTCTCTGCTGTGGCTGTCAGGTTGTTCACTGCACCTTCCTTAGACACCTTTCCATGGGGCAATAGGACACGCACTGAAGTGACTGTTAGCACAAAGAGCCTTCATTTACAAGATGGATGCAGACCTTTAACAGCTACACGCGGAGCTGGCATGAGAGTTTGCGCATGAACTTTTGATTTCATTATTTGAACGGGGCAGTGTCCAGATACCTCAACAATATACTAGCTACTGCTGTCAGATCACTGTAGAGAGCTACAAGACTTATTCTTCTCTTAAGCTTTAGTGTGTCACTCCCACAAAAATGATATCTCAGTGTTAGCCTGGGAAGTGACTGCAATTTTTTTAAGGTATCTATGATATTCCTTCGAAAACAGCATCTTGTGTGTCAAAAATGGGCGTGGTTTACATGACATCTTTGAACAGCCATAAGGCAGGTATTACCAGGCTTGAGCAGATGATCCACTAGTAACAGGAGGCATCATGGAAGATGTCAAATGCTGGTTAATGGGCTTGTTTAATATTTTGCTATATCAAGTTATGAAAAGATTTCTTCCTGACCACAGCAGGAGAGCAGTTTATATCCTGAAGCCTAAGCATATAGAGCATGATCCAAAACCCAATCAAGGCAACAGCAGAGACAAAACCAAACTGCAGGGTTTGCTGGGCAAGATGAAAACACATTCTAAGCTTTATTATTTTGCTAAAACAGCCAAGTAAAAGGGGTTATGCTATTCAGGTCCTCCAGTGTCTTACTGATGCCAGTTTCTCAGCTCTGCGGTATAAATTAATCTGGCTAGTATTGTGTTAGCGTTAGAGGTATTTATTGCACGTAGTTATTTTTCTGCTTTGTTTTTAATGCCTGCAGGTATCCCTATATCCACTCTTCAAAAGCAGAATTGTTCAACTCTTGGCCAGAGACAAGTATTAACATCCACTTTCAATGTAGTCAGATCCCGTTTCTATTTTGTATGAGTAGGTCATTTTACTTTCATATCTCTCTTGTCCAGGAGAAACAAAAAAGAAACTTTAAAACAAAGGGTTTTGGAGTAGCAAAGACAGACAACCTGAGTGACATCTGAACAAACAAAATGAGCACTCACACCCCAAAACTGCATCACTAGGAGTAACTTCTACACACAGGAAAAATCAGCTCCAGACCTACAGCAGAGTCCTTCCTGCTAAGGCTCATTTTTAACAAATGCATAAAATGTGTTGTTTTCATCAAGCTAAGCAGTAACAAGGGTTTCTCTCTTTCTAACATTAATTACAACAGGTGGGTCCCAGGGATAAAATGGACACAGGAAACAGATTTTTTTTTTTAATGAGAAAAAGGCTCCAGCCTCAAAACCTTGATCTGGATGTCAAACAACACAATGGGGGTGGCAACGGTTTGCAATATTACAAAGACTTGGAATACCCCCAGAATTCAGATAGGGACACTTTGTTTTGAGATCAGAAATACATTTGAAATAAAAAGATGCCTGACTGCTAGGTCTACCCTTTTGGCCCTGTGGCCAAAGCGCTTCTAGACCAGGGATAGGCAACCCCGGGCATGTGTGCCAGTTAGTGTCACATGAAGACATTTGCCTTGGCACACCAAAGAGGCATGCCAAGGAAACAGTTTTTAAAACATTTTTAAGTTACTGCTCTGGGCTCTTTCAAGAGACTCAGAAGGAGACGCTGCCTCAAGAGTCCTTGGGAGGAACTATTAGGGGCAGGGGAGAAGCCCCTTTCGCAGCTCTCGCTGTGCCACTGCCAGTGGGGCAGGCTTCCCCACCCCTCCTCCCCCCTTCCCAATGGTGGCTGCTGCAGCTCTGCCCGCCCTGCCCCAATGCATCCTCCCCCAGGCTACCGGAGGGATGTGCCTGCACATGGGAGAGTGAAGGGTGGGGAGTGGAAGAGGGCAATGGGGGAAAGCCAGCCCTGCCGTGCCAGGCACAGCTGCGGCTGGGGGGCAGGGAGCAGCAGCAGCAGCACTGCCCTGACTCCTCATGGCTGCTGCAACTGCATTGGAGCCACTTGGCCAAGGAGAGCCCAAGGTGACAGTAGCAGGGCTGGGACTGCGCTGCCCCTACTCCCCTTTCCTCTCCTCCCAGCCTGTTGTTCTTCCCACTGCAGCACGGCCACAGCCCTGGAACAGGGGGTCCCACCCAGCCCACTGAGGCGTCCCCCCACCCCCAGAGAGGAGGCAGCTGGCTGATGGGCAGACTCTAGGCCAGGGCCTCGGCCCAAGGGTTGGCTCCCCGGGGAAGCACAGCGGCTGGGGCAGGCCCAGGGCATTGTCATGTCAGTCACTGTCCTGCAGCCCGACCGCATGCATGTGTGCATGTGTGTGGTTGTGTATGTCTGTGTGCACACGTGCACATGTGTGTCTGGCTCTGGGTACGTGTGCAAGCGTGAATCCGGTTCTCTGAGTTTGCATATGTGTGTCTAGTTCTCTCTCTTCTTTTTTTCTCTCTCCCCTCTTTTTCTCTTCTTTCTTTCTTTCTCTTTTTTTCCCCTCTTTCCTCACAACATGCTTAACAAAAAAAGAATCCACAACAACAAAGGTGGTACATGAAGTTTTATTTATTGTCACCAGGTTTAAAACTTTTAGAAACCCCGGTATTTATCAACCCCACAACATTTATGTTTATTAACTATATTAATATGCAGCATGTCCTGCCACATACCCCCTGCCCCAGTTTTGTTTTTTTGGCATTCCAGCTCTCAGGCACCTCACAAGGTAGACATTGCAGGTTTTTCGGCACTCTGGCCAAAAACATTGCCCACTCCTGTTCTAGACCAACAGTGAAACTATAACTCCTTCCCCCTCTCCCCGCCATCCCCATACTGCTGTCATCTGAAACACTGTAATTTTGTTAGAGCTAGCAGTCTCATTCCCCTCTGATGATGCCATCAATTCCACAGCACACACTTAATTGTCAAACGTTGCACTGTGATAAATTGAGACCTTGTTCTACAGCACCTTTATGCACCCCAGACTGCATGATGTCAGAGGTTAGCACTGTGCTAGAAAACAAACTGCGAGGAAGGAAAACTGAGCTGCTGCTGCTGCAGCTGCAAGAACAAAAAAACACAGTTCTTCTGATGCCAAAATGAAGTGTTAAATTTGCTGGGTTGTTTTTAAATGTCTAAACTAGCTTGGGCTGAGTTCCCTCCTCCACACATTTTGAACATGGGGGATTTTTAGTGCCAAAAAAGTATTGCAGCTTTTGTTCCTTTCTGTCCCCAAGGGACAGTAGGGCAAGGTGATCTTGCAGGAGTCAGGGGCTTGTGTCCCATCAAGCCTCTAAATCTCATGTGGCATTGTGACAGTTGTGCCTCCCTGGGGCCGTCTATTCGTGGCCCCGCAACACTGATCAAGGGCCAACCGCCCACCTTCTCGCCTGCCATGCCTTGTTGTTATTTTGATTGATTGGAAGATCTTAATTAAACGGGAGGCTGCCTATTTTCGGTCTCGGTGCCTTAGGCACTATCTGCGGCTCCTGTTCTCCCCTTATACCGCAGCCCAAGCCTCGCAGATGTATCTGGTGTTGTTCAGGTCTGTCCTACTCCCTGCCGTGC
>NW_017728951.1:8773804-8778832 GCF_001723895.1 Crocodylus porosus | reverse complement strand
CTGGCCTTCTGCCTGGGCTTAAGAAGGGCTAAGCTCCGCCCCTTCCTGGCTCTAGGTTTCCCTGGTTGCTAGGGCAACCAGCACCTGCGCAGTCCTGGTGACTGGCAGCTGCGCTTCCCCCTTCCCGCCACTAGGGGTCTCTCCCAAGCCGTTTCTGTTCTCAGTCGCAGGGCACCTGAGAGCTCTGCAACAGGCATCTTCCATGGTTCTGAATAGCTCCAAAGAGATAAGCAGTGGCAGCTCTAGATTATTGGTTTAGGTAGGTGGGGTACTCTAAATTGCTGTATCCGCACCCAGGCACACATTAATGAAGGTTGGTTTGCGAGTACCTCTCAGTGCTGTTGTGTTCTTTCAGATGAAGTTTTGGTATTCCCTAATAAAATGTGTGCATGTGAACTCTAAAGTATGGAGCACTGAAACAGATGCCCTACGACTATGTGGTTCCTGCACCTGGACGAGCAAGTCTGCTCACTTAGTAGCTATAAATGGCACACAAAATGGAGATAATGGTGGCTTTTAAATTGATTGCATCATGTTTTTATTCCTATCAGCATGGTAACATTAAGAGACCTTTACAGCCTGCTGTACACTATGGGGTATGCAGTCTGTCTGATGAAATGACTGTCTGCTACAGCCTCCCCGACAGGGCAACATCCTGGCTTCATCATATTCATTGCCACTGACTTCAGTGGGGGCCATAATGCAAATAATTAAGGTTGTGATGTACTGCTGGATTTGAACCCAGGCCTGTTACCAGCCCGCGGTGCAAGGTCGCTATACATTCTCTGTAGGGCTCTTGAGGAACAGAAGAACTCCCTCCCAGAGAGAAAGGTAAGAGAGACAGTCACCAGCTGGAGGACAGGCTGGATATTTGGCAGCCAGGGCTCTTCTCATCTGTACTTTGTGCTTTGCTACAACTGGAATTGACATGAGGAACTGAGTTAAGGGGTGCAGTATATAATCCTAACTTCAGGTTCAAAATAATTATAGTATCTTAAATCCCCAGAGAACCAAGAAAGCCAAGTTAGAAGGCTTGGGCCACAACTGCAAACCCCCATGCAGCTGAGGGACCTTGTTAGAATAAAAGAAACAGACTGGAAGTTTTGGAGAGAAACGCCTTTTCTATGGGTCTGTTAGCCCCAGTCTAAAAGCTAAGGAGCCAGTTTGTGCAGTCAGATAGGAACGGATCAGTTGGAAGAAAAGCTACAGCAGCGGGCTTTCCAATTTCTTCTTCAAAACTTTACTCCTGAAAGTTTTCAAAATGAACTATATCCAGGAAAACAAAACTGATCTCATATTGCCAGAAATACATTAGGAGAGCAGAAATCCAGGCTATGTACTCAGTCCAATACTGACTGTATGTGGAGTCCTCCTTTCCCCAGCAATAAGCTTCATCTACACATCAACAGCTACCATGCATTGGACTTATTTGAGCACTTCTCAAAAGCCGGAGGAGTTATTTTCACTACACCCTAACCACTACCTTCCCCCCTACCTCCCCACCCCAGGGCAGGAACATACTACCCTTTTTTTTAACACACCCAGTGAATCATTAGTAACTTGCAGTGGGTCATACAGGAAGCCTCCAGCTGAGGCAAAAATAGAGCCCAGTTCTTCTGTGCACTGTTCCACCCTGACCTGCTACTCTGGAGTTTCTGTGAAAACTGGGACTGCCAGCCTCCAGCCTTCCCATGAGCACTTGTGCACAGGCTAAGCCAAGAGAAGGCCATTCACTGACTACACTGGTCATCAGGCCAGATTCTGCATCTCCTGTGCAACATAGCCATTTTCCAAATGCATCTGGTCTCTGGCCTATTGGCATGTTAAGGATGAACAGCTGCCTGCTTTTAAGCACAGAAAGCAGGATTTATTTGTTTACACCGTATGTATTTGTTTACACCATGGCATACACGGCAGCTGCCTGCACATAGAGAGCTGCACAATATACAGTGGTTTCCCTGCCTGTGCAGAGGGAGTCCACAATATAGAGACCTGGCTCAAAGCACTGTTCTTTTCTCATTAATTAGATTTAGTTTCCTATCCCATGAATCAAACTACTTTCTACACATTGAAGAATTTGGTCTCACAGCATCCACTGGAGGAAACTTAAGCCAAGGAAGGTTTATGGTTTACCCGTGGTCACCCACACACACTAGCAGCACTGGAAAGGAGGGCCCAACGCTCCTGATTTGCTCCGTGTTCTGACCTCCTTCCTGTACCTCTAATCCTTTTGAGTTTCACTGCATTGTTATCATCCCGTTTCAAAAGCCTAAACTTCATGACATGCGAACCCTCTCCCCATGAATGCTTTAATATTGGTGCCACAGAGAAACTAGTGTCAGCAGCATGAAGTGGCAAGACAGCATCAAAAACAAAACTACTGACCCTGCTTGCGGAGCTGCTAAAAACTGGGACCATCTACATATGCGATTACTGTGTCTGAATTTTTTGTGTAGAAAATTCAGGCTTATTAAAGTGCTTCCCAGCACATGTCTACACATGCGCTTCTGTTGGGAGCAAACTGAGCCCAACAGAAGCAGCCTGGTCCAGGGCTGCTCCTGCCCTGCTCTGCCCCACTGCAGCAGCCAGGGGGAGCTCCGGCCTCCCCCAGGTGCCTGCCCCAGGCTGGCAGGGGGCACACAGTCTTAACCCTGAGGTCCTAAGGACAGGGCGGACCAATGGTCCCAGCTGGTGGGAGACTGGGCTGGCCCTAAGTGGGGATTATTGGAAGGGGGAATCTTCCAGCTGGGACTACAAAGTAATACAGGTACTAGAAAATGGTGCATTAGACTAATATACTGTGCAGTAAAGTATATTACTGTACAGTTAAAGTGTTACTGTCTGCACAACATGTGTAGACAGTGACACTTTACTGTGCATTAGATTAGTCTAATGCACAGTAAGCATCTCATGTAGACACACCCACTGCTGCTACAAATAACTGATTGGTTTAAGCCTGGTTGTGTTACAAATTGTGTGGAGTCACTTTGGAGGGTGCTGCAGCTTGATGCAAAAAGTAATAAGGCAAAAGACTTTCCAAAAGAAAGTTTTAAAGCAGGGAGCTCTTTGTGACCGACCTGTCAATGAAGCAGTCTTCTGTGTGAAGCACAGGAATGTGACTGATTCCTTGCATTGCTTTAAAAGCAATTTCTCTGGTGAAACAGAGTGATTATAATTACAATTACATGGAGTCTACATTTCTTGAATGAGGTCTTGTATCATTTCAACATGTCGGGCTCGCCATGATTTTGCTAATCATTTGGGGTTAATTTACTTAGTTCACTCTATCCAGATGGTAAGATCACACAAGAAATAACACAAGGGGGGCTGTGTGGTTGTAACGATGCAGTTCCCCATTCCTGCAGAGGATCTCTTTTGCACTGCATTGTCCTGCACAGCAGGAACTTGTAGCCTACAGGAATGCTCTGCACTTTTCAGTAGTGGTTATTGTCAAATATACTGTATGCTGGCTTGGGTGCACTGTGATACCCAAGGGAAAAGGCAAAAGACCTTTAATGCGTGAAAACTGTGCTCAGAATACTCCAGCCATTTCATCCAGCCTTATATCATTACACTTCATTTCCTTTTATTTTATTCTAAAGTTGCTATCATTTTGCTCTGCAGCCCCACAATTCAAATCTGATTGGGGGATATAATTCCATTTAGCTCAATATGGGTTTAGAAACTAAAGGACGCACCTATGAGAATACAATATGCCTCAGTACAGGAGGGAGCCCACCTTTTCACTAGCAGAATAGTTAAGTGCTCATTCCACAGGGCAAATGGACAGCAGAGTACAAAAATGTGCTTTCATGTGTGTATAGTTTCTTGCCTACAGTATATGACTTAACTTTTGTTTTCGTTCTTTTAAAATGAATATAACCCCCCTCCTCTCCTTTGTGGACCCTCATCTCCTTGAGGCCCTGAGGGTCTGAAAGGCCTTTGTCACCAGGGACAGATTTAAACCTCCATATCAACCCCAACCACTGTGTCATTTGCTGTCACTCTGAAACGGACGCAGCTGGAGCTAAGGCTGAACTTAAAAGAGAAGCTGCTGCTGCTGCTGCTGCTGCTGTTGCAGAAAGAATTGGACTTTCTTTTTCTGTTCAGCACAAAGGAGCTAGGTACAAGGGAGCTGAAAAATAGATTTTTTCCCCCCCCCCAGTGTGGGATCCATTTTTCATGCTGCTGTAATTGAGCTTGTTTGAAGAATGTGCTCCCTTAGCACCACAGTCCCTCTAGACTCTCCCTACATTTTCCTTTCCCCTTTAAGCCTATTTATTCAGGCAGTTCAGAGCCAGCATACACAGTCTATAGCCCTCTATGACTGACTATTCTTTAATCAGGCCGGCGATTATCCACTTATGTGCAGAGCTTCCACCTCCCTAGGCGTGGAGCGTGTGGGGAACTGCAACTTTAAGAGATTCTCACCACTGGCTGTTGTGTTCAGTAGAGGTTCCTATGACACCATTCTGATTAGTAAGAAATGAAGCACTTAATGACTCAGACCTCTGCTGGACTCCTTGACTCTGTGATTACTGACAAATCCACAGCTAATCTAGCTGCCCAAACCAGCAATCAGAGTATATACATAGTATTCCTATGCAAGATGGCCAATAGATATGAGCTGTATTTCCTAAAACAGCTGAAGGAGTTAATGAAAGAGGCCCACTCCTGATGTACTGGGACAATAAATATAAAACTATAGATACTTCCAAGAAGGAAGTGGTACAGTACTTCTACGAAAGATACGGCCAAACCAGGGCCATAATGCCACTAACAAAAATTTAAGTCCAATAAACTCAAATAGAGGTGGTGACCTAGGCCTCAATCCATAAGTGTAAATAGTTTCATGTCTTTAGTTACAGGAGGCCACTGCTAGCTTCAACTCATCGTTAACCAGGGCATTTCCCAGGAAGGGCATTTCCCAGGTCTGCTTAGCAAGGGCACTTAGTATCCATGTATATTTGTGAAGGAAGGGCATTTCCCAGGTCTGCTAAGCAAGCAGACCTGGGAAATGCCCTTCCT
>NW_017728951.1:8763927-8773704 GCF_001723895.1 Crocodylus porosus | reverse complement strand
GGTCTGCTAAGCAAGCAGACCTGGGAAATGCCCTTCCTTCACAAATATACACCGATATTTAGCTACAAATTTGCAAATTGAATACAAACCTGGGAGAGATTTGATGATTGCTATCATGCTACCTAGAGCGTTTAGCAAACGTGCAGTGGAGCAAAGCCCTAAATTATGGATGTAACTCTCAGAAAGGGACTAAGACTATTACCACAAAGTGGCCAGGACAGCATATTCCAGTCCTCACTATCCATGTAAGGGTGGGCTGCCAGGACTAGGTGGGATTTTGTTTAAAAGCATCATAAAACAGTTTCTAATATGTTATAGAAAAATGTGTTTAAAAGGATTTGTGAATGTAGGGATTGGAAAATCTGAAAGATACAGAAATGTTTTGTACTTCTCTCCAGTGCACAGTGAAATGGAAGAACTTGACCAGATGTTAAAATTACAAGCCAAATTAACTAAAAGAGTCCATCCTGACAGCACAGGAAAAAATGGCTCCAGGAGCAAAGTATGCATTGCACTGTTTGCCCCTGCTAGAAGAAACTATGTATTTGTGCTTCCCTGAGATAGCTGTGCTATCTCCTAGTAAGGCTAAAAAGGCAGTCATGCAGATCAAATTCATTTTTGCTAGACAACATTTCTTTATGTGACATAGTATTCTCTGAAAATGGGCCTCTATTAAGTATGCATGAGTTATTACACAGTTTGCAGTGAAGCACTGGGTTTGTCACTACAAATCCCCCATTATTTCCAATCCAAGGCCCAGTCCAAAAAAAGGTCAAAATAAGGCATCTACTTAGTCAAGTTCTTCCTTACGTCCAACCTGAAACCATTCTCTAACAGTTTATGGCCATTGCTCCTTGTCCTCCCCTGAGGTGCCCTGGTGAACAGCTTTTCTCCCAGCTGCCAATATTAACCCCTTACATACTTACAGATGACCACCAAGTCCATTCCCCACCCCCCAAGTCTTCTCTTCCTGAGACTGAACAGTTCCAGATACCTGGCTTTCCCTATAAGATTTGTCCTCCAGGCCCTTAACTTATTATTGTGGTCCTTCCCTGGACCCTTTCAAGATTTTCCATGTCTTTTTTGAAGTGTGGTGCCCAGGACTGGACACAGTACTCCAGGTGGGGTCTCCCCAGTGTCAAGTATAGAGGAAGTATCACTTCCTCAGCCCTGCTCAGGAGACATTGGCTAATGCATCTCAGTATGCCATTAGCTCTGTTGACTACAGCATTGCACTGGTGGCTCATGTTCATCCTGTGATCAACCACAAACTTGAGGTCCTTTTCAGCCATTCTGCTGGCCAGGACATCTCATCCTAACCTATATGCATGTCACTGGTTACTTCTCCCCAGGTGAAGCACTCTGCATTTCTCATTATTGAACTATATCCAGTTCTGCTCCACCCACCTTTCCAGCTTGTCCAGGTCCACTTGGATCCACATCCTATGGACCTAGCATGACAACTTTTTCCCATGATTTAGTATCGTCCACAGACTTAGCCGGTGTGCTTTCCACATCCTCATCTAAATCATTGAAAAAGATGTTGAACAGCACGGGCCAAGAACTGAACCCTGTGGGACACCACAGGCCACCTCCCACCAAGACAATACAGACCCATCCACTAACACTCTCTCAGTTTAACTCTTTAGCTAGTTCCCAACCCACCTAACCATGGACTCTGCCAGCCCACAATCCCCCATTTTTTTTTTATAGGAGTGTGATGGGAGACCATATCAAAGGCCTTTTTAAAATCTAAATATATGACACCAAACACGTCTCCCACATCTAAGCAGTTTGTTACTTGATCATAGAAAGAGATGAGGTTGGTCAGACACAACCTTCCCACAACAAAACCATCCTATTCTTCAGCATCATGCTGTCTACCAGTCTCTCACAAATGGACCACTTGATAATTTTTTCCAAAATTTTATGCAGTATTGAGGTCAAACTGACCGGCCTATAGGTTCCTAGATCCTCCCTCCTTCCCTTCTCACCACATTGGCCAGTCTTCTGGGACCTCTCCCAAGCACCACAAACCTTCAAATACCTTCCCCAATGGTCCTGCAATGACTCCAGCCAATTCCTTCAACACTCTTGTGTGTAGTCTATCCAATGCTGCCAACTTGAAGACATTCAGCTGTTCTAAGTTCTCTCTCACCAGTTCAACCCTGACCATTGGCTGGCAATCGTGCTTCCCACCCCCGTCCCCTGCATCCATCCTGTATATGACCAGGAACACCAATGCACAAGTATTCATTAAATAGTTCATTAAAGAGGTTAATTAATAGTTCTTATCAGCTGAGAACTGCCTGCCCAGAGGCGTTTTCCATCTATCAATTTCACTGTGAAATCCTATGAAATATGAACTTTCATTTCTACCCACAAGGACTTTTTTCTCCAATGCCTGATGAAGGGTGTTTGTGCTCAAAAGCTTGCAATTAAAGATTTTTTTTTTTTTGCAAAAATATTGTTGGTCTAATAAAAGATATCACCTCTACCATGAGCCCTGACTGCTTTTCCCTCTAGACCACTACGGCCACAACCTGGAAACCTGACACATAAAAGAGTTCAGCTTTCTCCTGGCTGTCTGTTATCAGCTGTCCCTTCCCATTCTGCAAGGGCCCCCCATTTCCCTTGGTCTTCTTCTGCTCCCTATATACCTAAAGGACTTCTTATTGTTCTTGATTTCAATCGCCAACCTGATCTCAGTCACCATTCTTGTCTTCCTTATCCTCTCCCTACAAATATGGGCTATTCTTGTGTATTCCTTCTTGGTGACTATTTATTGGATTCCTTGTTTTCACTGTCCTTAAACCTCCTTTTTCCTTTTTAAACACTCCTTGACTTCTCTTCTAAGCCAAGAATGTTTCCCAGCCCCTTTACCACCTTTCCTCCGTACAGGACTGGACCTTTTCTGAGCTCTGAAAATCATTCCTTTGAGGAATGACCACTCTTCCTGAACTCCCTTCCCCTCCAGTCCCTCTTGCCATAGGGTCTCTCCCACTATTTTCCTAAGCTCACTGAAGTTAGCTTTCCTGAAGTCAAGCTCTTCTGCCCTACTAGCTGACTTCCCTACCCCACAATGGATACTGAATTCTATTATCTCATGATCACCATCTCCCAGACTACCCTCAGATCTCCCACCAGGTCATCCCCTCTGGCTAGAACCAAATCCAACAAAGCCTTCCCCCTGGTCGGCCTGTTCACCTTCTGTACTAAATAAAGTACTTCCATGCAGGCCAAAACCCAATGTGAGCAGTAAGTTCTGGCTGAGTGTTCCTCCCAGCAGATGACATGGTAATTGAGGTTACCCATGACAGCCATGTCCATTGAATGTGGGGGCTCCATCATTTCTCTGGATAATTCCAGATAACCAGCTCCTCCTCCTGGTGTGGCAGTCTGCAGTAGTTACCTATCATCAAGTCACCTTCTCCTCATCTCCCCAGTATCCTGACCCACAGGGTCTGGAGTCACCCTTCTCTTGAACCAATCTGGATCTCCAAGGAGGCATACTACTCCTTTACATAGAGAGCTACTCCCTTCTTCCCTACCTGACCCCTTCTGTGCAGCCTGTAACTCTCTAAGCATACAGCCCAGTCAAATGTGGTGTCCCACCAGGTCTCTGTTATTCCGAGATCATATTCCCTATTTGCTAGCAGGAGCGCCAGTTCCTCCTGCCTATTCCCCATACTCCTAGCATTTGTGTATAGACACTTAAGTCCCCCACTAGTAACCCACAGCTCCCAATATTCAGTTATACAACGGCACCAGTGGAGTACATGTCATCACCCGCCGGCATTTTGCTCTGCAAAAATACAAACATCTGCACTCCAAGAAACTGGTATCAGAATCGTTAGAACTCTGCAGATATACAGGACAAACAAGGAAGGAAAAAAATATGTTTTGGATTTTAGACGAACGCAAGCTACAGAGAAAGAGGTGACACTTTCAAATCCCTGAAGAAAGAAATAAGAGGTACCACATCAGCTGTTTTTCTGAAGAAGATAGCAACCGCTGCAAGCTGTGACCACTGGGACAGGGCAAAATGGACTTACCTTCACCTGCCAGCAAAAGTGCTGATATCTCAAGAGATACCTGCAAGTCCATATAGCAATGCAGGGTGCCACAGGAACTAATGGAACATTATTAGTTAGAGTTATGAGTACTGGAACTTTTGTATTTTTTTTTAATGTTTTGGCTGAGAAAAGATGTGGGGACTGGACCTTTAAAGGCAGAATAAGCCAGTTAAAATTGGTTATTATACTATGCATGAGATCTTATAACAATGCTGAACAGTTAGAGAGTGAATGAAGCATATGCCTTGTCAGTCCTCTTGGCTCTGATGAGCAATTGCTGAATAACACTCCCTCATGCAACTAGTGCCCTTGCTACCAAGCAAGTAAGTGTTCACCAGTGTACAAAGTCGGGAGCATTATATTCTCATGGCTTTCAGACCAATATATACCCCAAGAGTTATTCCAAAACACCCAGCAATTACTTTCCCCAAGGCTCCTTGCATCTCAAAGGATTATAAATCCCCTCCGGGCCACTTCTATGTATGGTTAATGTACCTGGAGACTTGTTGATGAACCCTGAGCCACCTCCCACAGAGTACCTTCATTCACAGCTGCCTCCTTCACCTCTTCCTATTACCTCCACCACTCATGCCACCATTTCCTGAAGACAAGCCTGGAGCAAATGAAGCAACCTATATATAAGGGCACAAATATACATCACTATAGGTGCATCTACACATGTTGCTATGGTGACATTGTTACTGCACCATGGTTAGTACTTTCTTTAGGAACTATTAAATCACGGCACAGTAACAGCCTATACTGCAATGCGCACGGTTATTTTTAGCAGCTAATTTGCCCTAGCGACACACTATAACGGGAGCAGGTTGCTCCAGCGAAGTAGCTGCTGGTCACATGTAGAACCCTGCAGACGCTGTCACCATAGCCTGTTGCTATGGCAACGTGGCGTCACATGTAGACACACCCTAAATGTTTAAAAAATGTGTCCACCAATGCAAAGAAATGAAAAGGCCTTCAGTGGTGCCGCTTGTGTTATTACAACTTGTGGCTAATAAAATATAACAACATATGAAAGTTGCTTTTACTAACTACCCAGCTTATTAGCTAATAAAATGAGCTTGGCATATTAAATGCAACTAACACATTTCATCAAATAGAGACCCCCATGCACTGTACCTTCCCCCTTGCCCCGAATTAGCCAATTATGTAGTTTTCTGGCCCTTTTTATCATTTAAGTTTCTCAGCTCCAGTTAAAACTAGTTGCATCCTCAAACACAAATGAATTCATTCAAGCACCTATTGAGCCATAAGGTATAAAATGTTATAAAACACCACATTTTTTGTAAAAGAAATGTATTTAGAACACCAGAGGTCACTCACTGGCTTATGGAAAGGAGATGAAATTTGCAACTCTCTCTCTCTCAATCCCACCTGCTTAAAAGATACCACAAAATCTATTATTAACAACAAATTAAGGCTGATTATAGCCCTTTCCATCCAGGACTTTCACAAAGGACTTACGAGCTCAGTAAATGGTTGTACAAGCTAGATAAAGAGAATTTTTTCACACACAACAGAAATGCATTCACCCCTGGGCCAAAATACAGCAGCTGTTTAACAACATTATACAACAGAAAATAAAGGAGAATTCCATATGCAATTGAAACTTCAGGGGAAATTTTTGGCAGGCAGTATGTAATAACTCAATTTGGAATTTGGCCAGGATAGCTGGGTTAATACCCTAGTCTTGCAACAAAAAAAAAAAAAAGAGAGAGAGCCATGGGATCTTTAGACCCATATTTATCTCTGAACTACATAAAGCTGGGTATCTCAGGATTTTATTATTGTAAATTATTGACATTAGAAACACTGAATTATAAAACTGTGGTTGTTGAAAACTTTGTGCAAAATGGTATAGCTACTTGTGCTGTTCTTTGATGCATCACTTCATTTTGGTGCTTGGTCACACATTTTTAAAGGCCAAGATCACATAATTGAGTCTCGAAGGCTGTGGGCTCTGAAAGAAAATCGTTTTGGATATGCACTTCAAATCTCTTATCAGCACTGTGAATTGGCACTGCAGATTGAAGAGGAAACTTTTGCCCTGAGTTTGCAACTGAAGATGAAACCCAGTACAGAAACTAAGACTTCTTGCTGTCACTGCTAACAGCTAGCAAAGTTCCCAGTAGTGAAAATTCAGCTACTGATAACATTAGTGCTGAATACCCTTGATGTTGTCTTCACTTCCTCAACCAAGTCCTCGATGCTTTTTTACCTTACTTCATATATGAATTGTGCCTTAAGGACTATTTCTGGTTGAATTACATGCCATGAGGGAATAATGGAAAGGTGTGTTAAGGGAGTCAGCATACAGATCTTATTAGTGCAGGAAAGAAAAGAACCAAGCTTTCTAAAGATTGACACTAAAGGTCCAGCTGAAGAAGGAAAGTTTTCTGCTCTGACAAAAGGAACAAGCCTCTCCATAACACCCATATCCACTATATGCATATTAAAGCAACACCATCAGATGATAAAGGGATTTTAGCCCAACTGGAAACATTTAAAGCGTAGGCTGACCAAACAAAAGTACCATGTCAATGCTGTTCCATCTGGATGTTTGGTAAAGGTCCACTCATATTTGCTAGAGAGACATCTATGCCTTACCTGGGTCATCTTGGCAAGGTCCAGTGAAGGCCTTTGTTCCTGAACCTCCTCAGGCCGTCGTCGTTTAACTCCAACCTTCTTGTCGTTAAGGACACACGGCTGAGATCGGCTGCGGGACAGCCCGTTGGAGCGTCTCATCAGCTCTGGTGTTGAGGCAGGTGTGCTGTTTGCTGAGGGTGGACAATATTCCGAAGAGGAAAACTGATCGTGTGAGCAGGAGAGGGACCGCTGCATTTCAACCCTGCTGCTCTTTACAGAACTGTGGTCGTTACCCCAGATGTCACCTGCTTGTCCATAGATGGCAGATTTCCTCATCCCCTGGCATGGCTGACACCCATATCTGATGCTAAATCCAGACTGGTCATATGATGAGGATAGTATGTTTGACCTTGAAGGTAGGCTAAAACTAGAACTCCTCTGCATTGTGCTGAAGCCATTGGAGTAGCGTTGGACACTTCCCCCACTATAACACCGTCTCTTTTCTACTGGAGTCCAGACCTTTGACCCTAAAGGCCTCCAGGATGTCCTGCAGCTGGACATTTCATCAGAAAAAGAAAGTGACCTGCATTGGCGTTTGCTGGGAGGTGCTGAGGGGTTACCATTGTGGTCACTAAGACTGAGGTCTTTAATCAAGTTGGTCACTGAACATGTGTTAACTGTATCTCTTTGCCATATAGAGCCTTCTTCATTTTTATCAGGCAGGCAGTCCCAGATGTTGCTGCTAGGTTGCTCAATCTGCAGTGGACATTTCCTGCTGAGATCTCTCCATCTGTCATTTTCTAATTTTAAAAGAATACAAACATATATATAGACACATTAGCATTAATTATTTACATGATTCATTTTCTACATCCATTTACTAAGAATAACATGTAGGGCATTTTCTAATATAAATTAAGTAACCCTTAGAATACTGTTTCCATGCTTTAAAGCCATACACTAAGTTAAGGTGGATGGCAAGAGATAACGTGAAAACGTCAGCAGAAGCAAACCTAACTAAAACTATTTCTGAGAGGGAGGCAAGGATTGTGGGGGGTGTTGTTTGTTTGTTTGCTTTTGGTGATATCATTTTTTGGAACAACTACCTGATTGGGAGAGATGCTAGACAAGATTAGGGCACAACGTGCCCTTTGTCAGGTAAGCCTTTGAATATACCAATTGCACAAGAATTTAGCTTTATAAAACTTCAGTGACAACTTTATTTCCCAGATCAGGGGCGGGCAATTATTTTGGGCAAAAGGCCGCTAACTGAGTTTTGGCAAGCCATCGAGGACCTCATGACAGGCAGCTGGGGGCAGACAAATAATTTTCTAAATTTTTTAGGGGCCCTGCAAGCCAGATAGAATGACCTGGCGAGCCACATCTGGCCCAAGGGCCGCATCTTGCCCACCCCATCCTAGATTAACTACTCCTGAGAATCATTTGTTTAGCTCTGATCTCTAAAACAACAATTACCAGATAGGTTGATCAAGAAATGGTTAATACAAATACAAAAATAAACAGTTCACAAGTGTCTAAGGGACACCTAAAATCAGAATTAAGAACCAAAAACCTGCTTCAGCTACCATAACCCAGTGAAATAAATGAAGCTATGCCATTTTATACCAGCTCAGGATCTGGCTGCAAATTTTTCTTTGGAATTGTCCTGAAGATAGGAAGCCTTGGTAAAGTAAATGCATTACATTGAAGTGTTGCATCCCACCCATTACATCGGGTAGGATGGGCTCCACCTTTCCCCTAAAGGTAAGCGTGTGTTCTCTTCTAGGTTGGTGGATCTCCTCTGGTGGGCTTTAAACTAGGCTCATCAGGGGAAGGGAAAGACGAGGGAGGAGGAAGCCTTGGACCGCTAAACCAAGTGGCACTCACAAGTATAGCCCAGCCTAGACTGACGAGTGGAACATATACACAGGTAAGTAACAGGGGCCAGGGCAATGCTGTGATTAGGGGGCTAGTGCACACATACACAGAAGGCCTCAAATAACTCTACACAAATGCTCGTAGTATGGGAAACAAGCAGAAGGAACTTACCCTCCTGCTAGCTAACACCAACCCAGACATAGCGGGGCTCACTGAAACATGGTGGGACCCAACGCATGACTGGGCAGTGAATATCAAAAGCTATAGGCTGTACAGGAGGGACAGGACAGGGAGGAAAGGCGGGGATGTGGCGCTCTACATCAAGGAGGAATACGCATCCTCATCAGGTAGCACAGAGTCAGAGGAGGGGGCACATGGAAGTACTCTGGGTTAGAATACAAGGCAGTCGAGGGGAAAGAGACTTAACGGTGAGGCTCTACTACAGACCACCCAACCAAGGGGACAAGCTAGACCAGGAATTCTTAAGTCAGCTCACGGAGGTAGTTAGGTCAAAGAACGTGGTCATCATGGGTGACCTGAACTTTCCAGACATGTGCTGGGAAGAGCAGTCAGCCAGGTCTGACCGCTCATGTAGGTTCCTAGCCCAAATGCAGGACCTCCATCTAACCCAAGAGTGCACAGCCCCACCAGTGGAGACGCCTTGTTGGACCTGGTGCTGGCCACGGGTGATGACCTGGTGAGGGGGCTGCGGGTGCTCGACCACCTGGGCGACAGTAATCATTGTCTGCTGGAATTCACCATCCAGCGCAAGGTGGCAAAGGCCTGCAGCAAAACAGCAGCCCTAGATTTCAGGAGAGTGGACTTCAAGGAGGTAAGGAGAATAGTTGGGGAAGCACTGAGGTCCCGGAGGGGAGGGGAGCCAGGTGTCCAAGAAGAGTGGTTGCTCCTTATGGAGATGATCCTCCAAGCCCAGAGGGAGGTAATCCCAACAAGGATCAAAGGGAGCAGAAGGGCACAAAAGTCCCCATGGCTCACCAAAAGCATCCGGGAATGTCTTCTAGCTAAAAGGGAGGCATACACCCAACGGAAAGGAGGGGCCATCACCAGGAAGGACTATACTGCAGTTGCTCGGGGATGCAGGGGGGCACTCAGGAAGGCCAAGGTGGAGGTTGAACTGGGACTAGCTTCCCGGATCAAGGACAAGTCCTTTTTCAAATACATAGGGGGCAAAAAGAAGATACCGGGTAACGTGGGGCCC
>NW_017728951.1:8754933-8760071 GCF_001723895.1 Crocodylus porosus | reverse complement strand
CTGATGATACCAAAATTTGGGGTGAGGTGAGCACACTAGTAGGGAGGGAAAGACTGCAGCAAGACCTGGATACGTTACAGGGGTGGACTAACATAAACAGGATGCGTTTCAACACTGACAAGTGTAGGGTGCTGCACGTGGGCAGTAGTAACCAGCAGCACACTTATAGACTGGGAAACTCCCGTCTTGAGAGCACGGAGGCAGAAAGGGATCGTGGGGTCATTATTGACTCCAAGATGAACATGGGCCGACAATGCGAGGTCACAGTTGGCAGGGCTAACCGCACCTTGTCCTGCATCCACAGATGCATCTCGAGCAGGGCCAGGGAGGTGATCGTCCCCCTCTGTGCGAGACTGGTCAGGCCCCAGCTGGAGTACTGCGTCCAGTTCTGGGCGCCGCACTTCAGGAGGGATGTGGACATCATGGAGAGGGTCCAGAGGAGGGATCTAGTGGCCTGTTACAAACTAGTCAGAGGGGACCAGCAGGCACTGGGGGAGTCCCTGCTCCCCTAAGCGCTACCAGGAGTGACTAGAAATAACAGTCACAAGCTGGCAGAGGGTAAATGCAGATTAGACATCAGGAGGCGCTACTTCACTGTCAGGGCGGCTAGGATCTGGAACCAACTTCCAAGCGAAGTGGTGCTGACCCTGGGGGGTCTTTAAGACAAGGCTTGACAATCACTCTGCTTGGGTCGTTTGACCCCACTACTCTTTCCTGCCATGGCAGGAGGTCGGACTTGATGATCTGCTCAGGACTCTTCTGACCCTACTAACTATGAAACTATGAAACACTGACTCTATAAAGTAAATGTTCTAATGCAGGCTGTCATTTACTGGATATGTGTTACCCATTAATAAAAAAGATCTTAAAGTAAGTCATTCAGGAGAAACAATATATAATATGACACAGGCGTAGCTGGGATAATTTTCAAATATAAATGCCTAACATCAGACACCTAAATCCATTAAAAGAAACTTAAATAAGTGGTCTGGTTTTTATATGATAGGTGCTGAAGACACAGCTGTTCTCACTGAAATTTTAGCTCATAATTGAAAATACTGACACTTCACTTTAAAAGTAGTGCATATCATTGAGTATCCTCAAAGCAGCCATTCCAATAAGAGTCATGCAAAATACCGATGTGAACAACATAACAGGGATTTTTCATACAGGCCTTAAGGGTACGTGTCACTCCACAGGTAAACCAATTTCTTTTCTTAACTACAATACAGCCCAAATCATGATCCATGCAGGAAACCCCCTGACTGAGGTTTCGCAATGCTGTGAGCCCTAGCTACCTGTGCTTCAGTTTAATTGTATTCCAATAGCTTCTGAGTTCCAGTTTAACGACATCTGGGACCCACCCACTTTGCAGTGAGGAAGGAGGCAAAATAAAGGAAGGAGCGCATTAAAGGTCCTTCAATGCCCTCCCCACAATTTTCACCAAAGACAAGTCCTCCAGCAATTGATACAATTGACTGAGAAAGAAACACAGCACCAAGGAGAATAGCAAATGCCCCTAAACATGCATGAAAAAGTACAAAAACAATGAAATCAAAGTAATTCAGGGAGGTGATCTTTGTGGTTAGGATGCTTACAGAGATTAGGTGCCAAATATGTGTGTCAGTTGTCTGCTTTAACCGTGAAGACACCGAAGGAAATTAAAGACAGAATCCTACTGAATTTCAGTAGGAATTGGATACTTAACACTTTTTATGTTTCTTTGAAAATCTCAGTTATAAATAAATAATTTCTTCAGTTTTGAAAACTTAATTTAAAGGTATATGTCAGCAATTGTGTTCTTGTTTATACTTTATTTCGGCCTCCTGTTCTTCATTCAACAAATCCCACTGGAAATTTCTTCTGCAATTTCATTTATCTGATTTGGCCTTTTGATGCTTTTCTAATATATTGGAATAAAAGCTAATGCGATCTCCTGTTGAATACTTCCCCATGGGCTTGTATCACTTTCCTCAGTCAACATTTGTAGATGCTGTGACTAGTTCTGAGAACCAGCTTTAACTATACAATAGTTTGCAATCATATTGGAAAACATGTACAAATATGGTTATGGCTAGAATGCCATTTGCAACACAACATATCAGAATGTGACAAACCATGTTACAGATGATAAAAAAATCAAATGGTTGACCTCCTGTTGATACAGAGCAATTCCTGCTGATCCCAAACAAAAAGATACCTCCACTGACCACCCAACTGAAAAAAGTCATTAAGCTTTCTTCTCTACTGTATAGTACGGTTATAGTTATGGTTACGGTTAGCAGGATTCTTTAACAATGCGCCTGTTCATACTCAACAGGAAAACCTTGGCAGAATTATGTCACCAACAGCCGTGATGGAAAAAAGTCATCACCCAACTGTGCTTGACTAGCAATTGTTTTTACAGCCTGCTGTTGCAGAGGCAAGATGCGCTACCATATTTTTTTCAGCATGGTGGGGGAAAGCTCATCTTACATTTGCATACAATGAAATCTCATTAAATACACTGTATATCATTGAACTGCTGCCAAAAGCAGCATGTGCTCAGTAATGGAAACTAAGTATGAGGCTGATTAAAGGCAGCCAAAACCAAGCATGACTATAAAACATATGGCCCATATTGGGCAAACATGCTGATAGGAACCTTTTTTTTTTGTATGTGTGGCCTTTAAAATCAAAACAAAAAAAACCCCACAAAACCCAGGTAGTTGCTCACTCAGAAGGGAACTGGGCCTGGAGGTACTGCTATACCAGGCTGGCACTGGGATGGCCAGAACCAAACCTGACACCCTCCCCTTGGTGTCAAAAGTACTAAATGAATGCACAGTAATTGCTGGTACTTTCTGACCCTACTGTGCAGTCGCTTGATACTGTGCAGTGGTGGCATCACAGTTTGTGCCTGCTGACACTATGTTACTGTAGTGATGAGCTATGTTGCCATAGCTTTTTGCTATGGTAATGTAGCATCCTGTGTAGTAAGTACAAAAGTACTCCTTAAAAGTGTTGCAGCAGTTTCAAAAAAGGTAAAGTGCATCAATTTTGGATGAACTAAATGACTTCAGGCATGTTTATTTCAAATTGCAAATAAATTTGCTCCTCATTTCTATGTACTCACGGAGAGGAGTGTCTGATAGTAAAGTGAAAGGGGAAAGGGCTGCAGTGGGAAGATGTTGAGAGACAGAGGACAAAGGGGTTGCCTGTCCCTCAAGACTTATTTTTCCTGTTATATCAATGCAAAGAGGAGAAATTCAAGGCAAATCTTCAATAATTAGATTCTATACCTGGAAAATTATAACAATTTTAGGAATTTTCCATATATAGTCTCTAATGGGTTATCTTATATTTGAGTAAATACTGTAGTTAAATTCTGCTGTAGTTTTTCATGTGATCAGATCAGATCAAAACTGTGTAATGTTTTTGCTTTATACAGGCAACTGAGTGCTTGATTTAAAATAAACTGATACTTGGAACTTCTAACTAAAACCTTACCAAAATAAAATAAGAACTAAAAGTTCAGAGTATTTGCCCTTTTATAAAGATCATTTGAATTCATAAAAGGGTCAAATTTGGGGCCTAAATTGGTTGAAACTGCTTAATGTTTAACTGCAGCAAGCTAGCTTAATTATTTCTTAATCAAAATGGATGTCACTTAGTAGTAAACGCAGAGCCAGTTCATATCTGAACTATTAATTCATTTCCATTTTAACCATTCCTGTCTTTCTCATTTTAATAAGAACAATGAAAAGGGAAAAAATCTATGCTGAAAACAATTACATCTATGTTTAGATCTTTATTATTTTCCCCTCTTGCTAATATAGGCAGCAGAGAGATTTCTCAGGTCAAGTCACCAGACAAAAGAAACCAAAATAGAAGCTAATTTTAATGGCAAGGTGCCATGAGCCTCAAACCCTAGACGTTACATTTTACAAAATCCTGTAAGCCTGTGCAAGAGGATATAGGATGCCTTCCTCTGTCAACATTAATTCTGTACAAAACAGCTATAAATCTTTAAAAATGACTAAGGAAATCCTATGCATGATGTTACCTTGAGCAACACTTGAGGTTACTTCTTTTTTTCCTTTGCACTTTAGATCAACCCTTGCAAAGTTTATTGTTTACCACCGTAAAGGGTGTTTCCACTTTGCATATGAAATATGCTACAGCAATACCCCTACTGTGCAGTGTCCTTTACAGTACTATAGCCTGTATAAATGATTCAATGGACATTTAGTCAGCCACACAGAGGAGGGTTCTCTCTGCGCTGAAGAATTTCAGCATGACGACTGTCAGATGTTGCGGTCTGCCTGAACCCCATCAGCACAGAATTATTGTTTTGAAATATCCCAGGAAATGGCTTTCACAGCAAATAAATGTTAATTTTGAAATCAGTGGAAGGTTAAATCGTAAAAGGGATATTGCAAGGGGGTGGGATTTTAAATGACTCAGTAGCACCCTATAAGGAACCAAACGGTTTTGTAAAATAAAGTGTCTCATCTGCTAAACACTGATAATAATAATTGTAGTATACCTATTTCTGCTACTGTAGTTAAGGATGTGTTAATTTTTTTTAATTGCAAACCTCTTTTCAGTTTTAGCCGGTAGCTGTAATTTGTTCCAGAATAAAAATTTTCAAGAACTGCTCAATTCAAAAGGAAATGGCTTTGTTTAAGAAGATATATTTGTCCATTTATAAATGGCAGAAGAGCAACAAAAATAACTTATTAAGCTACTGTTTTGTGCTGTTGCAATGTAATAGGTTCCTCATTTGTAGTAGAATATTAAATTAAATACTCTAGATTTTTAGTCCACTTTCGGTTTTAATTTAAAACAAAAGCTTGAACTTTAAGATGCTAACAACATGTGTCCAGCAAGTAGTTTCCTAATGTTTTTTAACCTCTAGGGCTAGGGACAGAAATTACATGTAAACTGGTATAAGCAATCTGAAACAAGTTCAAATCTGTAACACACCAGAAGTTCATTGCACATAAACTGCTTTCAAAATGGCTGCAACTAGTTTAGGATAAACCTGGATGTCAGACTTAATTGATTTAGGTTAAATTGGTTCATTGAACTTCTGCCCCAGAGCCCCTCCTGATTCAAGTTAACTCACAGTAATGGGGGGGTGAGTGGGGGTGCTT
>NW_017728951.1:8733868-8754678 GCF_001723895.1 Crocodylus porosus | reverse complement strand
GGTCCCCAGCCACTCGGGGCTGCTCCATCCTGGCTCAGCATGCTGGAGTCCTAGACACGTGCAAATGGCATGCCTGTAGCAATAAACTCTGGCACAATAAGTACCAGGGTTTACTGTTCCACATTAATATGACAAGCCCACTAAGAAGCAAACTTTGGTCTTCAGAGCTTATAGTCAACATAGAAGATGCAGGATGGGTGAGAAATGTGGCATAGAGAGGTGAAGGGACCTGCCCAGTGTTGCAGGAGAAGCTGTAAATAGTGGTTGTGGCCAGTTTATTGTTTTGTTTTCCCATATCCATCCTTTCTTTTTCAAAAAAACAAAACAAAGGACATGCAAAACTGCACAGTCAAGTACTTTCCTTGTGTCATATTAACCTGACAAAAGCAAGAGAATGCCGACCATTAATAGTTTTATGCCTTAGGTTTGCAGAAGACTGAAAACAGTTGCACACCATGTGCACTGCACTATCCTGGCAGAACAGAGCTAGGTCTGATGCAGGAGCAGGTTTGGAGGACAGCTCCATCCTCACAGACTGTTAAGCTTCAAAGGGACACATGCCTGGATGTTCAACTCAAGCCTAAAGGACCATTAAAATCCTAATTATTATTTGGGTAATACTGGCAGGCTCATTCAACTCCATACACTGGAGACCTGATCCTGCATTTCTTACACACTCAAGACCAACCTGATCCAAACCCCACTTAAAGTCCTGCCTCTCACTGAACTCAACGGTAAAACTATCAGGGACTTCAGTAAGAATAAGCCCTACATTTACCTTGAGGAAAAGGCTGCATTTCACACTTTGGGGAATGACTGAAAGGGCTTTCCTGTGTCAGGCTGACAACCCCATAATGAGGCTACATTTAATTCCGGGGTAACTTCATTGATTTCAGAGGGATTAAACAAGGGTGAATATAACCAAATATGTCACTCTTTAAATTAAGTTATGTTTTAAAGCCTAGTGGTATAGCTGTTATAGTTGTAACAGTCCAGAAATATGAGGGAAGCAAGATTTTTAAGTTGAAGTAAAATCTTGTGTAGATGGGAGAGACAGGAGACAAACTTTCAGCCTGTAAGTGCTCTTCATCAAGTCTGGGGAAGAAGCAGTCACAGTCCAGCCAAGTACAAGTTTTACAGCCTGTAAGCCTCGGCTTGGTTAACTTAAACTTGAATTGCCTGATTTCTTTTTGAGCCTCAGACATGCTCTTTCATCTTTAACATAAATGAATGCTATTAATTGTGAGGGTCCAAAGCACCCTATCTGCACATTCATCAGATGCTGAGCTGATTCTGATTCTTTTGTTTTAGCATGTGGTTTTATTTACTGACATAAACCAAATGGTTCCTAACGAGACGTGGCTTTCTGCAAACAGCTAAGCCTTTACAGCACTCTGAACTGTGGGTGTAAAGATGCTGCAAGTGTAACTACACCTGCCTCTGGTGCGGCTGACAGTTATTAAGACTTGTTTGCTTAACTGTGGTTGACACTAGCTTTTCAAGTGCAAACAAGCCACAGCTAGAGATAACAAGTGCCGTGCTTTTATTGTGAGAGAGTGCTGGCCCGTTTTTCCACCAAAGACAAGGGCAAGTCAAAAAGTTGTAGCTGAATCGCTTTTATGGGAAATATGATTTAATCGGTCTTTGATTCCTTGCATATGTCTTAAATCACCCTCAGCAAAATGTCCTTTTGAACACGCATCCAAGACAAAAAAGAAAGATTTACATTATCTAGCTTTAATCTGTTCAGATATCTTCCCCCCCTCCTGCTCAAACCCTTATCACTTCAAAATAATTTGGGGCTTGCACCATATGACTCAGCATTAGGAAAAAAACAGATGAGGGAAAGGGTGTGGAAATGCAAGTGCTGGGAGAAAAAGAGATGATTTCTGCCACCCTTGGCAGCTGGAAGAAGCTGTGCTATCTTCTCTAACCTTCTGCATCACTATCTTCTTCATCAAATCCAGTGCACCCTGTACTGGAAGTCCCTGCTTTTCAACACCTACTCTCTGTGCTTTGCATTTGATCAATCAACAGATGACTTCTTCATCCACCCCTAAATCAGCTCCTGAGATCTGTCCCACCATCTTTGCCCTTCCCATGTAGTACCCATTAGCCAGAACTACATATAAACCTGATTGTTGCCAAATTCAACATTTTGAGGACTTTTTGCTAGCCTTCAGACAGACCCCACTATACTATATACCAGCATTTTCTAAAAATCACCTTGTAAACTAGTCCAAAACGGTAATCTGTAAAACAGATAATACCACAGTCCATATCTGTGTATGTGAAATAGGACAACTGTGTGAGTACTATTCTAGCAAGAAATGTGGTGAAACATCTTTCGGACTAACCTTGGTTTTGGCTTTGGTGGCAGTAGCTGTGGCAGGGGGGTGGGAAGGAAGTTCAGACACTATACAATTTCTCCAGAAGTTGCTGCCTGTTGCCTTACTGCTAGCTGTGCTATTTACTGGGTCCGCACTGATGTCATAAGCCCTCAATCAGTCAGGAAGTGCCAGCACTTCTTAAAACCAAAAATATCATCTGAAATTAGAGCACTAAAAAGAGGAGGTTAAAGGACTTTGAACAGATTTGAAGAGCGTGGCTTACTGAGAAACCCAACAGGCTGAAACACTGAAGTTTATTTTAAGAAACCTGGTGTCACCTAAAAGCGACCGAACTGAGAACAGTACCTTGTCTTTTTCTTCTTGCCGGTACGTGGCTGTTTGCTTTCTTTTCCTAACAAATCGTTATATTCTGAATAAAAACAAGTACATTATTCATTCTGGCCCAGAACTCAAAAGCTACCCTCCTACCAGATTGGGGTGAATGCAAATGATACCGAGTCCAGCATCAAACTTTTAAAGGATCAGATATTTTACAGATGATGAAAAACACCTTGAGAAAAACCCTATGGAGTCATCAGTGTATCTGGATTCCGGAGGAAGTACAGTAATACATTAACTATATTACGCGTTCCTGGGGCATTTGATGTGAATGTTATGTTCTTTTCTCCATATCTCCCACTAGGATGAAATCTAGCACTCAGTTACTTACACGCATATGCACACACACTTCCCTTCAGTCAGCTTCAATGGGATGTGTGCTCAAATGTTTAACAGAAGATTGATCCCTGCTATCACGCTGGAAAGACCAAAGTTCCCTTTGAGAAGCATCAAGAGTCTTCACACTTCCAAATCCCCCACTGGGCCCCCTGCGGGACCATCACGGACAGATTTTCAGAAGCTGGACCCTAGATTGACACAAGCAGATTGTAGCCACAGATAACTGTGCTTCCAGTCTATATTCTTGGATGTCTGGGTTCCAGATTGCGTCTGCAAATCTGTGACTGAGGTGGCCAAGAAACCTGATCTACAGAGGTTAATAAACAGTTTGAACAAAACTGCACTTTGCAAGAGTCCACACTCTTACACTGACATCCTCCAGAGGATGAAGTTCACTGTTAGTGAACCACTATTGCAGGACCATTGTCACTAATGGCATAAGAGCTGGCTAGTAATTAATTTGGCTTGCAGGCACTAGGAGTTTTAATTTGCTAGACCACAGTCACACTGTCTCGCTGTTACATGTCTGACATTAAAAGACATTAAGATACCCATTCTGTCCTGTTCCTTCAGTACCAGCATCACTGAGTCAACAACACCTTGCTTATCAATGTGACACTTCTGCCAAGTATTACTGGCAGCAAAAAGGGCAGGGGCCAATGATTCTGGAAACTCAAAATTGCCATGAGTCCCCAACTAGAAACCAATGGAAAAGTAAGTACCTGTGGGCACCCTTGCCAGGGAGTACTTCTCCTCTTGCAGCACGGAATAGGAAAACACAGATAAAAGGGATACAACTTTCATTTGCAAAAAATGTAACAATACATCAGCTGTTGGCTAATGTGAGCAATGACCCACTCCCGCAGTATCTTGGGCAGTAGTCCTAGGCCTCAATTTCCTCAGCTGCTATGTGAACACCCAACGGACACATGTCCCCTCAATACCTCAGCTCCTTCTTTCTGGTACAGCCACCCTCACAATCCATGTCCATAGTCAGTGAAACCCCAGAGCGCAGGAGTGCACTTGGGCAAGTCCATCCCCAGCCCTTCTGCCACCATGGAAAGATGCCAAGCCTCCTCCTCTAGCCACTCATAAAGTAATTATGGGTTTCAATCAGGTTTTTTTTCCTTTTTGGCAAATGAATTCTGTTTGGATCCCAACCCAAACATTTCTTTTCATGTGTGTCTCGTGTGATAAATTTACATTGAATTTGATTTTTTCACGCATTATTTGACTTACATTTTAGTGCGTTCGGCACTCTATGCACAAGGGGAAAGGCAGTCTACATGTCCCCCAGCCCCTGTTTACATGCAAGGGACAGCTTTCTTTTAAATGTGGAACCAATTTAATGGCTGTAATTAGCTGACGGCAGTGACACAGAACCATGCAGTACTCCTGTTTTCAGTACAGGAGTAACAATGATATCTCTGTATCATGATCTCTCACATCTCTAATCAGACTCATCTCTAACTGCAACACCAGATTCAGGTTACCAGGCTCCAGACAAAGTTTAAGTGATTGTATCTCTACAGATGCTGGGTACAAATATCTCACCATAATGAGGGATCCATCTCTTCAGGCTCTTTACCTAGAGACTGAAGCTCAGGTGGCCCTGTGTAGATACCAGGTGAGGTCCAAGTCCCTACCAGAGGGCATTCAACTCTATCACCGTACTAGGAGAGGGGCTTAGTGCTGTGAGAGCTTTTACTAGGGCACTCACTACAGTACCAAGAATGTACTCCTCCTGGCATGCTGTGAGCAACTTTCCCCTCCATTTCGGTCTTGCCTGTGTCCACATCCCACCCCCCAGTGACGTGCAACTGGGAGTCTGGTTGTGGCAGACCCCTTAACTTCTCAGCTATGGTCTGTGTATGGAGTTCAGCCAAAGCAGATCAGGTGAAACTGTAATCATGGCTCCATTACACACCTGCAGCAGATTTCCACAGAGCCACAGATTACAAGAGGTGAACAATCCTGGAAAAACTTAGGAGACATTTCATGCCATTATCCTTGCACATAAACCTGTGACCTGCTTGCCCCCAACCTACAAGTATATCCACATAGGGGCATGGCCTGGGGAGCTGCTGCTGGCTGTAATATTCAGATTGGTTAATCCTTCTCATTATGAACAGGGAGGGGATATTTTCATTTCATTTCATTTTTTTTTTTTTAAAGAAATTCTCGCACTTCCTTTGTTTGCAACAGGCCTTCAATAACCAGGAGATGCAACATCTCAGGCTTCAAGAGTGCCTTGTCTTTCCCCCCCGAGACATTTTGTTCAGCTTTTGCTGAATTACAAACTGCTAAAACATTGATGTTCTCTCTGTCTCTCTCTCTCCTGCTTCTCAGGAAAAAAACATCTAGCCAAAAAAATAACAAAACACAAACACTGTAAAGCCAGTCTCACAAAGCCCTTAAAGCAACAGCTGGCATTGTCTGGCACAAGGGGGTAGTGGTGAAAAACAGGCTGGGTGCCTGACTGGCCCAGCCCTCAGGCTCCATGCTGCACTTGAAGCTGCCATATGGGGCTGTAATTCTACCATTCAGGGACAATGAGAGAGGCAGGAGAGAGCTCCCGTCAGCAACTTCCTGGGCACCAGAGCACGGGCCCAACACTGTCGCATGCTACAGGGGCACCGTGCAGGGCAGAAGCTCCCCCCAGCTATAAGACAACTGAGATGGGGCAGGAAGAAGAAATTAAACATATAAAATAGAAAAAAGCATGATCACTGCAGCCAGATTTACACTGGTAAGTGGTCTAATCTGCACTGGAACTAACACGGGTCCTACATTTCATTAGAAATAACTAACCTCATTCTGAGTCACAGTAACATACAAATATTTAAAAAAACCTAGGAGAAATCTGCATTTTTCCAACTCTCCTGCTTCAGAATGGTCATACGCTTTTGAAACTGATGCAACTAAAAATATAGCCCATGGATGACACAGAGTAAATGTTAACAACAAAGTTATTAATCACAAAAAATAAGGATGTACAATTAAAATGCTGACACAACTTTAACTATAGTGACACAAATGTGCTGCTATAATATTTTTACGGTTCGTTTTTTATACATAATGTATGATCCTTCTGCTCAAGTTTCCTCTACGTTCTTTCCCTGTGAAATAATTTACATTAATAAATAATTTATTACAGCAACTCGTAAAGTAATTATGGGTTTCAATCAGGTTTTTTTTCCTTTTTGGCAAATGAATTCTGTTTGGATCCCAACCCAAACATTTCTTTTCATGTGTGTCTTGTGTGATAAATTTACATTGAATTTGATTTTTTCACGCATTATTTGACTTACATTTTAGTGCGTTCTGCACTCTATGCACAAGGGGAAAGGCAGTCTACATGTCCCCCAGCCCCTGTTTACATGCAAGGGACGACTTTCTTTTAAATGTGGAACCAATTTAATGCCTGTAATTAGCTGATGGCAGTGACACAGAACCATGCAGTACTCCTGTTTTCCTGTTTCACAAACAAGATTAAAATATGATGCATGCAGCTATGCTTCAGCGGAAAATGAAAATGAGAGTCCCAAAGTCTACAGCTTCAGAACAAATACAATACAGAAAGTCTGTGGTCTGTGCACCACTGGTACCAAGTTACTTTATTTAGAAGGGAAAGTCCCTACTTTTTTCATTCTCTAAACAGTCTAAAAAGCCTTCCCAATTTCACTGGAGTTATTTTTTTACCCTGATAGCTGCCTTCCTAACTTTCAGATACGGATCAATACAACGCATGCACACACACAAAAGCACACATGCACAAAAATACTAACACTCAAACTATGTTAATAAACTTTACCAAAAACTACATCTGAGTATGACATTACAAAATCCCTATGGTGGGGTTGGCTTAAAGAGCAAAGCCTAGGCAATACATACAGATTTAGAGCTGCTTTCTGAGCAATATTTCCTGTTACAAGTACATACACAAATTTAGTCATTTAGATTGAACCATCCACACACAAGTTGTTTTCAAAGGAAATTCCAGTTCAGGAATAGGAGGTGTGGTATACAAGGATTAAAAGGGAAAATGGTGCCTTACTGTGGGAAACAGAACTACAAAATATGCTTATTCAAATAAAAGGGTAACGTTTCCATTAGCAGACTAAACTGACTTAGTCTGATTACCTCTTCAGTCCTGGCTGCAAGGAAAAGCCATCTTGTATACATATAAAATGATAATGCCTAAAACTACGAACTCACTTCTCAGCTACAGGGTGTATTCACATGATTAGTTTTTCTTCTTGGTCTTCCGTCTTCACTCCTGTAGAGCCCCAAAACATTTCCTTGCTAACACACAAATACTACCAGGCCTGCTTGCTTCTCAGAGCAATTCCATTCACTATTCCCAGAACTAGATATTTGCAGACTTGTGTCCATAAAATTTAGGGAGAGATCTTGTTTCCATTCCACTTCCAGCTGCAAAAGCTGAATGCACAAAATTAAGCATTGACTTTACTACCATGTTTAGCTATGAAGCCTGGACAGACTCAAATTGGTTTCTTAGGCACCTACACCTAGGAATTGCAATGCTTAAATATTAGACTTCTTGCTCTGCAAGACCATTCAATTTGACCATCTTAGGCACATAGGTTCCCTGTGCAGTCAATGGAGGGACTTCAGGGCTAAGTACAAACAGTCAAAAACGCTGAATTAATTCAGTCTTTCCAGGTTAGTCTAAGCTGCCAAGATTGAACCAATAAGCAAATGAACAGACATTCACTTTTGATTCAGGAAACACAGCTACATGCCTGCAGTAGCTCAAGCCAGAAGCCAGGGGGTGCTAGAGCACAGCTCTGGCACAGTCGGCTTGAGCTGTGTGTTCGCTTCCTCTTCCTACTGTCTCCAAGGTCTCTGGGATTTGCAGTCCACAATCACAGCAGCAGGACTCTGTAGGGTTGCTCATCACTTCCTCTTCATGCTTCCAGGTGCCTCTGGGATTTGTAGTCCACAGTCACAGCCAGCAGTAAGCCAGCCAGCGGTGTAGAGCAGCTCTATACTTGGGGGCAAGGGAGTTTAACCCCTGTGCATTATCCCATCATTGTCCCGGCTGGGGTTTGCCTTGGAAAGCCAGTGAGCTAGCACCCACTGCTCCAGCTAGGGAGCAGAGGGGCGGGACCAGCCCTGCCCTCTGGAGTAGACAGCCCAGCCCAGGGCTGCAAAGCATGCTTGGATGCTGGGGGACTCTGATTTAACTTGAACCAAGAAGGGATCTGGGACAGAAGTTTAATAAACTGATTTGACCTAAATCAGTTAAGTCTGATATTACATTCAACCAGGTTTGTCTTAAACCAGTTTCATTCATTTTGAAACTGGTTTATGTGTACTGAACTTCTGTTCTATTACAGATTTAAACCAATTTCTGATCACTTAAACCAGTTTATGTCTAACTTCTGTCCAGAGGTCTGTAAGTACTCTACAAAGACAACAGGGAGCAAAAGGCACATCCAAAGGGTGATTCAGAAAGCACCAGGGCAGAGAAGCAATCAATTGAAAACACTAAGCATAGGGATGTCTGAATGCCTTACTGTCCCTCTCAGAAGCCAAGGCATCTGATTCAAAGCAACGGGACTCATTTTCTGCTGTGTAAAGAAAAGAAAGAAGCAGTTATTTGTTTTTTAAATTTTGCTCATTATATTTTTTTGCCTCTCCAGTTCTGCGCGCCTGTCCTGTTATTTAGAGGGTTAGCTTTCTATAAAAGTGACCCTTAGGCTCTTTGTTGCCACAGTACCTGGAATAATGGGCCTTCAGTTCTGATCTTGATGCTACCTTCACCATCATCACAACAGACTAACTAGAGTATTGACTGACAACGATTCTCCAGTTATACAGAAAACCTGAGATTTTTTTTCCCCTGTAGTTTTCTGTACAAGAATTCTGTTAGTGTGGTATCTTATACTGGATATTTAGATACTACTGCATGTGCTTTTGCAGTATCCTGGAAGAGTTAGTTGATACGTTAGTTTAATGTAAACTATTTTAAAAAATTACTGCCATCTCCCTGATATAAAGAATATTTAGTATATCAGTTCAAAAGGCAATACTCAATCAGCTGGCTTCTCTCACTGACAAGGCCATTGTTGCATTTTCAGGCATTTTATCTGGGGACATGTAAAACAGACTGTGTGGGATGAAAATGGAAAAAAAAATCTGTTTAATAAGAGGAAAATGCTTATATTCCCAGATGTTTCGAGAGCCACTCAAGCAAGGAATAAGAAATCGTTCTTGCTCACAGCTGAATTTATAGCTTGAAGTTTTTCATCTTTGGTCTTCTTTCCAGCAATGCTACAGCTCTATAAAGATTGGAACCACTCTTTTTAATCTCATCATCTTCACAGTGGGAAAGCAGTTCTTGCATATCTCAAAATAAAAATCAAAGGATTCTTTAAGTCACTTGGAAAATGGCTCTAATGTTGGATCTTCTGACTTAGCAACTCTTTAATGGCTCTTTAGAAATCTCAATATTATTTTATTATAGTTTCTTGTAAAGTTAAGCATATGAGCGAACTAAATTAGATCCAAGATGTACACACTCTGTTTATTCCTATTTAGGTGGTTTTCAGGGCCTTTCTCAGACAATCTTGAGACTTTTTGTATGCGTTTCATCTTGTTTCACTTATTCTAATGGTCTTACACCATTTATTTTGGAAAGGAAGGGATTTCTGCAAATGAATGAATGAACAAGCGAACAAACAATAAGATTGTTGCAGGACCTCGAAGAGTTTTGCAAACACACATATGCCACTTCATCCACCATTGATCTATAGCCAACCTTCTGAGCCAAAACAGTTTAACAGTATTCAGTCACAGCAGATGACAGAACGATGAAATGAAGCAAAACACCACACCTGCTTGGAACTGCTGATTAATATGTACAGGCCAAGTTTATTCAGCTAAATGATAAATTTTGCTAAAATTAAACACCCTTATTCTTGGGACTGTTACCATGGCATATTTAATTATCCCAACCGCTGTCCATTATACTCAGGTCTTTCTCCTCCTTTTGCTAGGAAATAGTCCCGAGATGATGTGCTGGAATTTTAGAGGTGCCCCAATACCTTTAATTCCAGGTTAAGATGCTAATAGATAATACGGAAATGGGATTTTTACTGACAATTTCCATTAGGCGATGGACATAGGGTGGCCCTGTTGTTTCCATTAGGCCTATCAACTGCAAAGATCATGACACTAGCTTGGGCTTCATCCTTTCCTTTGTAGATCAAGAATGATAATGAGCATTATATTCTCCATCTCCAGGGCTTCTCTTATGCAGATTTCAGCCTGAGATGCTGAGGAGCACAGTGCTTTGGCTTCCAGTGTATCAGTAGCATGAGCATGACACTCAAACCTACTCTTTTCTATCAATCCTTAACCCTGTGGACTCCACAATCTCTCAGTGCTTCTCAGGAACAGAGATGCAGATGAAAGTAAAATGGCTGTGGTTCCATCTGGATAAGACAGAGTGAGGCTGGTGGCTTGGGACAAACTTCTGAAGCAAAAGGTAGAAACATAAGACTGCCTCTTCTTTGGGGCTTACTTCCAAGCTTTGCAAGGTCTGTAAACAGACTCAGAGGTAAAATTTAACCATTATTCCTCCTGGATCCTTTGGATAAGCTATAGCAGAAAACACCTCATTTCATCTTGGCTTGGCCAGGAAAGCATGACTCCATGATGAAGCCATGAGCACAGTGATCCCCTCCCCTGTCGCTTCTAGACCATTATCTTCACTCTTCTTGGGGAACTGTTGAAAAGCACTGCAGCGGAAAGCAGCAGATCACTTCTTGAAAAAGAGAGACGTATGTTCCCTGCTAACTATTTGTTGTACAGGAGAAGATGTTGACTGTAAATGGCCTAAGATCCAGCTCTCTGAGAAAGAGCCTCTCCTCCCTTTGCATCTCAGCAGTAGTTATATACTTGCCATCACTGTTGCTGGATCGTTCTTGCTATTCCTTCCTGGAGGTGAACTCTCCAGAACAGGTACAATATGTTCTCTGGTGAAAGCCCAGTTCTCTGGCAATCCACCAGAGTCTAGGTTTGAGAAACATCAATAAAATTAAAGGTCAAGCTTTTCATTAGCCAATGGGAACCCCATTGCAGAAGATTATAGGAGATAATAGTACGTCTCCTCTTAAAGACAGCATCCATCGTATCATTCAGGGCACATCTATACATTCATTAATGCACTTTTGGTAATGCATTACTTTTAGTACCTCCATTGTGAGGTACTAGAAAAAGGCACACTAGCCTATTTTAATGCACATTAGCAAAAGCACACATTTTCTGTGATGCTTTAATGCACATTAAAATAGGCTAATGCACATTAAAGTGCATGTGTAGACACACCCACCATCACTTAAATAGGGCACTGGTTCAGTAGGGCTTGACACCAAAAAGTCCAACCTACTGAATCATCAGCACCACTTTTTATACCACTCAGGTTTTTCTTTCATGGCTCTCATTTACAAACCAATTTGGTAACTTTATGTGTTTTGAAGAACTAGAAGCCTAAGGTATAGACAAATGAAAAAGAAGGCACATCCCCTATCCCCTCAGTGGAAGTCACTTCCTTCTTTTCCACCGTACAGTTTCTTGCAGCTAACCTCATCCTTTTCAGCTTTCACCTGAGAGGGTGACATGGATTTCCTTCACAAACAGTGATGCTAGTTAGTTGCATACACTTCACCAGCAGGAGCTATCACTCCTTTCACTGTCTCTAGAGGAAACCAAAGAGATCTTTAAAAAAAAAAAAAGACACCCAGTCTCTTCTGACTAAACAACAAGAAATCCAGCCAAGTACTCTTCAATTCCTAGATGTCTTACATGAGACTATAATTCTTTGACTCCCATTGGTCCTGCTGCCAGCCCAAACTTCAGAAATAACTTTCAGTGCTTTTCCCCAGCAGGAACCTGGCCCATTGATCTAAATACTCATCCAATTTCTAGTTCAGTGCCGCTATAATCACTGGACTTAAAACACCGAACAAGTTTCAGCACTGAGTTGGTTTATGATCTTGTCCCAAGCCTGAAGACATTAAGGAATGCATTGGGAAAAATGCCTAAAATTCAAAACAAACAAAATAATGTCCTTACATGCCAATAAGACTCACTCTTCTTGACTGAGCATGACAAAGACAACTACATGGTGAGCTGTGGTCAAGGAGGTAAGATTAGGTTCCCTTAGAAACAGGATAATTTGGCAGACAAGGAAAACCAGCACAGTGTAACTCAGATGCTAAAGGTTTTGTAAAAGTCTTTTACAATAAGCTGATTTTCAATTAGGCTTAGACCCTTCATATTTGTTGAGGGTTCTGTAAGTGCCATATCACAAGGCAAAACCAAATGACTGAGTGCTCTTTGTTTCTCATTTCTGCTTGACAGGGAGAATAAAGGGAACCGACTGTTTCTATCACATCTTGACTTTAACACTTGTGACTTTCACTCAAAAATCATGACACTTTCAGTCTCTCATTTTTTCCCAAATGACTCTAAGTTATCTGGAGGCTTGGGAAATGTTTCCGCTCAATGCATCTACTCAGCTCTCATTAATGCTATTAAGAGTTATATCTATTAATGGAGCAGACAGCCTCTTTATCTGTAAAGCATTGGTTTTGCTATGAAGTAGTTTGGTTAATACGCTACCTAAAATTTTAACTGGATTGGGAGGACTTATCTGAATGCCGTTCAAACCACTTTCCACATTACAAACCCACTAAATGGAAAACAGTACCACATCTTTCAATCATATCAGGCCTTCAGGATCATCAGTCCATGAAAACACCCACTGAAATCTATGATATAAAAACTGATGGCAAGCTTGGGAAGAAAATACATTTGAAGGTTATAGTGTACAACTTCTAAATTGGTAGACACAGAAAAGGAAAAATAAGCAACTGTCCTTATAGCCAAAGGTTCATCTAAACACTATGTGCTGGGAGACATTTGCTTTCACTGAAATCATTTTTATTTATTCTTTTATTGTGGCACCATTAAGAACCCCTACTAGTGGGCTACAAATGTATTGTACAAGGTGGTTTATAAAACACATAATATGGTATTTACTTGAATACAAGATGACCCTGAATACAAACCAACCCCCGCAATCATTAGATTCTATACATGGCAAATTTATAAATGTGTTATAATTTTCCATGTATAGAATCTAGTTATTGGAAGTTCACCTTGAATTTGTCCCTCTCCCACTGCTACAGCAGGGCAAATAAATTTGGGGGGTCAGGTAGCCCCCTTGCTCTCTGGCACCCCCATTGACTTTTCCCCCATCATCCTTACTATCAGACCCTGCTCTTCCTGAGCACATGGAAGCGAGGAGCAAAATTTGCTTATAGGCATATTAGTACAGGTACCGATAGACTTAGTTCAGGCAGAACTGACAAAAAGTTTACCTTTTTGAATCTGCTACAAATTTTAGCACAGGCACTCCATAAATATACTTTTAAGCTGCACTTTGGTACCTACTTATATATATAATACAAACTGTACATGATATTAGTTCAGAGCCAAAAGGCTCATGATTTACTACACAGTTCTTTGGGCTGGGCCCCAGCACAGTCAACAGCATTTCAAGCCATGGCGATCCCATAGCTTAGCACTGCTCAGTGTGTGCACGTGTTCCAGATACCCTGACAAATGATCCATGTGTTCATTAGCACACCTCCCCTCCGCTCATGACTGGAACTGGGTGTTTTTGTCATGAGTCCTGAAATCCTATAAAAATTTATATGCAGATGAGGCCTTTTGGCTAAGATCAAACGTAGCAGTTTTGGCACCAAGGGGAGGATGTCAGGGCTGGCTCTGGCCCTTTCAGTCCTGGCCTGGTATTGCAATACCTCCAGGCCTTGTGCCAGTTCTTTGAAGATGGAACACTTGCCCATTTTTTAAGGGCCACAAAAAAAAAGGTTCTCATTAATATGTTTACCTTATATGGGTCATATATTTTATAATGTTAAACTGCGTTCGGCAGCAATTTAACAATGGATAATGTATTCAATGAGGTTTCCTTGTATATGATTGTGTGGGGCCCGAGTGAGGGGTGGGCGGTATGAATGGGCACGTAACTGAGGCCTGATGACACGGCCTAAGCTTAATCCGGCGGTATGCCAGGAGCACAGTAACAGCTGTATGCCATCTGCAAGGCATGGGCTGCAGTGTAGGGCAGGTTCAGAGCTGCATTTAGCACCCCCTTGCATCAGGGCATAAAATGGGCAGCCTCCTACCTAACAAGGTGTGGCAGCTGAGTCAGGTGGGTGGTGTGCCCAAAGACAAGTTGGGAACCTAGCACTGTGGCTAAGTGGGGAGTCCCACTTTGCCACAATGATAATAAAATGAAGAGGCTTTTTCCCCATACGGATTGGGTGGGGGGAACTTTGTCTTGTATTTGAGTAAATACAGTAAAAACAGTCTCTGCCCCACAATCTTAATACTGTACAAAGTATGGAGTACACATGCATAACAGACAAGTAAATAATTCACTTATGGATAATACACTGACAGTCCAATGTATTGCCTATTGTATACACGGTAACAAATACTGACTATCTTCAGTTATCAGAACAATCCCATACACCAATAAACAGGGGACTGACTGGCTAAGCAAATACTTTGTAGAAAAGGACCTGGGGGTTATAGTGAACAGTACGCTGAACAGGCGCCAACAGCGTGCCCTTGTTGCCAAGAAAGCTAATGGGATACTGGGCTGTATTAGTAGAAGCGTTGCTAGCATCAAGGTAAGTGATTATTCCCCTCTATTTTGCACTGTGAGGCCACATCTGGAGTACTGTGTTCAGTTTTGGACCCCCCACTACAGAAAGGATGTGGACAAATTGGAAAAAGTCCAGCGGAGGGCAATGAAAATGGTTAGGAAGCTGGAGCACGTGACTTATAAGAAGTGGAGCGGAGCGAAGCAGAGAGGAGAGGAGGATTTAATAGCAACTTTCAACTCCCTGAAGGGAGTGAAACTATTCTCAGTGGTGGCAGATGACAGAATAAGGAGCAATGGTCTCAAGCTGAAGTTTAGGTTAGATATTAGGAAAAATTCTCTCAGTAGGAAGGTAGTAAAACACTGGAACAGGTTACCCATAAAGCAGGGGTGGGTAAAATATGGCCCACAGGCCAGATCTGGCTTGCCAAGGCATTCTACCTGGCCTGCAGGGCCCATAAATTTTAGAAAATTTATATTAACCTGCTCCTTGCTGCCTGTCAAAGATGACAAGGGCCAGAGGCAATACAACCCAGGGGAAGTCAGCAGGACCAGTAAGTCCAGCCTGGCCCACCCCACCCCCAGTCCTCTCTACCCCTGCCCCACACAACTGGAAGTCTCTGCCTGCCACAGATTTCACCGCTTCCCTGCACATCCACCGGCCTCCAGCACCACATAGTCCCCGGCTGCATCATCAGACATGGGGATCATGCAGGTACCCCAGGGCCAGGAGTTGGAGGGTGTGTGCACGTGTGTGTGTGCGTGCTCGTGTTCCTGCAACAATGAGGGAGGGAGAGACTCTGTGTGTGTGTGTGGGTGTATGTGTGTGTGTGTGTGTGAGTGTATAATGAGGGACGGAGAGACAGTGTGTGTTGGTGTGTCCGTGTGTGTGCAATGAGGGGAAGAGAGAGAGAAAGTGAGAGAGAGAGAGAGAGAGAGAGTGTGACTGTGTGTGTGTGGTTCCTAGGGCAAGTCCCACACGTGCACCCCACCATACGCATGCACGCACACCCCCTCACACTGCCATATACACAGACCCCACACACAGCCCCCTCACACATCACAGCCACCCTCCTCCCACACACTGCCCCCCATAAACCACATACCCACCCACACCCCACATATCCACACACATGTCCATATGCTCCCTCACCCCACACTCACACCCCCAGACCCACACGCTTCCCCACCCCCCACATATCCACACATTAACAGCCCCCCACAAACCTAGACTTATCTTACTGGGATCCTATTTACCCCAGCTGACTTCCTGTCCCTTGGGCAGGGGGCTGGACTCAATGATCTTCCGAAGTCCCTTCCAGCCCAAATGTCTATGAAATCTATGAAATCTATGAAATACCTATGCCTCCCACTCCACCATAATATATAAGAGCAAGATTTCATTTTAAGCTATAGTGCAATCACCTCTATGTGATTACACAAACACATATAAATCAGGACAAAATATTTTTTGGAATCAAATGAATGAATGTTGTAGATGTTTGATTTTTAGAATATAATTTGGTATTTTTCTGGTTCTGATATGGCAAAACCCCTTGCTGAAATAAATATTTCCAGGGGCAAGGGGAGGGACTTCTGGTGGCAAATCTTGGGGGTTAGGAGGCAGGACTTCCAGTCACAAGATGGCAACTAAGGGGCAGTGCACCTGTCAAGGGGTGGGGCTACCCATACAGCCCTCAACAACTTGCCAAAACTCAGTAAGCAGCCCTCTGCCCAAAATAATTGCCTGCCCCTGCCATAGAGGTTGTGGAGTTTCCATCCTTGGGGGGTTTTAAGACCCAGCTAGACAAATACTTGTCTGGGTTGATCTAGGTGGGGATGGTTCTGTTTTGAGCAGAGAGTTGGAATAGACCTCCTGGGGTCCCTTCCAACCCTAATTTTCTATGATTTTATGATTCATATTAGCTATGTGCAAAAACAACTTAAATACATAACATCTTTCAGTTCTACTATTTACTTTGTAACATACTTATACTCCAGTTAACTGTACAGAAATGGTGAGGAGAAGCAGTGATCAAAGGGCTGTTCTTAGAAGTCTTTAAAATGATGGGAACTAATCAATTTAAGGGTTGCTATCTCCCCACATTTTACAGGCTTCTAAGCTGTGCAGCTTTTAGCTTCCCGAAGCTACTTCCTGTTGCTTTCAAGGCCTCTAATAGCAACCTTGAAAATCTTAGAAACCTTGAACACGATGAGAGCCAGCCAGTATCAGGGTTGCTAATTTCACAGCACTGAGAGTGCTATGTACTTACCAGCACAATTTACATTAAGTTCTGATATTCCAAGTAAGGGCTTAGCCTTTTTTCAGTCCTGAGGCTACACATTTATACAAAGTACACTGTACTCTAAAAATGAGTCAAAGCTTCAACATATTCAGAAAAGGCAAGGAAGCAATTTAAGTAGCAGCCACTGGGGTCCATGAAAGTCCCATCTGGAATGAGTGATAGGAGATACCTGGAAGCAAAGACTTTCTTATTTCCAACCGGTGAAGTCCAATGAGAAGGTTCTCAGACGCCGCTGGATGTGCCATTGAATAACTGAAGGTGTCACTGAGACAGTATTTAGAGTCACTGAAAAGCTTTTTCATTGAGGTCTTAACAACTGTCCCAGTAAATCCATGTGGCACATATCAAAAAGGAGGGGCTATTAAACAGATCCTAGTGCCTATACATGTGCCTATACATTGTAATTATAAAGCTTCAGCATGGCATCACTGCCATGTGTATAAGCCCCTGCAAGTTTAAAAATGGCCACTGTGGCACTTTGTCTAAACCTCCTCTAATGACGTTTAAATAAAGCATCCCGCAGCCGTTTTAAACCTGCAGGGGCTTAATACACCTGAAGGTGAGACATTTTAATTAGAGAAGCTCTCCAGAAACTGCTCAGATTAAAACGTACCCACCCTACTCCCAAACGTGTATAGGCAGCCATGCAGTTGGAAATAAATACAGAGCTCTCCACCCAAGTGCCATGACGTAGAGAAACAGAGTAGATGAATAAATAGCTGTGTCACTTCCAACATAAGGGCTCCAGCACTGGAGCTTTTCAAATACTGTGCTTAGAGAAAAAGCACAAGCTCTTGGGATTCATGAGCAACACTGCAAGGATATATGATCCCCACCCCAAATGCTTTCCACTTATTCACAGATTAAATGACTGGGGCAGAGATAAGGTAAATGTTGATATTGAAATTTCTGTTACTTACCCATAATTCCACAAGAGAAGAGAGTAGGTCCTTGACTCATCTTTGGGGTGTGCTGAAAACAACCAGAAAAGCTATTCATTTTTCACAGACTTGACTAGTTCGTTAGCAGTCATTCCAAACTGTAGGCCCAATCTGCCATCTTAACTAGCACTAGTAGTGTGAGAAAAGGGAGTAAAATCAAGCCCTCACTGACTCACCCAAAGAAGTATGTGGCCCGGCTGATGGCAGGACAGTCTTGGGCCTCAACCAAAGCACTACGCTTCCTTCATCTGTCTCCATTTCACCACATTTTTCTAAAACTTCCAAATAGCAGCATCAGGGCCCAACCCTGCAAACCTGCATTCATGCACAAAACCCTTCCCCATGTGAGCAGTTCTGCTGAAGTCAGGCACTCCTTATCACATGGCCCACAACCCTAAATGCTGGAGGAGCTAAACAAAGTGCTGGACTTCAGCAATAATTTTGTGTTGGGGCAACAAGAAATCAGCAGATTTACTGGGATTTGAATCCCTGAAAAGCTCATTAAAGTTCCCCATCGAGATACCAAAAGACAAATGTTTTCTATATAAATATGTAGTGCACTTGTAATGGACAGCTTCTATTTCAGAGATTTTTCAAGGGATTCTCACAAAATTTGTATTGTTCTTCTCTTAGTAATAAGACAGAAGGGCAAATACTACTTATTGACAACATAATTCCAGCAATGTTTTCATGTTTTTCATTTTAATTCCCATTCCAAAAATTCTTCTCCCGACAGCATAATCTTGACTTCTAAAACCCCCATTTCAGCTTTATGTATCAATTAGGATTACTTTAAAACTGCAAGATATGTTAGCATTGCTTATAAAACCAAACTTTCACAGTAATTGTTCTTTGGTTGTGGGAAATGTCTATATTTGACTCCTGAAGTTTCCTCCCTGCAACTCAAGGCCACTTAAATACAATGGTCATTACTTTAGTTAAGTAAAGCAACAGCATAAACTCCAAGGTGATTCTTTTTGCCAGAGGTGCATTTTATCTGGGTTTAGGTAACTGTGCTGGCATCAACTTCTCTCCTAATTACTATTTCAGATGTTGCCTATGTATGTAATAATGTGCTTGCTTCTGACAACCCCTATGAAAAGCAATCCAATGGAAGGATGCTAATCACTATGCATAATGCCATAAATGTTGTAGTCTACTTTAGAGTGATACAGAGGTAGAAAGTGCCAATTTTGCAGATTGGCAGAAAATATTTGAATTGTAAGCCAAGTTTGGCCCCCTTTTCAAAGCATGCTGTCACTCTCCAGATAAAGTAAAATGTTTCTCTATCAGGACTGAATTTGTTTTAGAGGGAAGTTTAAATGAGCCAGAAACCCAGGATGCAAAAGGAAGGCCAAATTAAAGTTAACATGACACCTGAATGTACACTACGAAAAACAATATTTTTGAGCCTATATGCCCAGGCAGCAAGTATCAAAGAATAGCAGGCATTGGCTTGAGACAGAAGTTAACACCTAGAAATGAGGAAGAGAGAAACAGTTTGACATGACATACGTTCCTATATTAAGTATAATTATCATTTCATAAGACAGGTTTTGCCCCAAAACTGGGAAGTAAAACAATGAAGTGGTCCACTGGGGGTTTTTTATTTGGTTTTTGTTGATACGGTTTTTGTTCAGACTCTTTATAAACAAACTTCTATACCAATTTAACATTGCAGGCAAACAGGGAAATAAGAAATGTATAACTAAACCATGATTACAGTACTGCTGTGCTACCAAGAATGTGATAGACATTTAACAAACAGAGAAAAGACAAGAGCCATGCACTGATGCAACTGTATTTGAACTGGGCTCCACACCATCTCAAGAACTAACTTTGCCCTCAGCAGAGGGACTGGGTGGGCTGCTTGTCTTATTTTACTGTTGGCAGCTGCAGATGCCTTGACAGTAGATAGACCATGTTATATTCACCCCAAACCAGTGAATCAAAGCACTTGATCTCATTACTAGCATTGCTTAGCACTTTGGCAGTTGCTTTTGCCCCTGCCACACAGTCCCACAATTTTTAAGTGGGCTTCAGCCCACACTCTGAGGAAGGCCTGACATCCTGGGAGAATCTTTCAGACTGCTTAAGTTTCATCACTTTTATCCCAAATATTTTTTTCATATATTTTCTATATTGATTTGTTGCTAAAGTAATTGATGCTCAAATGAGGAACCTGCTCCCTCACAGCCTGTATTTGTCTCTTCTTTGGGCTGCAAGTTAGAATGCTGAACCTGAAACCTCTGAACTGCTGTCACCTGCCCCATGTAAACAGGGTCCTGTGATCACTGAAAGTGGAGCTCAACTCCTACAGCATGCTTTGTCCAACATCAGCTATACCACTAGCAGCTGCGTGGATGCCACCTATTTCCTGCCCCGAGCTCTTCATCTGTGTTGGAGGGTGGTTCTGACAGGTAACGAGAGAAACTCTCTGTGGTTTCTCAGTGGGAGGGACATAGTCTACAATGTTCAAAAATAAAATTCAAAGGAAAACCCAGAGTTTTCTCTATCAAATCCAGGTTATTCTTACATGAGTGGAGCTTATAGGAAGCAACGGCTCCATGTCTAGTTGGCAACCAGTATCAAGTGGAGTGCCCCAGGGGTCAGTCCTGGGGCTGGTTTTCATAGATTTCATAGACATCAGGGCTGGAAGGGACCTCAGGAGATCATTGAGTCCAGCCCCCTGCCCAAAGGGCAGGAAGTCAGCTGGGGTCATAGGATCCCAGCAAGATAAGCATCCAATTTACTCTTGAAGGTGTTC
>NW_017728951.1:8732428-8733768 GCF_001723895.1 Crocodylus porosus | reverse complement strand
ACAGAGTGCACCTTCAGCTGGGGGGGGTAGTAGATATGCTGGAGGGTAGGGCTGGGATTCAGAGTGACCTAGACAAATTGAAGGATTGAAGGCCAAAAGAAGTCTCATGAGGTTCAACAAGGACAAGTGCAAAGTCCTGCACTTAGGACAGAACAATCTCATGCACTGGTACAGGCTGGGGGCTGACTGACTGGGCAGCAGCTCTGCAGAAAAGGACCTGGGGGTTACAGTGGACAATAAGCTGAATATGAGCCAGCAGTGTGCCCTTATTGCCAAGAAAGCTAATGGCATATTAGGCTGCGTTGGTAGGTGTGTTCCCAGCAGGTCAAGGGAAGTGATTATTCCCCTCTACTCAGAACTGGTGAGGCTACATCTGGAGTACTGTGTTCAGTTTTGGGCCCCCCACTACAGAAAGGATGTGGACAAACTAGAGAGAGTCCAGTGGAGGGCAACAAAATTGGTGAAGGGGGCTGAGGGGACATAACTTAGGAGGAGAGCCTGAGGGAACTGGGCTTACTTAGTCTAGAGAAAAGAAGACAGAGGGAATTTAGTAGCAGCCTTAACTACCTGAAGGGGGGTTTGAAAGAAGATGGAGCTGGACTGTTCTCAGTGGTGGCAGAAGACAGAACAAGGAGCAATGGTCTCAAGTTGAACAAAGGATGTTTAGGTTAGATATCAGGAAAAACTCTCACTAGGAGGGTAGTAAAACACTGGAACAGGTTACCCAGAGAGGTTGTGGTATCTCCATCCTCAGAGGTTTTTAAGACCTAGCTAGACAAAGCCCAGGTTGGGCTAGGTCTGCTAGAGTTGGTCCTATTTTGATAAGGGTGTTGGATTAGATAACATCCTGAGGTGTCTTCCAATCCTTATTTTCTATGATTCTATGAGTGAATGGGGCCCTGTGACTACAGAAATACACAGCGTTAGCCACTCTGTTGTCAAGACACCCAATAGGTAGAGGCATAGGGACATGGTACTGGGAATCAGAGTCATGTCATGTAATACTGACCCCAATTAAATAAATGGCAGAACTCCTAAAGGCAAGTGTGTCAGTTCTTCCAGGTTTCATAGTTTCATAGTTAGTAGGGTCAGAAGGGACCCAAGCAGATCATCAAGTCCGACCCCCCTGCCATGGCAGGAAAGAGTACTGGGGTCAAATGACCCCAGCAAGGTTGGCTGATCTCGTATGGCATGCTTTAAACTAGCTTTGTCAGGGGATGGGGCCACAGGAGAACATGACAACACTTCCCAGCCAAGACAGGCAACGAGCATAAGAAGTACCCAAGTAAATAACAGGGGTCTGGATAGTCCTGGGATCAGGGTGGTGGTGCATACACCCA
>NW_017728951.1:8722012-8731318 GCF_001723895.1 Crocodylus porosus | reverse complement strand
ACTGCGGATTCTCGACCACCTGGGCGATAGCAATCATTGCCTACTGGAATTCACCATCCAGCGCAAGGTTGACAAAGGCCTGCAGCAAGGCAGCACCCCTTGACTTTAGGAGGGCCAATCTCAATGAGTTAAGGAGATTAGTCGGGGAGGCACTGAGGTCCCGGAGGGGAGGGGAGGGGAGTTGGGAGTCCAAGATGAGTGGTCATTCCTTAAGGAGATGATCCTCCGAGCCCAAAGGGTGACAGTCCCAAAGCAAATCAAAGGGGGCAAGAGTGCTCAAAAGCCCCCATGGCTCATCAAAGGCATTCAGGAACATCTGAAAGTTAAAAAGGAGGCATACACCCAATGGAAGGGAGGGGCCATCACCAAGGAAGATTATACTTCCATTGCTCAAGACTGTAGGGGGGCTGTTAGGAAGGCTAAGGCAGAGACAGAACTCGGACTATCAACCAGGATCAAAGATAAGAATTCCTTTTTTAAATGCATAGGGAGTAAAAAGAAGGCACCAGGCAACATGGGGCCTCTGCAGGACACGCTTGGCTATCTGGTGGTTGCACCAGATGGTAAAGCTGACCTCTTTAACAAATTCTTTGCCTCCATTTTTCTGAGCAGGGATCGGGACATCACCCCCACTGGGATTCTGGACAGACTCAGGAGATGCACCACCAGGCCTAGGGTCAGAAAGGACCTAGTCAGGGAACTTCTGGTGGGACTGGATGTATTCAAATCAGCAGGTCCAGATGATCTCCACCCCAGGGTGCTGAGGGAATTGGCAGAGGTCATTGTAGGACCCCTGGCACAGCTTTATGAGTACTCGTGGTGCTCTAGTGAGGTGCCAGAGGACTGGAAAAGGGCCAATGTGGTCCCCATTTTCAAAAAAGGGAGGAAGGAGGACCCAGGAAACTATAGGGTCATTAGTCTTACCTTGGTCCTGGGGAAGCTCTTTGAGAAAATTATCCAGGAGCACATCTGTGAGGGACCAGCAGGAGAGATTAAGTTTAGGGGAAACTAACATGGGTTCATTAGAGCCAGGTCATGTCAGACCAGCCTGGTTGGCTTCTATGACCAGGTCACGAAATCCTTGTATGCAGGTGTTGCAGTGGACGTAGTCTTTCTGGACTTTAGGAAGGCCTTCAACACTATCTCTCACCCCATTCTCATTAAAAAATTAGGCAACTAATGTGGTGTCAATGCTTATACAGTCAGATGGGTCGCAAATTGGCTGGAGGGCCGCACTCAGATAGTGGTGGTGGATGGGTCATTTTCGACCTGGAGCGATGTGGGCAGTAGGGTCCCCCAGGGCTCATTCCTCAGGCCCACACTATTCAACATCTTCATCAGCGACTTGGACAAGGGGGTGAAAAGCACCTTGTTCAAATTCACAGATGACACTAAGATGTGGGGAGAAGTAGGCACGCTAGAAGGGAGGGACAGTCTACAACTAGATCTGGACAGGTTACAAGGGTGGGCGGGTGAGAATAGGATGGGTTTCAACACTGACAAGTGCAAGGTGATGCACCTAGGGAGGAAGAACCAGCACCATACCTACAGGCTGGGGAACTTCCTTCTCGGCAGTGCAGAGGCAGAAAAGGATCTTGGAGTCATTATTGATTCCAAGACGACCATGGGCCACCAATATGGGGACATGGTCAGGAAGGCTAACTGCACCTTGTCATGCATCCACAGATGCATCACGAGTAGGCCCAAGGAGGTGATCCTCCCCCTCTATGCGACACTGGTCAGGCCACAGCTGGAGTACTGCGTCCAGTTCTGGGCGCCGCACTTCAAGAGGGATGTGGACAGCGTTGAGAGGGTCCAGAGGAGGGCCACTTGCATGATCAGGAAGCAGCAGGACAGACCCTATGAACGGAGGCTACGGGACCTGAACCTGTTCAGCCTTCACAAGAGAAGGCTGAGAGGGGATGTGGTAGCCCTCTATAAACTTACCAAAGGGGACCGGCAGGAAACAGGAGAGTCCCTGTTTCTCCAAGCACTACCAGAAGTAACTAGGAATAATGGCCATAAGTTGACTGAGAATAGGTTCAGGCTAGATATCAGGAGGCACTACTTCATAGTCAGGGCAGCTAGGATCTGGAACCAACTTCCAAGGGAAGTGGTGCTGGCTCCTACCCTGGAGGTCTTCAAAAGGAGGCTAGATAATCACATAGCCAGGGTCGTTTGACCCCAGTACTCTTTCCTGCCCATGACAGGGGTCAGACTTGATGATCTGCTCAGGTCCCTTCCGACCCTATCAACTATGAAACTATAATCTTCACTGGGGCTAAGATTTCATCCCAGATTGTTTGTAGCTACAGTACTAACTCACTGTATGACCTTGGGGTCACTGCACCCCTCTACTTCAGTTTCTCCACTCTGGAGATAACGATCAAGCACTCTGAGATACTCAGATGTCTGGCAGACTAATACGATTGAAAGGAAAAAAATGTAATACTGCTCTGCACATCCTTCACATATTCCATTCAAAGAGGGCAAGTTCCTGTACAAACTCTAATGGTATAAGCCCTCGGAGTCTGAAGACGTGGGCTTACCCTACCCCAGATATGGGGAAACTGAGGTGCAGCATGGTACAGACTCATCCCAGGTCTTCCAGTGTGCCAATGGCACAACTAGGCGTACAACCTTGACCTCCTTTGTCCTAGGGCTGTGTTCCAGCTAGTGGAGATGCCTCTCCTCGTCCATGGAGTAAGACAGTACTGGAACACTAATGCATCCAGTAATGTTACCAAGAACACTGAATCTTCCGTTATTTTTAACTTTCTTTTCCAAAATGTAAGCTCTTGTTAAATTCATCTCCTGGTATTTGAAAACTCTCTCTGACTTTCTTGTCTTCTCCTCCACTCCATCCTATCAGATTAGTCTGCTGATTTCCCTCTGAAGACTCATGTAATCCAACCATTCCACTCTACCGCATGCTATTAGCTATTAGGTAACACTAATGCAACATGTTCCACTGTCAGTTTCATGGGTCCTGAGTTTACATTTCACGTACCCTCAAATGCTCACTTATGGCATACATCTGCTAGACATTCCCTGCCAGGCACTGAGCAGACTCATCCCCTACTAGTACTCAGCATCTTCCTTTTGCTCTAGAAGCATTTGCCAGCAACAACACCTTGTTCTCATTAGTTTTGTGCTCCTTGACTGCTATGAGATATCCACACGTCTGAGACTAGCACTGACTGAGCTTACTCAGATTGAGCTCTAATATTGTCCCCCCAGGCCATTTTTGTACTTGGTGCTTTCCAGGTATTTATTCCTAATTTGCACTTGTGCTATTTATTTTTCCTCTTTAGGTCCGCTCAGCTCACAGTTGTGCTACCCCAATACATTTGCTCTTTCTTTCTCTTTTGCTCTTGCTGCCTGCCCCTCTAATTTTTCTGTGTTGTCAGGTCATTCTGAATTGAATTTGCATCTTTTTCTTTATTGTTAATGAAACTGCCCCACTTAACACTGCTCCCCACTTGCTCATTGGACTACTAATGATGACAATCTGTTTGCTGTTAGTCAAACGACTACTAACCCATGCTATTCATCCAGCTGGTCTTTATCCAGTTTTGTAATACATTATTATATGACATGACATTGAATGCTTTACTGAGATTCACATGCAACAAACACCCCGTATTCTTGTTGTTTACTAAATATCATGTCCCCGGCTGTTGCAAATGAACATGGCTCATTTGAAATCACTGTATCAATGCTTTTTTTTTCCAACTGAGGATCCAGTCCTAAATATGAACTACAGAAATATTATGTAGCTTCTATGCAACTAAAACAAGCAAAGCGTTTTGAATTAAGATGTTTTGAATCTTACCAGCTCAGTCCTGCATGTTACAGATTCAGCACCTTTGTTTTCCAGAGTTTTGGTTAAGATCATCACCATGGTAATGAAGTCATGCATTGGAGCCCATTAGAGTACAGGCAAAGGTCACTCTCAGCCATGTTCTGGCAAAGCCGCTGTTTCGATGCATTTTCCCAAGTGAAAAGTTCAGTGGCACCAACTCCCGACTGCCCACTCACAGGATGATTTAACAAGAATAGCTTCCAAATGCTGGTGAGTTCCTGCACACAAAATCAAAGAACAAAGTTTTAAAGCAGTTCACAAACCAGAAAGCTTTAAAGCAAGCCTACGAGAGAAGGGAAAAGGTATGAGACAAATTTTCATGGAAGTAGCCATGAGAAATGAATAGTGGTCCGCATTCTCAGTTTTTATTTAAAAAAAAAAAAATCTGGGAATTTTTCAGGGTTTATCTTTGAAACATAAAAACCGGGATGAATTCAGGATAAAAGGAATGATTTTTTTAAAAAAATCAGTTTAAATTGGGGGAAAAGAATCGGTGGTGAGTGAGGCAGGGAGGGAGTCAGGATGAGACTTGGGAAAAGGTGGGGGGAGGGGCACGGCACAGCCCATTGGTTGCTCCCGGGGATGCAGCAGGGAGCAAAGTGGGGGAGCTGTCAGTGGGTTCAGGGTACGGCTCTTGCTGCTATGCGCCCCCCAGGAAGGCTGCGGGTTGGGAGGCCTGTGCCAGGCTCTTCCCAGGGTGTGCATGCCCCTGGATCAGCAGCAGGAAGCACATGGCGCCACACTTGCCTTTCTTCCCTGGTTGCATTTGTGTCCTTCCCCGCTGCTGCAGCATCCTGCTGCCAGGCTGCCCTGGCATTTGTGGGGAGGGGGAGTGGCATGCAGCCAGATGTGGAGTGGGAGGGGACCCAACCCCAGCACTGGCACCTCCCACCCCACCCAGCATCAGAACTGGGTGCCCCGCACCCAAAGGCAGTGGCTCCAGCTACCCTCCCCCAGCCCCTGCGCGGCCACCACCACCCCCCTGCTCCTCATGTGGCTGCCACCACCACCCCCTCCACATCCAGCTGGAAACCTATGACTCTGGTAACTGGCACAGCAGCATTTTTAGCTTACCAGCACCACCCATTTTTCAGTTCAAATCCCTGTTAACCAGCACAAACGTGGAATGGGTCATTCCCCACTCATGCTAGTTAACAGGGAATTTAACTGAAAAATGGATGTAAATCAGTAAAAACTTTTAAAAAACAGGGAATCTATCAGTGGAAAAAAATTGGTAAAAACTGAGAATGGAAAACACTAAAAATGAAGCGCTGCACTTTAGGAAGGAGGTGGACAGCATTGAGAGGGTCCAGAGGAGGGTCATTTGCAAGATCTGAGGACAGCAGGGCAGAACCTACAAGGAGAGGCTACAGGACCTGAGCCTGTTCAGCCTTCACAAGAGAAGGCTGAGGAGGGACCTGGTGGCCATCTATGAAGTCACCAGGTGGGGACCAGCAGGGAATATGAGAGACCCTGTTCCCATGAGCACCTCCTGGAGTAACAAGGAATACCAGACATAAATTGTTTGAGAGTAGGTTCAGGCTGGACATTAGAAGGCACTACTTCACAATCAGAGCAGCTAGGATCTGGAACCAACTTCCAAGGGAAGTGGTACTGGCTTCTACCTTGGGGGTCTTTAAGAGGAGGCTTGATAATTATCTAGCTGGGGTCATATGAGCCCAGTATTCATTCCTGCCCAGGGCAGAAGGTTGGACTCGATGATCTACTTAGGTCCCTTCCAACCCTACAACTATGAAACTGTAAGAGCTAAGCCTCAGCCTGTGAACTGTGCACAAACTTTGCACCAATAATCTTGCTTTGGATACTGGATACTTAAGAGAAATATTTATTTTAAGCATATTGCCTTCCTCTACACCTTTTTGTTTACCATTATACAGAGAGTTTCATGAGCTTTGTGTAGTTTAACATAATCTTAACATGGCAGGTATGCAAGTACCTGAAATGTGTAAAATATTAGTTCTTGGGCTTTGGTGTGCATACCAAATTACAGATGTGGGTATTATACCTTGATTGCATGCACTGATAGGTAACAGCACATAATTATATCTTGGAAGACAGTCATTTTATGGTGCCATAAAAAATTATAGCACTACATGTAGCATGAGGTTTGATGTGTTCTATTTTCCCTTTGTTCCAATTTTAAAGACTCATAAAAGCTCTGAGGTTCTCCGATGGAAGGAACCATCTAAATGGAGAGTATGTGTCCATTATTACTAGCTGGCATTTCCATGAGCGCTGTAGCTATTTATATTCTGTCCCAGCATAATTCTAATAGGGCAAGATCATTCAATTTCTACTTACACTTTACTCAAACAAAATACCAAATAAAGCAATGGGCCAAATGCTGAAATCTGTACGTATATCTAGATTGAGTCTCAATGTCTAAATTCCTATAATATGCATGTGGGGGATATATATATCTATATCTATATATATTTATATATAGAGAGAGAGAGAGAGAGAGAGAAAGTGAACAGGAAACACCTTTGCTTTTCCGACTGTTTCCCTTGGAGTTTCTCCTAAACTGCTCTATTAAAACTGGGAACTAGAAGCTGTCCTCTCCAGAGAAGAAACTGCCTCTTTGGAGTCACCAATATCCCAAAGCCAATCTCCATGAGGCTCTGTGGCTTCAACCCAGCTCTAAGTAACCCAGATTTGTCAAAGCACAGCTAGGGGTTCCCCATCATGGAGGTGCATTATCTTTAGTGTTCCACATTCTCAGTTTCTACCCATTTTCACTGATAAATTCCATGATTTTTTAAGTCATTCAGTTTTTAATGATTTACAGCCATTTTTTAGTTCAAAACCCCAGTAACTAGTACAAGTGGGGAATGGTCCATTCCCTACTTGTGCTGGTTAACAGGGATTTGAACTGAAAAATGGGTGCTGCTGGTAAGCTAAAAGTGCTGCTGTGCTGAGGCACAGGTTTCCAGCTGGATGTGGGGGGGAAGGGGTGGCGGCCACATAAATAGTGGGGGGCAGGGGATGGCAGTGGCTGTGCGGGGCTGAGGGAGGGTGGCTGAAGCCATGGGTGACTAGTGCTACCTTAGTCAGGGGGAGCATATGGCCCCCCAGAAACCAGTTAGCAACTGGGTGGGGTTCCCCCGTGGCCAATCTCGCCAACTGGAAGGGGAGGGGGGAGCTCCCCCTCAACCGGTCACACCAACTGTAAAGTGTCCGCATCGCTCCCGGAACTGGCCACGGTACTCCAGCTGGCGCTGCAGCTCCCCAGCCAGTGTTTGCAGGGGGACACTGGTGCTCCCACCTGCTCCCCCTCCTCATTGCCTAAGCAGGGAACACAGCCTGTCAGGGGGTGCACCAGCACTCTCAGGGGGCACATGTGCAGTCCCTTGAACCCCATATGTGTCACCACTGGCCTGGCACCTCCCACCTGGGAGGGGTCAAGGTGTCAGGTCCCCCCCTCTCCACATGCCACTCCCCTCTCCCCACAAAAGCCAGGGCAGCCTGGCAGCAGGCTGCTGCAACATGGGGGAGGGGCACGAATGCAACCAGGTGTGGTGCCACGTGCTTCCTGCTGCTGATCCGGGGGCACACGCCCCCTGTAAAGAGCTCTGCACAGGCCCCTGAGCCCACGGCCTCCCTGGAGGGGTGCACAGCAGCTAGAGCCACACCCTGCACCCACTGAGAGCTCCTCCTACTTTGCTCCCTGCTGCAACCCCGGGAGTGGCCAACAGGCTGCACTGCGCCCCACTCCCTGCCCCTTCCCGAGTCCCAGCCTTACTCCCTCCCTCCTTCACTGCCAATTTTTCCCTGTTTTAAACTGATTTTTTCCATTTTCTTCCTTTTATCCAGATTTCATCCCAGTTTTTATGTTCCAAGATGAACCCTGAAAAATTCCAGGATTTTTTAAAATAAAAACTGAGAATGTGGAACACTAATTATCTTTCATCCACTGATTCAGTGGGGACATCTCCATTCCTTCCAACTTCTTCATGGATCCCTGGATCCATGGAATGCCCTTTGCAAAGCTGGGATGGAGACTGCATATTTCAAAAGAAAGAAACCAAGTCTTGTATAGAAATGGCCAGGCAGTCCAACATCAAGCTAGAAAAGCCCATTCCTTTCTCAGCTTCTGGCAGCCTCCATGACAAATGCCCTGCTATGAAAAATCAGACCAAATGCAATTCAGATCTGATTATTAAAATCAGTGTTCTTCCAATACAATTCCCCTAATCCCACTTTACTATTTGGTTACCTTATAGTTAAAGGAACCAAGAAAATAATTTGTATGCGTGATCTGAATAGTACAGAACATATCTCATAATATGCAATTAAAACCAAATTGCTATATGTAAAGGATAATATTTGAGAAAATGCTGCTAAGCATTAAAACTCATTATGAACTGATATTGATTTGCTTCCCAGCTTGTAAATCATATTTTCTTGTTTACTTGGATTAGAATTTGTGGTGGGTTGAGATTGCTCAGTTAAGGCCAGCTGGCTAGTAAAAAGAAATTACCTACTATTGTTTTATAAGAAGGAGGTTCATCCAGAGTGCAAACCTGGGGGTGGGGGAATCGATACATTTTCCAAAGATTTACTGTTTGAAAGGGCACACAGTAGAGTCTTGAGATTCTTATGTCATATTGGTTGACTTAAATGTACAATTTACTGGTAGCTTCCACATAAATCTGAGGGTAACTCTATGACCAAATGGAAACTGTCAAAGCTAAAAGCAAAGAATATCAGGCAATCAAAATTACACATAATTAGCTGAACCCAAACCACATCATTGTATCACACTGAGTCCAAGTTTAGGTAAGGAGAGCGAGCTGTAAAAAAATGACAAAAATATGGTGTGGCCAAAGGCCCAGAACTACAGTTTACTATGACTAATAAAAGGATAACAAATGTGTAACCTCCACAGTGCTTCTCACTGTTCAGTACTTGATGGCCCAATGCGGGGTAGTCCTCATGTGTATAAATACACAAGTTTTTAATGCTGGAGCTAAGAAAGAACAGAGTTGAGGGCCCAAGCCTCAGCTGATTCTCTCTAGTTGCAGGCAAAATTGTGATCATATATATGTGTGACGGGCTGGCTGGCAAAAACCTGGCCCAGGGGTTTTGAAAAGGCAAAAGATGATTGGAGGACTTGGGATTCCCTTTCCTCACCAATCAGGCCCCAGAGACTCACCCCCGTGTCCCCTGATTGGCCCCTTGGGTCACTTGGAGGGGGATAAAAGGGGCAGCATGGGCTGACTCAGGGGAGACCAGTGAGGGACAACAAGGAAGGAGCTTCACAGAGCTGAGCCAGGAGCAGTGCCCCAGAAGAGCCTGAAAGAGCAGGACCTGCAGGCAGCGGTGGGACCCTCACCAGTGCGGCGTGCAGCCGGCAGGAGAGGCTCCCCACTGGGCTCCAGGATCCCCTACGAGAGGCTGCAGCCGGCAGGAGAGGCTCC
>NW_017728951.1:8699653-8721642 GCF_001723895.1 Crocodylus porosus | reverse complement strand
TGGAAAGGGGCCATTGTTTTTCCCTCCTTTCTCCCCCTCCAGGTACCAAGGCCCTATATTTTCTTGTCATTTGACATTTTGCGCCTTTTTATATTTCACCAACCCATATTGTTTGTTCTGCTGTTTGTGTTTTATATTTTGTTAACCCTGGTTTTTGTCAATGATTTTAAGTGCCTAACCTTGGGGCACTGTAGTGTCCATTATACCCTCTGATTTATGCCTGTTATGTTCCTAGTATTAAAAGGTATATGGTTAAGTCCCCATTGGTGGTCTGGCTCTGCTCTATAGGGGGAGGAGAGTCCCTATACCTCCCCTATTGCTTGTGCACCTGCTTTGATCCCTTCAGTTGGAGAGGGGGTACCTCTTGGAGTACCGCCCAGGTTACACATGCATTAACTTCCCCATTACAGCATTTCATGTTTCTGTAGTATATCATTTCTGTATTTTTATGATGCATTTATTTACATTGCAGCAGAATCCAGAGGTGCCATTCAGGGAAGGGCACCTCATTCTGTCAGGCTCTGTACAAACATGTAATAATAAAATGTCCCTGCCTAAAAGACCTAACAATCAAAACACGTGACAAGTGACCAACAGATGGAGATAAATACACAAACGGGTGGGAGGAAGGACAAGGTAACATAGAAATGATCAGATTAGTTTAATAGACTGTACTTATGGTACGTTCCCATTTCACTCACTGTCGAGTGCTTTGTACCAGGATCCTAAAGCTTTCAACCAACCTCACCCTTTGACAGGCTGCCAAGTGAACAGTCAGCACACATCCCACAATGTCACAGCACTGGGTAGAGAATTTAGGAGCAAGACACTAATGGAAACTTTTACCAGTTGCAGGTGTTTGTTATGAAGAATGATACAGAGGTGAAAGATGCCGAGATGAATTTCTTAAGTGTTCTTGCCAAGTATGTGACATTTTGTGAGTGCTGATTTTAATAATTATGAAAAATTGCAAACCTTTCCGAGCCTTACTGTAGACCTGTGAGCAAGAGACCACTTTCTTAAAGAAACTTAGGTTCCAGTTGTCACTTAATCTCTGTAGAAACAAAAATGGATTACAAAATGCCATTCTGAAGTCATTCCTTTTAGAGGCTTACAACATTTCCCAGCATAGACACTATTTCTGCCACTCCACACTGGCAGCTTTTTTCTGTCTGTGGGAGGGGATAGGAGTTAGGTTTATTTTCCTCATCAGCATGACAATATCTAGAACTAGATGACCTCTCTGACTTGTGGAAAAGACTTAAAAAAAAGGGAGATCCCAGCTGTGCCTCTGCAGATTCATCTCGTCTTTGTGGGAATCCCCATGGGAATCCCCAACCAAAATTATACAGGGTCAAGACGTGCTGATTGACCTTGCAGCAGATGGGAAAGGGCAGAGAACCAGCCATCCCACCATGTCAGAGCAAAGATCCGTCTGGCTGGGGAGTTAATAATACAGTTCAATGTGGAATCAGTGTGCTGCTAGATCTTTTTCGGGCTGAACCAGTAACTTGACAGAGACCAGTGCTTTTACTTCGGTCCAGGAAATGAAAGTCTCTGCGCCATCCAGCCCTCATTTGCCTTTGTCCTGGTATCAGTCCAGTGACTGAAAAGTGCTGAACCACAGTCTGCCCAGAAGTCTACTTCTTCCCATAATGCCGACAAGCTTGAGGTGCTTAATCTCCCAATCACGCTGAGACCTGCGCCTTCACATCAGGCTAAGTCTTCAAATTCTTGTATCAGTCATTTCCTTGACATCAAACAAACAACCTAGAGCTAACCTCAGTGACTTCTGAGTTTCCTTCACTGATGCAAAACCAACAATCAGAGGTGAGCCAGTAAGGCCTGTCCCTTAACGTCAGGCTGGAAGTACCTATGACATGGTAGCTGTGACATGACAGCAGCTTGTCCATCAACAGCAGACCAGAAGCTAGAAGTGCAGACCCCGATGACCAATGTCGCAGAGAAATGAGTCCCATCTACTCATACCTGGCCCATACACATTCAGGCCCACAAACAGCACAACAGATGGCTCAGAATAGCCTTTAGCACATGCCCCAGCCCTGTTTAGCATATAGAAGCCTGTACTTTGACATGTGTCTGTCTGTAAAGCTGGAGGAGTCGAGCCAGTAATGCAAGAAAAATGCAAGCCATGTCTTCATGCCAACAAGCTGGAGGTGTTAAGAGACCTCCCAGAAATCTGTCTCTTGGTATCATCCGAGCGTAACATGAATGAGGTATGCACCTCAGAGAGGCCTGAACTGTGACATCAGTCCAGGAAACTAGATCTTGCAGAAGCACGTGCCCTGAAATCAGCCCTGAAAGGCGCAGGTGCAGAGCCAGTGACCTGTCCTCTGCTGTCTGACCAATAAGCTAAAGATACTGAGTCACTCCACAGAGAGAGTGAGATAAACTGAGCCAACTAAAGGCGTTGAGTCAGGGATGCCACAAAGGCCTGTGCATTGACATCAGACCAGCAAACTACCACTGCTGAGTCAGTGACATCAAGGTCTGCTCTTGAGAACGGGCCAGAAAGCAGCTCATGAGACAGTGATGATGACGGGGGCCTGCACCATCAGACCAGGGCGCAAAAGCTGCTGCATTAGCATCTTCAGAGAGACCTGAGTCTTGACAAGAGGGATGACAAGTCTGGCATATCAATATCACCCTGGCAAACTACAGTTGCTAAGAAAACATTAATGTAAAAGGGAACTTGTGCGGGAAATGGAAACCACACAACCCCGGGTCCCCACTAGAACAAAAACAAGAATTCTCCATTCTTCTTTTGACCCTGAGGCTCCGATTCCCCTAGAGCAGCCATTCTTCCTTTTCGCTGCCTGGTGGAAATGAAGTGAGAGACGATTAAGTGAGAGCCACCGTTACCAATTCCATTGCCATAGAGAAGGATCATTTAAACACAAAACATGGCCCTGTGATGGCTGAGTACAAGTCTTCTTTAGTTATAAATTTCCCGAGTCATGCATGGTGGGGGGACAAGTCACTTGGCCTACGTCGGCTACCTAATTATTAAATGGGGATATTTTTCTTTTCCCAGCATTGTCATGTGGCTAATTTCATTGAGTTTCCAAAGTGCTTTCAGGTCTTCTAGTGGAAGGTGCTCTGCATGTAAATACATTTTTGTCTTATTCTGAGTTAGGATGGCACAGCTGCCCAGAGTACTCAGCAACACTCAAGCAGTTAAACAAAGTTCCTTATTAATGGGACATGATTTCTCCAAAGTAATTGTCCTTCCCTGAGGTAAAAATTAATGCTTCTGCAACACACTCCTAGACATGCCCAGGACTGCAGCACCCAGGAGGCAGTAATGATGACAAGTGTGGGCAAAAACATTCGTCTCTGGTTGGACATCGTGCAGTTACGTTTTCTGCATTACCCCCACCCCTCCACCCTGCCCAAGGCACTTAGTGCATTAACGTGGTGGTATAACATGGCTTTCTGTGGTCCTTAAAATGAGCTTTAGTATCATCCAAAGATCAGCCTTGATCCTCTCCCAGCACTGTCCAGTGCAGGGTGAGGTATTTGCAGATCTGATTTCTTTGCTTTAACTTTCATTTCTTGAAATCTTCCCCACCAGGAAATTGTTATAAAAAAGTCAAGCCTTCCACTAAAATATAATTTTTGGCTTCCGTTCCTGCCTCCTAATACTCCCAAAACATGTTATGACCTGAGCCCAGCCACGTCCTGCCATGCCATATTGAGGCAAATCAATGCTACAAGAAGCAGAGAAAGATCCTCGGGTTTTCAGCGTCAGTAACATTGTTCTGTTAAAAAAAACCACAATGTGTAGTTGCGTGTTATTTTCCTGTCTATTGTAGGCGTAAGGTTCAGGTGTCAATTCGGCAGATAGTAAGAGATACTCTTATCAGCGGCATAGTCACACAACTCTGTACATGGAGCAGCTGCACAGCACAGCACTTGGGGCAGCACCAGCTCCTGCCATGACAACTGCTATGTCAGGAGATGGGCAAAGTAAGAAGAGATCTGATTAAATCTGTGAACCACATAAGAGATGAATATAGGGCCCCAAATGACCTTGGCTTAGATGTTAACAAATAGAGATGGGTCAAACCTGAAGCCGTGGGCCAAATTCAGCTTTACTGTTAAATGGATGCAACTCTTTTGAAGCAAATGGAGTTTTGCCTGCTCCACATCCCCCACAGTTATACTACTGCTCTTTAAGAAACACGGAAATATTTTAAAAAATCATTTTCCAAACCTGCAATGGAATGAAGAAGTATTCACACCTGAGTCAAGATTAGATTTAAACAGGGCCTTAGATTCTGTCAGACAAAATCTTGTGAGATTTACTGAGATCTCATCCCTAAATTGGCTGAAAATTTACTAGGTGTCTGTTGATCTCATTAGTTTTCTACTCCTTAAACTGAATGTGAAACAGGCCTGGAAAGACAGACGTCCTCTGGTACTTTGATTTAACCCAGATTCAAAATTTCAGTGGTGGATTCAGATCTGGAGTTTTAAACAGGACATTTTCTCCAGTTTTGAGGTTCCGCAGGAATCAAACATAAGGAACTAAATTCAGCCAGTATAAGCAGACAAAACTCCACTAGCTTCAAGAGTACAGTAAAGCTGAATTTGGCCCACAGCTTCAGGTTTGACCCATCAAAGTTAATCAGAACTCTTCTTACTTTGACCGTTTCCTGACAGAAGCAGAAAGCTTATCACAAGAGCACAGTTCCCACCAGTTGACAGACAGGAAGTAACATGATAGTGCTGTGCAAATGTACCAAAAGATTATTTGATCCTCGCAGTTAAGAAGTAGGTAAAGGAAAGAAGTACATACAGGACACTCACACATCTTCTTACTTTTCAGCAGCCAGGAGAGACTAGATAGTGCAGGCTGGAGTCATCAGGCAACGCAGAACAGCAGCCTGATGCTATCCCAACAAGGCTAGTAGCAGCAGATCAGAGCAATCATTGCAGCAGTGACATAATGCCTACGAATGGACATTGCATTTATCCCAAGACAAAGTGCAATAATTCAGTTGTCCATGACTTATTCCAGGAAAAACCCTAAAAAGATTTATTAGAAAAGTGCTATCAGTTTGTTCCGGGACATCACAAACCACATCTGAAAAGTTATCCTGAGACTTTATCATTCAATCAGCAGCAGAAAAGGGCCAGTGCACTCAGCCACTCACTAAACTCTGACTGGAAGGGCTTGGAACGGCATGTGTACATGCCAATTCCAGGACTTTTCTGTTCTGGGCCAAACACAGGCATAACTTGTCCCAGGACAAATTCAATATCTGTTCTGAGCCAACATCCACTTTTCAATGCAACATGGAGACAGCACCCTGAGCTTTCACTCATGCCCTTCAAGGTTGAGAAGATACTTAAATCGAAATAACTTTTCAAATCTCATTTATATTTTTGCTGTTTACTTTTCATGCTCTACCCAGCTTAGACAGTGGATCTTTCATTTACTGTTCTTCTGGACTAGCACAGTGATCTTATGTCTGTGTATTTCCTCAACCTGCAAAGGAATGTGTAGATCCCAAAGCAACTATTTCCATATAACCTACCAAATCACTAAGCCCACACTCTACTTCATAGTAGGTCTGTATAAGCCAGTGGGACAGATTCACTAAAGGAAGGTAAAATAAAGCCCTAAGATGCAGGTCTCTTCAAACCCTTTCCTCAGGGCTGAATTTAGCACAATATTTTGAAGACAAGTGCTGGTCTCAGAGCTCTTCTTCAGCAAGCTGTGGGAAGAGAGAACTTTCCCTTAGGAAGCTGCTGCTACAGCATTGCCTTTGCTTGAATAGCCTCATCCCAGATCACCCCTGTGACCGGTTCTTCTTGTAGCCTTTAAAACAATTGGACTTAAGGAGCGCTTTTGTACCTTGTCATAAAAAAAAGAATCTTGCTTTCAACAAACCTAGATTTTAGGCCTAAACTATTAGATGGCATCCCATTAAAAACAGCAATCTCATTTTGGGAGACAAATGGCGTGGATGCAGTCACAAAGGGCGGTGGTGCTCAGCATTTCTTACAAACAGGCCAAGCCTTAAAATCAGAAATGGGCCAAGGGCCACAGAGAAATGTATTATAGTACAGTGGGGGTGTGGAGGGGAGGCAAACAGTACATATACAAAAATGTATATTTATTTCTGCCAGAGCTCCGCATGTGCAGTGCGCTCACTGGCAGGCAGCACAGATTCTGGCCACAGCCACTACTTCCATGCAGCTGTAAAACCCAGGGGGGTGAACACTGCTACCATTCACACCCTGATAAATTCAGCAGCTGGAAAAAAAAGGGGACAAGCAATGATGGCACTAACCCCGTGGGTGAAAGCGGTGAGTTTGACCCCAGCCCACAATGACATGCCAATGAGCTTATGCGCCGGTGATAACCCATTCATATGAACTTTATAGGCTGCATCTGGCCCACAACCATGTAGGCTGAACGGTAGGGTTGCACTGTACTATGAAGTGCAATCATTCCTTTTGATATTTCCCCACAGACACAAGGAGGTAGAGAAAATTAAGTCAGTGTCTGCAACCAAGCAGTTGGGGATTTTTTTATAGTACTCACTGCAACTTTCACTTCTACATTTGTATTCTCTGCTAACATATTTGACCCTTAAAACCCTCCGCTCCAGCTACATGTCTCTTGTATACATATGGATCTCTTAAGAGCCCAATTCTGCAATGGGAATTCTGGGCAGAGAGTGCTCCGTTCCCAGGAACTAATGAACAGGCAAACTTAGCGCGATCATGTATCCTAAACCCTTCTTGTCCACCACCCTCACATCCGCATTTAATTTTCTGAACAACTTACATCCCTCCCCAGGTACCACCTACTGGACATTGATGAACAGCATTGGTCTGATCACCACACCTAGAAATATGTTGCAGACATTGTTCTCTATATTCCTGGCTGGAATATCTATGAAGATAGCTCCGTACATGGAAACTGGAAACATTTAGCAAATAATTGTTTTTCCATATTTACTGCTTCAAAATCCAGACTGAGTGGAAGCATGTGTAACCTCTGCAGTTTTATAGAAAGAACTGAGGTTATCTTAGATCTGTTCTCTGAGACAATACCACAGCAACTCAGTGTCGGTATTTGAATAAACAACACTGTAAGGCAAAGACACCAACTTCGCTACATGCTACAGAAGACCACTAGCACTGCTAATCAATGCCAGAACAATTTGTTAGCCTGTATGAGGACAGAGCCTGTGTTAAATCTCTGAATAACAATGTGCATAATTTGTATTCTTTTTATTTATCAACTACATTTATAGAACAATCTTGTATGGCTAATCTAGAATTTCATATTGTTCTTTCTATAAATTAATGGTAAATTGCTGCCATTAGTATCAAATAAATGAATGAACATATAAATTATTGTCATGCATGTCATCAGACAAGGTCCCTTTGTCATCTAAAGATGTATTTTCTGTACCTAAAATTTATTAGCCTTTTTCCATAAAACATGTCTTTGCTCACTCACCACTCACTCTTTTCACTCACACCTATCAAGAAGGGCTACCAGAGTCCCTATTACTGTCCCCAGTTTACACATGAAGCTGAAGAAAGTACTGGCCACTACGAAAACCTGGCTCTAGGAACAGAAGAACACAAAAAAGGAGAGCTAAAACCATTTCTAAATGTTACTGTAATGGTTTTGCTGAGAAGTGGCACACCCTGAAAGCATAACAGCATGGCATGAAATCCTATCACAGCACGTCTGGGGAATGACCAGTAAAACTCATTCATGATTTGCCACTTGTGACTAATGCAACTTTGCCAAACAGACATCAATCAGTCCAAGGGTTCAAGGGCTCTGAACCTGACAAACACTGTACCATCAGTCACCATTCTCCAACGGTGATGTATCCGTGGTGCAGGGAGCCAGTAAAAGTACCTCAGTAATACAGCAATCAGTCAATGATTTATTTGTGGGATTAGCAGATAATGCCTAATAAACAAAAGAACATTGTTACAATATACTAGGAATAATGACAGTCCTAGAGTTCCAGTTTTTAAGCAGGCCTTTGCATATGGAAAGAGTACAGTTCCTAATTCAGCAGCAAAATACTAGACCAGATCCTACAATCAATTCAAAATTGCACAGCCTTCATCAGCTGTAATGAAAAGAACAGAAAAGAAGCTCAGCTATAAGAATTTATTAAGCTATAACATGTTTCCATTACTATGCCATGACTGAAGGGATGAAGGATGATAACAAATATAACACATGTTATATATACCACCTTTTCATCAGCATTCTTTACCATGAAGAATGTGGACCAGCATGTACATTTTACAAGCACAGATTTCAAAATGCCCTTAGAAAAGTGACCCTCTATATAGATCTAATTAAAAAATTACTCAATTCTACGCACTCTGTCTCTAGGTAAAGACTAATATTAAAAAACCCATTTACAAGGTAGGAAGGAAATGAAAAATGAAGATCAATTTCCAGATTTTTAATATTTTATATGCCTTAAAAGAGTAAAATTTTATAAATCTTGAAGTACAAATTACATTTCTGTATTGATTTTTTTAAAGTTCTGTTGCTCAAAAACTTCAGTGCAAAAGCTGAAGTGACTGAATTAAGATTCAGTTTCTGAATTAAATGCTCTCATGATAATGTTTCTTCAATTACTTTAAGAGGAAAATCAATTTGGGCATCTGTTTCACTCGGAAAAATGTATTTACAAACCTTTGTAAAAAAAAAGAAAAGGCAAGCTTAATGAATCAGTTGTCTCAGTTTCTGAATCAAACTGACAGCCATCTGTCTCTCCTCCAGACTAGGGATTGCTAGCCACTTCTGATTTTATCACAAACTTTGAAAAAATGAATGGAATACAAATACTTAGGTCCACAATTTACTCCACTACCTCCCTGAAATTAATACTCAAAAATTACTTTGGTATAACTAAGACTGAAAAATGTTTCCATCATCCATGCTGCAAAATGTGACAATACAGCTCTTGAAATCCAATCAATCCTCTCTCTAGACTGTAACTCACATAGCTGTTTCAGTAAGCAAGGGTAGGTCAGGCCAAGTCTCCAAGCTAAGTTAATTTTTTGGTAACTACTGGTTAGAAGACCAGTTGCTGAAAAGGCAACATTTTCCTTATAGCAAAACACAAGAGGTCAGTAACTCCAGTCCATTAGTTCCAGATAACACCATAAACAAAGTTATGGAAAAATGAATATGAGACAAAGCAAAGAACTAGCAATTTTATAAAGATGGCTCTCCAAGAGGAAGAGTAGTGACTGCAGTTTTACCATGAAAAATATATATCTCACTTCCACCTACCAGAAAATTACAAACTGAAGGAATGTATATGCATGCAATTACTCAGTTAGCAGAGCTTAGTTGACAAATTTCAGAAGGTTTACATGTCTGATGTGCCAAACCTAATCCCCCTAAGCCAGACTCTGTGTGTATTCTCACTGTCAATGCACCCCCAAACACATATAAAATTCCTCTCCCTGACACAAATCATTGTTTCTACATGCACAGAGACCACTGCTGAGTTTGGGGATTGCTGAGCAGTGCAGAAGGATGTAGGCCAAAAACCTTACCTCCAACTGTCTCACTATAGCTTCTGGCATCGACTAACAAGAACTTCTGAGTAGTAGTCATCATTAATAACACCAACCACAAGAACCACATATACATAGTGCTTTGCTACATTTTGGCCCATATACTGAAGATTTTATTCTCCCCCTAGTTCTAGAGTCAGATTCCGATATCCTAAGTAGTACCTTACTCCCCGGACAGTTCTAGTGAAGCCAAGAGGATCCTGTTCAAGGACGGTGCTGCCCATCACAAGTAAGGTGTCAGAATCAGGCACACTCTCCTCGTATTTTGATTTTCATCAGAGGAAGGCAGGGGAACATTTATAAGCAACACAAAAATCAACCAGCATTCTCAAGGGAATCAACACAGCTTCAGAAAATTTGCATGGGACAGAAGTTATGTGATCAAAGGCAGCATCAAAGCCATAAATAGTGTAATATAATCACTGGTTAGTGCTCATGTAATAACATCCCCTGTGTCACTCAAAAGTTTCTAAACTGATATGGAGAGATGACAACACGTCCATAAAATAAGATTTCCCAAGAACAGAGGTATTAAAGGACACAGTTCAAACCCATCTTTATTACCTCCAATCTAGATATGTCAACTCATAAAAGTACTTTAAATGATGGATTTTGCATTCAGTTTGAAGGTTTGCTGCATGGGGTGTGAGGGAAGGCTGTTGTCATTGCTCTGTTTGGAGAAGCCTGCAGCTCTAAGGTTATTTTTACAATTATATCATGCAGGGGTATATTTCCCTACTCCTTCAGGAAAAAGTGAACTTCTGGGGTATGAAAAAAGGTCTAAGTTGGCTGCATCTAGATGAGCATGGTCATAAGGTATGTGGCGCCACAAACATGTCTGTGGTGCCACATACCACACATTTAGACATCCTCCACACTGCAAGGGATCACTGCCCGTGCATGTGCTGCTCTGCTTTTTTGTGTGTGGTTTTTTTTTGACCCCTAGATATCCAGGGGTCAAAAAAACCTGCAGGGGAAAAAAGCAGAGCAGTTCCCACACAGGCAGCGCGTGCCGCTCAAAAGTGGAGATGAGCCTTCTGGAGCCACGCTGCAGCAGGCTCTGCACTGAAGCAGCCCCAGGAGACCCCTGGGACTCCAGGTAAGGCTGCTGGGGCCAGCCCAGTGCTAGCCCCAGCCTCCTCTACCCCACTCGGGGTAACTTGCCACACACCAAAGTGTGTGTGGCACAGGTGTTCCCCAGGGACAAGTTGCAGCAGCACAAGGTGTGCCACTGCTATTTGTCCCTGGGAGGACAAGTCCACGCTCGTCTGGATGTGCTCAGCTGTGTGCATTTCCCCATCAACATCATTAAGGCCCATTTCTCCCAGTTTGCTACCTTATTGTTGAAAACTGAATTTAGGTATGCAGAGAAAATTTATAGCGCACTATAAAATATCCTTATCACTCTTTTGGGTGAAAAAACTAAGTCCCAAACATCTTTCTCCTCTAAAGATGTAGTGTTGTCTCATGATTAGAAAACAGAATTGTGAGCCAGGAGTCCTATGGGGAAATCCTGGCCCCATTCGAGCCAATGGTAAAATTTCCATCAATTGTACTAGGGCCAGGAGTTTACCCTTGGATCCTGTGTTGTTCTGGAATGGTTACACCTCAGCTCTGAATCTCAATGTCTCTATCTGCTAGATAGCGTTCATACGCCCTCATTTCACAGGGCTATAGGCAAAACTTGATGCCTTCAATGTTAGTGAAGTACATTAAGCCTGACACAAAGTCCTTCTCGTTGATGGGGATTTTTCCACTGACTTCAAGAGGTTTTTGGATCAGGCCTTTGAGAGCCATGAAAGATGAAAAGTGGCAATTACAAAATATTGTTATAAATCTTTTCCCAGCCCCATCTCCAACTGTCTCCCAAACAAATGCTTAATTGACTTTTCTGTTCATTTAAGCATTTATCTGAATCTGTGCATGAGGAAATGGAAAACGTTAAGGAAAACAAAATTTATGAGAAATACCACTGTACTTTATAGAAACTCTACTAAACCCAAATCCACAGTCTACTTGTAAAATTTACAGTAGGACAACCACAATGCTTACACAGCTTGGTTACAGCTCAGGATATAGTTAGTTCCTTACCCAGAGACAATAAACTCTTGCACTCCATCACATGGGACAATGCCTCTTTCTACATTTCCTTTCAACTTGACTTTTGTTTTAGATGGTGTGTAACAGTGATTCAGTTTTACCACATAATGAAGGTAACTGATAAAAATCAGGTAGCTGCCAAGCATTGGGAAATATTTTCATTAAAAAGGAAAGTGCCACTTTAATTGTGTAGAGCTTAACAATTCTACTGTGCAAACATAATGTAATGTAATATAATTTTATCTTGAATTAATAGTACAGCCATTTAAAAAAAAGAATGAGAGCAAATCCTACCACTGGTAGTTATAAGATACCCTTTTCTATGCCTAACAAGATACATTTTCACAATTAATTAATAATAAAAGAATTGCCTGGATTTAAGTTTTAAACTATGTGTACTGCAAAAGGAAAAGTAATAAATGACTGTGCTTAAGACAGCAGAAGCTCTGGAGATCTATGATCCAAATAATTTCTTTGTTTAGGATTAACAGCTTAATGCAAGAACACAGGTTCTCATCAGACAAACCCACTTTGCACAAGTATGGATAATAAATGCTAGTTCAAGACAGTTGTAGAATAAGCTGCTGTCCTCTACAGCCATGCTAATAACAACCACAACTACAGGCAGAGCCAGAGAGTTATTAGCATGATAGTGCTGCAAACCTCTCAACTCCTGAGCTGTGCCACAAAACGTACATATGATGTTTTTCAATCACTAGGGATGACCACGGGCAATCCCGCTTGTGAATGCTATAGATATCCTGAATTCACAAGAACAGACGTATTAAGCTGTCCACGGTCACACAGGCTTAACTAAAGCAGATATGGCCCTCAACCAAAACCCTTAGACTGATCCGAGCCCCCAGATCTCAAAGCCAAATAGCTCAAAACTCTGGGGACAGTTCAAAATCCAAACACATGCCCAGATCTGCATGTTTTGATTGGAGCCCACAGCTAGATGCTAGTTTTATACTAAAGGAAATAAGAGCATTTAAGGAAAATGACATACCACCTGGTTCAGTAAAAAACAATATCAGTTTATTGCTCCCTTGCTCTTAATGAATAGGAGTGGCAGGGGAAAGACTCCCTTACAAACAGCGGAAGGGGAGAGAGGGAAATGACAGGACAGGGTCAGAGGTGGTCTGTCTCAACATCTTAGCTGTTGTTTCTTCTCAAATTAGGGACATGGTGTGGGCAGTGATTTTGCCTTTTCCTTCTTGGCAACTGAAAAGGAAAAAAAAAAGAGAGAGAGAGAGAGAGAGAGAAAGAGAGAGAGTGCAAAATGAGTAACTGCAAGCGGCAAACACCAATTGAGAGGCAAGAGCCTAATAAGCTGGAAGAATATTGCTCTACTGCTGAGAAGTGGCAATTACACTTACTAAGTGGCTTAGACAACCAGGATCAAAGACTCATGCACATATCCAGTTTATTGTGTGACAACTAACATGTGAAAATGTGAAAGGACAGAAGAGCACACCCATTTGTGGCTTTACTCCAGGGTCATCATTCATGTTGTGCAAAACTTCTTGTGGAGGACCAGTATAATACCACAAGAGGGACCACTAGGCATATTTTAAACTACTGTCTCAGTCTAAAGGCATGTCTGCATGGCACCATGCAGTGTAAACCAAACCAGGTTAAGTCCTGGAAGCCAGATAGTGGGGTTAGCACAACACACCACTCAAGGCAATGAGCACTGCTTCTGAAGTACAGGTTTCCCTCGCTTTATGCAGTTTCTGTATGTGCAAATTTGCTCTTATACAATGACCCTTTTTATACCAAAAATGTGTTATATGCAAGGTAAATCCACTCTTATGTGATCAGTGTGGTAGAAGCCCACAGTCAGCTACTTTGTGTGGTGCATTGTGGGAGGGACACACACCAAAATATAATCTCCTGTGTGGATCTGTGCTCCTTGCTCATTGTCTGGGACACGTGTTTCTGTAGTTGCCACCCCATTATGGCTTCTAAGCATCCCACTAGCTTATCTCCTACCCCTCTCCCTGTCCATCAGTGAAGACTTCACCACCCTCTCCTCACACCAACTAAACATCCACCACCCCCCTGTGCTTGTGTGTACTGTTGGCAAGGACTAAAACTGTCTTGTAAAAGTGGTAGAAATGGGCCTGGGGGTCAGTACAATCAAGGTCTTGGAACGTATCCCTATTTGTTACATTGGAAAGTGGGTGCCCTTTATGGGCATTCGAGTTATGCGCTGTTTTCCAGAAACGCATGTACAGCATAAAGCGAGGGAAGCCTGTAGGCTAAGTAGCTAGGGAACAGCACTGTGTTACTGCAGTGATACCGTTTCTGATACCTTCAGTATCTCAACATGGCACTGCATTTTACTAAGAATACATTTCTGGAAGAGCACTTCTGGTCAGAAAAAAAGACTGAAAAAATAACCATTTTCTACTGGATAAACTTTTAGTCAGAGACTGATTGTTACACAATAGTGGCAAAATAAGGTTTTTTACTACTACATTTATTTACCTACCACATACACTTTCCCTTAAAATATAAGCCCACCAAAACTGCAGTGCATGTCTTGAGTTAGATTCAGTTTGAATAACTGCATTACCTATACAATTCTTCTGAATGCAGCATCTTAATTATTGGGGATCATACAAGCCAGGAATAACCCAGTCTGACTTTCAATTCCCTTGTTAGGTTTGTAGATCTGGTAAATGGGAAAAACATCTTTTTTTTAATAGGTAAAATAAATGTAATACGAATCACTGAGCAACAATAGAACACCATGCCACTTTAATAAGATCATTTTTCAAAGTATAGGTAAACTTCAGATATTATTTAAATATATATTATTACCTACCTTTATAAAATGATGTCCATCTACTTACAGCCAGGTTGGATTTCTTCATTGGGCCAGACTTGTTGGCTCAGATCTACTGGTGATTTATATGAAGAGTATGCCTTGCAGCTTAAGCTGCAAAACTGTACCTTAGAATAACAACACTCCCTATAACAATGTCAAATTGTTGGCCATGATTGCAAGAGAGGGACTGAATGGATAGAGTATTAGTGGGAATTGTCTGAACTAAAGATGACAGTTGTTCAAGGACAGATTAGGATAATATCAGCAAGCCATTGTTTTCTTTATTTCTTGAGGCTGAATGAATAAACTGGATAGTCAGAACAACTCCTTGAGAAAAGCAAGTGGGGCATGATAGATGGAAATAATAATATTTAAATATATATTATTACCTACCTATAAGCTTATTCTATTACTGTGTCTGAGTATGAACTAGGCCCTTGGAGCTCCTGCTGGTTTTGGCTTACTCACATGGCTCTAAGAATACAGATGCAGGTGTAAGACCTCAAAAATATATATATGATCAGTTGGGAAAGGTCTAAGACTGAAATTACTCAGACAAACTAAGCAGATCAAGCAATCTGAATTCCTCAAACCCAATGACTTCTGAAACAATTTTTCCAAGCTCGTTGTGCCTGGATAATGTATTACTTGGTATATGTTGTCTTATTGAATCCTTGTTATAGTTACCATCTACAGGGCAAAAGACTTCAAAAGTCTTACAGGATCTGGGTTTGAATCAAGAGAAGCTGACTGCATCCTTGGGCTAGCTTTGGGATTTAAATTCCTAACATGAAGAGTGTTGTCAGAGACACCTCCCATGGCCACCAAGGATATGAGATGTTAGCTGAGAGTTTTCCACTTGGCTACTGTTTGAAAAGCCTCAGAAAACACTTATAAATAGAAAGCCACCCCTTTCAAAGCCAGGAAGTTTTAAGCTACTCTTCCATCCAAAGAAAGTATTTTATATGAAGAACAGGCTAAGAGAAATTGGCTAAATCTAAGAATGGAAGGAAATGTTATTACTCATTTGATGTAAACCTGATTAAGTGTCACTCAGCTGGTTCTACAGGCCAGAATACATCTTGATAAAAATTCAAAAATATTAGGGACAATAATATATACATTTTGTCCATATACCACACAACTAGCATAGGACACATGCCACATATGCTACATATAAGGTAATGACAGTCATGGGAATGGTTTTGGCTTTTTTTTCTTTTCAAAGGACCAGAGAAAGAAAAGTACTTCTAGCCATTTCAGTAATGAAGAGGGACAAATTGTTGCTGTTACCTATTTAGTAGTGTAAAAATTTCACTGGCTACAATAAGTTCCTGAGACAAATATGATCTTTTTCTGAGATGCATAAGTGAAGACCACTTTTTATTTTATTCCAGGCAACCCCCACTTAACGCTGTCTCACTTAGCGCTATTTCACTATAACGCTTATTTTAAATTGATACCTGATTTTAAAGTGACCCAATGGGTCATTAAAAACAACTGCGGTCGCCATCGTAGGGTCATCAAATACTTTCTGTTTGGCTTAACGCTCATTTTGCTTAACGCTCAGTTTGTCAGGAACGAATTAAGAGCACTATGCAGGGGTTGCCTGTACATACAATGCCTATTTGTGGCTTCAACTGCCTTGCACGAAGGAGCTTTGTAAAGGACTGACATGACACCTTCCTTGGGCAGCAGAACCGTTCCCCACAAGCTTACCAGTTTGGGCAGCTGAGCCTGTAAGTTAGCAGCTAGTTAAGAAATAGCCAGTTAGGTTGCTCTGGTTGGCTCTGCAGAGTTAGTACCTTCTGGACAATTATTTCCTTTTGTGTGAGGGTGAGGGGTGTATCTGGAGTGAGAGACTCTTGACTGGGGTTTCAACCTGCTTTTCCAAATGGCTGGTGCTACCTAGGCCTCTCTGGCATGCTGGAAAGAGACTTCTGAGCCCTGCACCATACATAAATCTCTTTAACGAATGAGAAGAAAAACATCTGTGAGCTGTATGCATTAGTGTGAATCTGGCAGACTGAACAGCAAACTCTTGTCGCCCTACAGCCTTTAAATTTCTTGTTTTCCTTAGGTTCATTAAATACATAACAATCTGTTACCAGAAGATGGTTACTACGTGTGCAGGCTGCAAAGGAGCCACTTTTGATAGCTCTAGCTGAGATACAGAAATACACAGAGAGCGAGGGAACTCTCCCTTCCTGTTCCTCATAATTTAACAGAGCAAAGAGAGCACTGGGTACATCCAACGTACTAAATTAAGGAAGCTTTGGGGGGAAGTGCTCAAGCAGTTTCCTTTAGTTATTGCCAACTACACTAAAATACTCAGCTTTACATTTGGAGTATCTCATGCAAATAAAACCTGCAGCATCCATCAGAGCTGGTGGTGACTTGGGGAGGCTGCAGCAGGAATTGAGTGTTAGGGTGAGGAGATGAAAAGACAAAAGAGGAACTTTTTATAGCAGGTGGCCTGCCTTCTGAGCTAACCAAGGTAAGTGGGTGCAGATATTTTTAGAAATCAAGGGAAATTAGCATTACTGTGGGGCATAACCCAGCCCTGATCCAGAAGCGTGGGGAGGGGGCATGGACCAGTCTGGCAGGCAGAGGCAAGTGTGAGGTTTGGGGCTTGGAAATTTGGCAGGAGGGAGGGTGGCTGTACTAACGGTCACCACCACCACTGCCAAATTTCCAAACCCATGGGGATCCCTGCAGGCTAGATGAGATGGCTCTGTGGGACACATTTACCCTGCAGGTGAGTAGTTCAGCACATGAACAGTCCCATTGACTTCCACCACTTAAGAGGTAAGACATTACTAGTTGTAAGGCTGACAAGATTAGGAGTCATTTTAATGCAATCAGATAATACCCCACATTAATAAGTGACAAAATCTGGTCCTTTACGATTGGCTTAATTTTGTGATAAAGAACAGCAGCTGATGCCTCAGCTACTTCTTCTCACACGAAGATTTTCTCTTTGAAAAAGAAGTCAAAGCAATTTCCAGCTTCCTCACTTGTCATCTGATCCAGCACCAAGCAGTGCCTAATGTTTTTTTCCTGAAAACCATTCCAGAGAGAGATGTATAGAGATATAGGACCTCTGCTTATGTTTCAACTGGCATTTTAAATACCTCTGGGAGCTATTTACGAGGCTGCAATACCACCAAATCTGGTACTTTCATATTATTTCAGTTCCTGGCGGGTGGAGATAGCATGAAGAGACTAAAAGTTATGTGATTTTGGTACCATAAACAGTACTCTGCAGGCCAGACTGTGCAAACTTCATTCTATCTGTTGCCCCCATGGCCAAGCCAGTAGCCCTGCTCCCAGGAGCAGACACCTGCTACCATGAGTCAAGGGTCCATGCTGCTCCTATATATTAAGTCACTTATGTATGAATGTCCACTAAAGAAAAAAGATGTACGTTATCACAGACACTCTCCAACAGCAAGCTGGCTTTGAGCTATTTGCTAATGAATATGGTATCCAAAATAATTACCAGGGATCCTAGTTTTTCATTTAAAAAAAACCCTAAACTAAATTTGCTGATAAAAAACCCATAAAATTCTGTGTTTTTGTAGAGTGACCCACCCCCTTTCCAACACTGACTGGCCAAGGGGCCCTGGCGGCGGTGGGGGCCCAGAGCTGCCATGGATGTGGTATGTTGGTAGCTTCTATGAAGTCATAGGAGTATTTGAGGGTAGACGACTCAATGGTGGCAAGACTATGGTAGCAGATACCTTTCCATATATGCTTGTCCAAATCTCCTTTCTGGCCCACAGCCCCAGGAGTAGCAGGCAAGCATATGGCTCTAAAAGCATAAAGTTACTTTCTCAACATGGCAGTAGCAATATAGCTGGAAAATATGTATGTCCCTTCCCTTGCTGCAGTCCCTTTTGCTCCATTTCACACAAAAAGAGAAAAAAAAAAAATCAGGAAGTAAAACTGTGACTCCTCAGTTCCAACATATGGAGCCCAGAAATGAGATGAGAAAAAGACAGAAGTGTTTATCTGCTTTGAACCATGGCTTTTAACTAGGCACCCTCCCCCTTGAACTTCCTACAACATAACACCAGTCTCCCCATAACTCCTTTCTCTAACAATATCCTGAGGAGAACTGACCTAAATATTGAATCCCAACCTAGCTTCCAGACTGACATCAGTCCATGTGCTATTTGGAAGTACAACTGTGCCAGCTATCTGGCAGTGCACAAAAATGAATGAATGATTCAAACAGGGAAGCTAAAAAACTCATCTTTACAGCATGGGAAAATCTATATCAACTCGTTACATTAACTAATTACTATATAGCCAACCCTGAGGAGCTGCAAATCATTATCATGTCCCTCCTGCAAATCATGACATTGCCTAAAAATTGTAAGACTTTTTTAAAAATACATGTTATGTTCTTTTTTTTTCTTTTGCCTTTCAGTTTCTGAGCCTTTCGGGTGCACTCGTTTTATATTTCAAGTTTTTCTTGGCAACCAGGAGTGCCAGGAGCATACTTCTTAAAAATGAAAACTGAGATTCTTATGCAGTCTCTTGAATGCAGCAGCTGCAGGATTGAGCAGTATAAAATTGGAAGAACTGGCAACACTGTAATTACTTCACATTACTTAATTAATATGCATCAACCCCTTTCTTGAGATAGCAATACTTGGAAGTGTCTCCTTCTAAAGAAAGGGCAGAATCACATCCATGTGAAATGCTTTGTACGGTACCCTAAGAATGAGATAAGCTTAAAAGTAATAAAATTTCACTTAATACTTCTTAAGCTGATGGTAATATATGGTAAGTGAAGCAAAATGACACAAAGAGAAATCTATTGCCAATGGACTGAAGGATAATGAGAAGTTTTCAAGAATATTTAGAAAAAACCCCTTAACAATGGCTGAATTGTTAATAATAACCAGGAAAGGCATAAGTGTTCAATAAATATTTCTCTTCTGCATTTAGGAAAAAGTCAGATGGAGCAATGATGATTAAATAGCAGCTACTATCGTCAATCCTTTTTAAAAATAAGCAGATCTAAGTAACTTGCATTCAGTAGTCTTAAAAGTCAGTGAAGGATTACTCCACACGGTTAATGTTGATTTTCAAGCAGGCAAGGAACAAGTGCCAGGGAAGCGTCAGAAGACTGGAAAGAAGATAATATTATGCCAATAATTTAAAAGGGTAAATGGGATTATTCCAGGTAAAATAAGGAAATGGCTGATATGGATTCAATTCATAAAGAATCGAAGAAGGAAATATAATTAGTAGCAATCACCATGGTTTTATTGTCTACCTTGCCAGTGATTTTGGGGGGATTCTAAATTTAGTTGGTAAAAGTAATTGTGTTGATACAGTATATTTAGACCTCCATAAAGACATCTGACTTTGTACCTCAGAACATTTTGATTCAGAAACAAAAACAATACAAAAGTATGATGGCACACATTGTTTGCTTTGAAAACTGGCTAACAAACATATCTCTAATTGTAATTGTAAGTGGAGAACTGGGAATGTTTCTAGTGGGGTGCCAAAAGAACCAATTGTTGGCCTAGCCTGTTTAACTTTTTTATTAGTAACCCGTGTGCTTTCATAAAATAATCACTGATAAATTGTAAAAATGGCAAATGCTAGGGGAATGGTAAACAATAAAGTAAAATAATAAATAATAAAGTTCTGGATCACCTAGTAACCTAGGTACCAGTGAACAATGCATCTTTTAAAGCAACCAAATATAATGTCAAACAAGCAAACATCTAGGACATACTTAAAGAACTCTAACCTGAGAAGCAGTGACTGTGAAAAAGACTTGAGTGTCAGGGTGAATAATCAGAGGTCCTAATATGCTGCTGTGGCCAAAACAGCTAATGTAATCTTTGGAAGTATAAAAAGTTATACTTCTGAATTTGGCACTGGTACAACTGCTATGGAAATAATGCATCTAGCTCTGGTGTCTAGAGATGATGTAGGATGTTGCTAACTGGAGAAGGTTCAGAAAAGAACCATGAAGATGATTCACAGATTCAGAGTCATGCCTTATAGAAAAGGCTCCAGGATCTTAATCTACTTAGTTTATCATAAAAGACTAAAGAATAACTTCAGCACTGTCTGGCAGTACTTAAGTAGGGAACAAAATTTTGATTGTGGATTCTACAGTCTTGCTAACAAGAGTGTAACATGATCCAGTTACCAAGAGTTGTGTCAGGTTCTCCACCACTGGCAATTTTTAAACAAGAATTAATTGAAGCAAGCCCTAAGACCTGTGCTACACAGGAGGTCAGAAAACTGGAACACAGTGGCATCTTTCGGTTTTGTGTTCTGTGAAATTAGCTTGACTCATCACTGCAAGGAGCCAGTATCTCTCATTGAAGTTAGTGGAACTACCTGCATAAATGCTACTCACTCTAAGCAAAGGTTGAAAAAAATCAGGCCCTCTGCACACAACTTGTATTTTCTTGTTTCAGTTCTAGCATTATTATATCTTTAATCTGTACTCTTTATTGCATGTTTAGAGTACAGCATTGTTAGAATATACAAAAGGCGCATGCATAACCAAAACAATGGATTGTGCAAAGGAGGGCATTAGCAATCCAATCAATCATGTAAAAGAGTGGAGTTTTTACAATGACGTTCAAAATACTTAACTTGTCAAAACAGAGAAACACATATTACCTGGGAGCGTTTGGATATTATTAGCCCAGTCAGGAAGTGTTAGAATTATTTAACCGATGTTCAGTCTTCTTTCAGATAGAATGTATGAAAAATGTTTGCAATTTTACCCAGTCTCTGCCCTTCCCGACCTGTATCCAATAATAACAATTCATCTGAAACCTCTATGGGGAAAGTAATTTTTGCCAACAACATATATATGATGTGCAACAGAAACTACGAGGGAATTATTTTCCAAATGAACCAATCAGTAACTTTAAATCTTCATTACACATGATTGTTTCACTGTAAAAAAATACTCTCAGTTGTATTATATTTCAATTATAATAAAAGATAATCCATTTAATGAAGTATCTATTGTATCTATAACAGAGATATCATAAAACACTAATGTAGCTATTTTAATGCTATACATGTCTTCATAATTGTACTGGATTTGCAGTTTTTTTTCCATCTGCCAGCACATTTTGACATCTATTTAACAGTATTAAAACTCATCATTTCGAAAATGTTATAATACAGTATTGGTTTTTAATGGCTGAGGCAAAACAGTGTACTAAAATGGGCTTTGATAACAGATACTTGCAGTGACTTTGTGATTTATAAGACTATTATCAAGCACAGAAGGCTGCTTCTCAGTAATACTAAGGTTATCACACACATTTAAAACCCAGACCATTCAAAGTTATTGCTACTCTTCAATAATGCTACTCTTCAATAATGTTGGATGCTTATCTTGCTGGGATCCTATGACCCCAGCTGACTTCCTGCCCTTTGG